>NC_044048.1:23878216-24198216 GCF_902167405.1 Gadus morhua
TAGTAAGCATTATATGCCCTTAACACTAATACTCAGAAGAAAATATGTGTGGCATTCAGTCCAATGCTGAAAATATATCTGTGGCATTCAGTAGGCCAATGCTGTGGTAAAGTGTGTAAAGTATGACCAAGTGTTTCTTTCTGTTCAATAGATAGAACTTTATCAATCCCCTGTAGGAGAAATTTGTTAATGTTTGTCCCTATAAAACAATAATGGTAAAATAATAAATACAAAACACGACGGTAACTGAGTAGATCAAACCGTCCAATCTGAAGGCTCTACTTAACCACTCCCCCTACTCACTTCCACCAATGCGAAGCGAACAGAACTGAGTAGGAGAGGGCGTATGGAGGTAGATTTGTGTCTTTATTATGCAATCAAAAATAATAGGTTTGAGAGCAAAACTTTCCAAACTGCAATAAAAAAATAGATTTGAGAGCAAAACTATCGACACTGCAATCAAAAAAATGTTTTATTGCAAGATAAATTAATGTGATAAAAAAAATATTAATGGGAATCCAAAAGTTTTGTTTGCAAACCCAAAAGTTTTGTTTGCAAATCCAAAAGTTTTGTTTGCGAATCCAAAAGTTTTGTTTGCGAATCAAAAAGCTTTGTTTGCGAATCCTAAAGTTTAGCTTGCGAATCCAAAAGCTTTGCTTGCTGTTGAGCTGAATCTCGTGGGCGGGGGCCTACGCCGAAAGATGTAAGACACGTCTCTATTGGCCAGTCTCGATCGGAGTGACAGCTTGGCAACATCTGAAAAGCCGCTGCCCCCCGACCGCCTCCAGAAGCAGATTGTCGGCCTGACGGACAGGGTGTTCGTTTGTGCCTCTCAATCCGCGGCGGCGGTCAACAACATCGCCCTGCTCTCCTCTGCCGTGGTCTCCTTGTCGGCTGACAGGGAGGCCTACGGGATTTTCAGGGCGCGCAAGCGCGTGCACGGGACAAGCCCATAAGGCGAAGCCTAGACGGCGTAGCCTACATGAAATAGAACTCCCTCTCTCGTTACTAACTGTGGATGTTGCCAAGCTGTCACTCCGATCGAGACTGGCCAATAGAGACGTGTCTTACATCTTTCGGCGTAGGTCCCGCCCACGAGATTCAGCTCAACAGCAAGCAAAGCTTTTGGATTCGCAAGCAAAACTTCAGGATTCGCAAACAAAGCTTTTTGATTCGCAAACAAAACTTTTGGATTCGCAAACAAAACTTTTGGATTTGCAAACAAAACTTTTGGGTTTGCTAACAAAACCTTTGGATTCCCATTAATATTTTTTTTATCACATTAATTTATCTTGCAATAAAACATTTTTTGATTGCAGTGTCGATAGTTTTGCTCTCAAATCTATTTTTTGATTGCAGTGTGGAAAGTTTTGCTCTCAAACCTATTTTTTGATTGCAGTGTGGAAAGTTTTGCTCTCAAACCTATTATTTTTGATTGCATAATAAAGACACAAATCTACCTCCATAGGCCTATGAGGCATTAATAAAATCCCGGACGATTTTGAAATTCCGACACACATTTTTTAAAAGTGTGTCAAAAAGAGGGCATGTCCGGGCAAAAGAGGACGTCTGGTTACCCTACCGTGTGGCGTGTGAGCGTGTGCATGGGTTGAATTGCGTGTGTCTCACGCCGAACGTGTGAGACTTGAGAGCCCTGTTACCGATATTATCCCGGATATTGACAGTCGCAGTTCAGCAAAAGAGGCGTAGAGGAAGAAGGGGCCCGGATGTTGACAGTAATGGTTGTGGAACTGTGCAGCGCCGTATATAACGAATGTATGAGATATGCAAATTTGATCGGACCTGACTGGAAAGTATTACCCGCCACAGTGGCGGGTGAAGTGACACAATTCACCCGCCACCATACAAATCCACCCGCAAATGGCGTGTGGCGAGTGTTAATTTCCATCCCTGACGCACACACACACGCACACACACACACACACACACACACACACACAGACACACACACACAGAACTAGCTTTCATAGCTCAACATATACGTAACTGTAGCTCAATGTTATCTTTGCAGACCTATTGAGTGCCAAACCACAAACAACAAACAGGCTGGACGGAATCAAGGCCGTTCAGATAAAAGGAAATTGTCTCCCATTAAAAGCTACATATTGGTTAAAGGCCAAGTGCTTTGGCGTGGCTGTGGGCTCATATTGGCAGACACAGCCACTAACTCCTGAACGGTCATGGTCTGTGTTACGTTGTGTTTGTTTGGGAGGGAAGCAGTGCTGTATTAGCGTGGAGGTCTTCTTTCGCGGTCTGTTGGGCACCTAATGGCCTAGGGAGAGGGGATAGGAAAGAGGACAGAGGCTTCTGGGGACATTATGGACACTCCACCTGGGCCACTACTGAAATGATTACCTACTAATGGATGGAATAGAGAATGAAATGGTTGGCTGGTATGTATTTTTTAAAGCATGTCAGCAAACCATTTAGTCTACATGACTTGGATTTTAGGCGAAAGTGAATAAAAAAACCTGGGAAAAAAAATCTTAACTGTCACTACTGCGGCATTGCTTGATTCAGCTGCACTGCATAGCAATATCTTTATCATAGCCTACATTTCTTCAGTTTTCTGTGAACAAAATATGTTTTGTTGTATTTTGATATATTCCCATTCCATAACAATTTCATATATTTTCTATGTGTGTGTGTGTGTGAGATTGAGGAGTGAAGTCACTTTCGTAGTCAGGGTGTCCCTGTCAAATAGGGTACCGGGTTTGATTCCTTATATGCCCATAACCACCCTGTGGGCGTCCTTGAGCAAGATACCTTTCCCTTACCTGCTCCCCAATAACAAGATCATCAAGGTTGCTTTGGATAGAAGTATCTTCTAGAATGACCACTACTACGCTAAATATACTGTATATGCCTAGAGGTCTAACAGTCTGAGAGCGGGCCAGACCTGGCTTGGAGTACGTCCTGTGCCGTCTGTCCGTGGATGCTGTCCAGCTGGTCCAGGTTTCGTCTCAGCTTGAACATCCATGCTGTTTCTGCCAAGCTTCCCTTCCCGCCACTGTGGTCTGTGGCCCCGCCCATTATGTCACGCCCACTCTCCTTCCTATAAGGGCAAATGCAAAGGCGTTCCACATTTGTGGAAAGGTCGCAACGTCCGTATGAGAAAAGTCAGGTTTATATTTTGATCATTTATGCATATTTATGTTTCACGATGTTTGTATCCAAACTGAACTGAGCTATTCATAGAAACTGTATAAAGGAATTTGGGAGGATTTTGCTATATTTTTTAAGGTCCATATCAGAAACATATCCTCACATCAGAAATACTGTAGTTTTTAATACTGTTTAACCTTTTATTAGGAATGGGGAGAGGTAGAGAGATCGATAGATGGGAGAGAGTTGTGCAATTGTTGAAATTAAGTTGAAAGACACTCACTCAGACACATCCTCCGGCCACAGAAACTCATCAGAAGACTCATAGTCCCTGAAGGTCGCTTCACCTTTCTCCTCCCCTTCAAAATAAAAGCCCAGAGGGTTAGAGCTCAGCATGCAAAGCACAACAAACATTCTCTGGTTGTGCACCGAGCAGAAACACAACATGCTGTAATATAAGTGTAATATAAATCGGAGAATCGGTCATGTTCAACAGTAACTTTCAGTGAATCTTCCTATAAATCACTTTGGAGTTAGCAAGTTACATTGTGATTTAAAAAAACAAACAAAATGTTGTCGGTTACCCCCAGTATCCTCGACGCTCCACGGGGAAGGGTTGCCAGGTGTGGAGGACATATTCGTTCTTCCTTTTGTGTAATATCACATCAATGAATATGTTGTAAAAAATACAATATCAACGTTTTCCTAGACGTGTTGTTAATAGTTATGTTAATACTGTTCATATAGACTTTGTCCATCGAGCAGGTAATCCCGCTTGCCAAGTTAACGTTACGTCGCAAATACAAATGTATATATTCAATATAAAATGACCTAGTATTGGCTCAAATCCGTTTTACAGTACAACTTTTCAATATATTAAAGATGCAGGTTGACTCCTCTCCTCGAGTTTGATTGTTAAGTCGCTAGTCCGCCATTTGTATGTTTATGTTTCCATGGAGACGGGCATCACCCCACGTGACCCCGGAGACAAACTAGGCTACCCTACATTTGGCTTCAAATGAGAACTGAAATCATGAAATAAGTAACCGACATTGCTATACTTTGTATAATTTATTAATATTATAATGTGTGTAATCATGCTATAGCAGTGATTTCTGTAAAAAAAAAAAAAAGGACAACATTATGGAACCCTCATGGGCTATAAATAAATAAATGCAAACTATATGCATATTATATCATACACTAACGTAACACGTGCATTATATAATTATAGTTCATTTATTAATTTATACATATTGTTTGTTATCCAAGTCGGAGGATTTGGCTGTGGGCTCATACACCAGCTTCACTCAAGCATGAGTGGAGTTTTTCTCTAGAAGCTATAGTTGCAATTCATCCATTCCAGTCAGAATGAAGGTAATAACCCGAACAGGTACATTGTTCACCGCATTGAACACAGTGATAACATCCTCAGAATGATAGAGATCAAGCCAGACTCAGCATGTTCCTGCCGTTCAAAGAAGATTAGGAGTTTCGCAAAATCATGGACAATCGAATCATGCCATTGTTTGATGTACAAGAAAAAGAAGACTGGTAATTAGAAATACCCTAATTAGGCATTTTATTTAAAAATGTTACGTATGCTTTCCCTTTCTCCGTCAGTTGAGAACATGAATGACCTATTTAAATTAATCATTGTGTAATCCAACAACAAGAAAACCCGCTTCATAAACAGGTTTAAAGAGCTCATTGGCTGGTTAGTGCCAGCATTTGTAAAACTCGTCATAAAAATAGCTGCTTGATTACATTTTTGGAATAGATATTCCATTCTGTTTTATTTTAATCACAAGCAATTAGTATGCCATGACTATTTGTGTGTGTATTTCCCCTCTCCATTTTACAATTTGCAATGTTCGTTGGGGTGCGTGTGAGTGTGTGCGTGTATGTGCGTGTGCGTGTGTGTGTGTGTGTGTGTGTGTGTGTGTGTGTGTGTGTGTGTGTGTGTGTGTGCGTGTGTGTGTGTGTGTGTGTGTGTGTGTGTGTGTGTGTGTGTGTGTGTGTGTGTGTGTGTGTGGGGGGGGGGGCATAAGTGGATAGGTTGTGGGGTGCATGCGCTGATGCCTGCGATATGTATTTGCATGTGTGTGTACACGTGTGTGCGCGTGTCTGTGCGCATGTGTGTGTCTTGTCTATACTGTTTGTAGCTATCTACTGTACGCGCGCGTATGTACGTGCGCATGCGCCGTGTGGTGTGTGGGCGCCGGGGATTACGCGTTAGTAGTGATGGATAGTCGTGGGAGAGCGCGCGGCGCACGAGAGAAGCGGTGATATAAGACGTTGTGCATGGGACAGGCGAAAGGCACCATGGGAGGAGAAAATAGCAAATAGATGGGTGGACAAGCACGGAGTGGATAAAACATGGGAGGTGGAGGGGAGGGGGTAGAGGAAGCCATATCTTCCATTCAGTGGGCCTACGTGGTGGCGTGTGTTTTTTTAATAGGCTACTTCAATCTTAATATCAAAGGACTGCGAAGGACCGCGAAATCCAAGCGGAACGTCCCGGGGGAGGTAGAGACGGTGGGTTTGGATCTGAGTCACTTCCGCCCTCCTTCCCTCCCTCCCGCGGGAAAAGGCAGTAGCAGGTCCACTGGCTGCTGTATAGAACACTCACGCACGCGGGCACACACACACACACACACACACACACACACACACACACACACACACACACACACACACACACACACACACACACACACACACACACACACACACACACACACACACACACACACACACACACACACACACACTCGCAGTTGAGGTTCGGGGGGTTTAAACGACGGGGAAGCACTAATTAATAGGAAATTAGAACAAGCTTTTCTTTAATGAGGCCTATAGTTCATAGAAGTTACAACCTCCTCAACTAACTTTATAGCTTTATATAAACTGCTATCGGAGACAACAGATACATGGTTTTATGTTCTGAAGTTGTGGGATCGAAGCCTGTTTTGGGCCACGTCATTAAATTACGCGCAGATACCTTTCAAGTTAATGGCGAGGATCGCAACATGTAAAACCTTACATAATAATACAATTGTCCTCCAGCCGCGGTGTCGCACGAGTCCTCTCTGCGTGTACGCGATTAACTCTGACATTTGCTCAAAAGCAGGCAACCCGGAGATAGGGAGATTAGATCTCTCTCTCTCACACACTCTCTCTCTCTCTCTCTCTCTCTCTCTCTCTCTCTCTCTCTCTCTCTCTCTCTCTCTCTCTCTCTCTCTCTCTCTCTCTCTCTCTCTCTCTCTCTCTCTCTCTCTCTCTCTCTCTCTCTATTCTCTATCTCACACACTATCACACTCCCCACTTCTCTCTCACACACACACACACACACACACACACACAAACACAAACACATTCTGTCTTTTCTTTCTTTCTCCCCTACCATCCCTTTTCTCTCTCTCTCCTCTCTTTTCCTCTCTATGCTGGGAATCCAAACGAGTGTGAGTTGCGTTTATAAGACAACTATTGTTCCGTCGGAGCAACTTCCCTCTCCTCTTCCCTCCGATTCCACCGTCTGCTTGTCCTCGCAGTGCGCCTGGACCCGGGGAGTAGCGAGGCGCGTCGGCGCGCGCGGAGCGCAGAGCGCTATTGGAACATGGGTCAGAGGAGTCGTCGCTCCAGTTTACTTTCCGCTCCTCCGCGCTACGGTTTACCGGGAGCGCAGACGCTGTGGTGAACGTGAACGTGCGTGCGCCTCTCCTCCTTCGATGTGCTTCTGAGAGCCAATATCGATACGGGGGAAAGTTTTGGCAAGCAGAGGTACGGGGGGAATGGGGACCCTAACTTTTCTGCTGTCGAGCCTCGCCCTGGTCGTGTTCGCTGGAAACATCTTCACCAGGTGAGACGTGATAACCGCGTGTGCTTTCTTTACAGGTGAAGCTTCACTTACTCGTGATCCATACCTATCACCTATTAGCGTAAAGCATTAAGTGAGCTGTGAGGGATTGTTGTAACGCTTTTGTGTTGGCCTACATGGCCCTACGTCGTTAAAATGTTATTCTCTCCAAAGCCTCGGTAAAGTAAGGTGACCTCGGAGCCTCGTGTCGCGTGTTGGTGATAACCTCACCTTGCAGGACCGATAACATTAGACAATAAACAGACCTATTCAAACAATCAAAATGGATACGGATTTAGAATTATAACAGAGATATAACCGTGGTAGTGTCCCTAGTCGGTTACGTCATTAAATAAACCTGGATAGGTTACATACAAATAAAGCAATTCGCATAATATCTCAGCTTAGCATTAGGTCACTCAATTATTTCACTCATATTTTCCTGTGTGTGACAGTCCCAACCCCCATACACAATCAGGATAGCCCCGCTACATATGATCAGTTTATGTTATGAATCAAAATATTTTTTTAGTATAATAAACCGAGCTGGTTGTTTTGGTTTGTGTGTGTGTGTGTGTGTGTGTGTGTGTGTGTGTGTGTGTGTGTGTGTGTGTGTGTGTGTGTGTGTGTGTGTGTGTGTGTGTGTGTGTGTGTGTGTGTGTGTGTGTGTGTGTGTGTGTGTGTGTGTGTGTGTTTTCGTGCGTAAAAGAGGGTGGAAGTAAAGTGACATTGGGATGTTAAGTCGACACCTCATTCCAGATGTCCCAGTTCAACTCATGCATGCTATGTGTAGCAGCCATCTCTGATTGGCTCATTTACAAAACAGCAGTGCACACACACCACACACACGTTCTCGTGCATGAAAACACGCGCACACACGCAAACAATCTCACTCACACACAAAATCTCACACACAAAGGCACACACTCGCACACACACACACACACACACACACAAAATCACGCATAATGCAGATGACTATTTTGCATGCTACAGTTGTAATAAAGTGCTTCTTCAGTCATCACTGAACCCCCAGTGCCACATAGTGTACCCAAGCGATGGGAGTGACTCACCTCGACTTAGTTCAGTGTTGATGCTGGTCCCGATCACGCATTACCACCAGCCCTCTGAGGTACATTAGGAACTTCAATCTGACCATGAGATAAAGACATTTTTCATGATTACAAAAGTTGTGTTACTGATCATGCCTGAGTTCTGATATTCATATTCATATATTTCAGCTTTATATCCTAGTCACGGTTTGATTGAATCACGCATGGCAACGTATTGATTTCACATTGCACATCACATTATTATAATGTGACCTCAAATAATACCATGACATTGACTTGGATTTGTCATATCACAATACAGTCAGGCAATACCGTATTGTGATATGGCAAAGCTGAATGACTAATGAATGATTGTTTGTTTCATCATCAGGTTCATGTTAGGAGTGTGTCTGTTGAGTGTAAGTGTTATGACAGTTTTCTAATATGAATATTATACCGAAAACAAATATCATCTCATCCAGTCACAGAATATCAACATGGACATCAATATTGTGTCAGAAACGCAGTCTGCTGTTCTCAGTGATACATCTTGGGCCATGTAATGTAGTCCAACGAGACGTTTCATCACAAGCCTTCTTGGGGGTTCTCAGTAACCTTGTGAGACCGTCCAAATATTCACGATCTCAGTCCTGCCTCAGCTGGGCACTAATTGATTTCAAAAGATGGCTGCAGCCTGACATTGTTCAAAACACTCGCTCTTGCGTAATCTGGTTTGAAGAAAAACAAAATCATATTCTCCTCATAGGCACAGCCTTCTGTGCAGGATTTGGTACATCTATTATCATCGAAATTCTGTGCATTTCGATCAGTTTGTGTAAAATGCTTTCAACAGCATTCAGGACAGACTGTTCTGCAGAGGGAAACAGAATGTGAACTCACCAGATCAGGATGGTGTATAGCGAGGATCCATATCCTCTGGTTCTCTGTGGAGGGAGGCATCAGCTACTTTAACCAGTTTTCTTTATTTTTTTAATCATTCTTTAAGAAAAATACCCCTACAAACACACACACACACACACACACACACACACACACACACACACACACACACACACACACACACACACACACACACACACACACACACACACACACACACACATTATTTCAGGTCACACAAACACACACACACACACACACACACACACACACACACACACACACACACACACACACACACTGCAACTGTCTCTTTTTGTACTTTGCTTGTGAGTTTACTTTCCCCCAAACCTCAGAATATAATTACCACACTTTCCCATTCAGCCGGCCCTATCTGTTAGACGCACAGGGCTTAGCGATGGACCCTTCCAGTGGGGCACAAAGTGCTACCCTTGTTCCTCCGTACCATTTACTTCAATAGGAACTCATCCCAAATAGTTGTGTCATTGTCAAGGTCAGTTAGAAACACATTAAGCAGTGCTAGTCTACTTTCAGCAAATTACCTGCCGTTGGTTGCAAAAACTGCAAACGTGTTATCTGCTTGTCATCGTGATATCCAGTGGGAAATGTGATGACATTTATTCATTCTGTGATATCTATTTTCAAAGTAAAAATGTGTTATGAAGACAAAATAAGCCCTGAACTGTTTCAAAATATCACGTCTGAAATATTAGACAATAATAATTATGTTTGTGCTAATGAATATCTTTCATACCACATGGTTAAAAACGGTATGCAACTTTATAAAGTGTAATCGCGAAACATTACCTACTAACCTATACTTTAAAACTAAGGGTATTGTATACATACTAAGAAATAAATGATTTAGGATCAGTCTATTTGCTGGTTTGATCCAAGATATTCTCAGACATTTTGTCTCTGGTTCCCCATTTGTCTCTGAAACGCTGCTCCAGGCGATACACGGCCCCCGGCCTAATATGCGTGAGTGGCTGAGTCAGTGGTTTGTTCCACCAAGGGATGGCACACCTGAACGCCACCTGATGTTTATCTACTCTCGCTGTGACTGGAGAGACAAGGCCGTCTGGCTGACTGTGCAGGCAGCAGCCAAGACTGTTTCAAGAGGCATTATAAAGACTGTTTCAAAAGTCCCCACGCAGACTGTTTCAAGAGGCATTATAAAGACTGTTTCAAAAGTCCCCACGCAGACTGTTTCAAAAGGCATTATAAAGACTGTTTCAAAAGTCCCCACGCAGACTGTTTCAAAGAGGCATTAAAAAGACAGTTTCAAAAGTCCCCACGCAGACTGTTTCAAGAGGCATTATAAAGACTGTTTCAAAAGTCCCCACGCAGACTGTTTCAAGAGGCATTATAAAGACTGTTTCAAAAGTCCCCACGCAGACTGTTTCAAGAGGCATTATAAAGACTGTTTCAAAAGTCCCCACGCAGACTGTTTCAAAAGGCATTATAAAGACTGTTTCAAAAGTCCCCACGCAGACTGTTTCAAAGAGGCATTAAAAAGACAGTTTCAAAAGTCCCCACGCAGACTGTTTCAAGAGGCATTATAAAGACTGTTTCAAAAGTCCCCACGCAGACTGTTTCAAGAGGCATTATAAAGACTGTTTCAAAAGTCCCCACGCAGACTGTTTCAAAAGGCTTTGCAAAGACTGTTTCAGAGGTCAACACACTCATTCAAAAGGCAATACAAAGACTGTTTCAAAAGTCCCCACAAAGACTGTTTAAAAATACATTACAAAGACTGTTTCAAAATACATTAAAGACTGTTTTAAAGGTCCCCACAAAGACAGCTTCAGGGGTCCCCAAACAGACTGTTTAAGTAGTCCTCACCAAAAACGTTTCAAATACAACCACAAAGTCCGTTGAGGTTCTAACGGAGGAATTTGTGGAAGTGACTGATGGAAGACGAGTTTCTCCATAGCTACTTATTTGTGGTCCTTTACTGGTGGGGAAGAAAAGGTGTTTCTTAAGGTGCTGACAGTCTAATTTGACAGTCTGAGTTTTAAGATAGCACTTTATTAAACACAGAAAGGGGATAAAGGTAGCAACAACAAAAAAACAGGAGAAGACAAATGATCTAAATACAAATAAGAGAAAAATGAATACAATTGAACAATTATATTTACAATAATTACATTATTTATATTGCCTCAGTTGGAATGAATTACCATTTCCCTGCCAATTTTAAATGTCCATCTTAAAATTCTTTAACTCGCAGTATAATTAATTTATGTTAATGTTAATGTGTGTGTGTGTGTGTGTGGGGGGGGGTGTGTGGGGGGGGGTGTGTGTCAGTGTCGGTGTGTCAGTGTGCGTGTGTGCTCTCACATTTAATGAACTTTCTCAGGAGGAGAGACAACAGGAAGTGCTTACTGAATAACCCAAATGCAAATTGATTTCAAAGTAAAACGCCAATGAGCTCCGGCCGGATTCTGTGGTTCTGTGTGTCTTTGCTTCGGCCTGCTTGTTTATACTGGTTGGTAAACGTGGGACATTATCGCAAATATGGGTCTCCAGAGATGGAACTAATGAAGATGAATGATCCAAAGGAGCAGAAGTGTGACTTAGACTGGGTTAGGAAACACGAAGGTGCCCACTTTAATCAGGATGCAGAGTAGAAACCTCCATTATTAGAACCAATTTGGTTGTGTTTAACAACATGTTTTTCATTAGGCCGTTTTTTGGCAGTGTCTAGTGAATGCATAATAAGCTCATTTCAATGAAAATCTACTCCTATTTGGAAAACTAAAACAGAGAAGGGGCAAACCGCAATTTACATAAGCAATTCAAATGAATTAAATTATTCATGTTACTTCCAAAATTCCAGAGAGCTCCGACATGCCACTAGAAATTCAGTACAAAATTGTAACAATTCACTGACTAAAAATAAGCCTTGCCATAAACAGCTTATTTTAAATGGGAAATTTCATAATTATTATTAGCAATATTGTAGTGCATAGAAGCAATCTTATATGATAATGTAGTAGAAGTTGTTTTTGTTGAAGTAGAAGGCTACTAATGGTATTAATGGTAGTAGTAATGTGCTGTCGTACATTTATAAGTTGAACTTTATACATTTAGAATATGAAGTAGCTGTTCTAAGTAGTCTATTCAATCCAGATGTGAAGATACTATCACTGTTAGCCATAGATATACCAGAAAGATGTGTAGATATTAAATTGTTCCATTGTTCTGTTTCTACCTTATCATTCTCATTGTTAATTTATGACTTGTTGTGGTTGTTATGAGATGTATGCTGTACAAACCCCAATTATAAGTTAATAAAAGCATATTCATCATTATAACAAGCCATTCCTCACAGGTTTAGAAGCTATTCTATCCAAGAAACTGCTGCAGAATTTACTTCTCCTCCCGACTGCATTCCAGTCAACTCTTATGTGCTCATCTTTATCTGGCGCATCATTTTAGGGTGAACTGCTGTCCCCTAGTGGTCAGAGGATTTTCTTCATAGGCACTATTAAGGTTCCCATGGGTTCATGATGTTTAGATAGGTTAAAGCATTACGCAATGTTTAAGGTCTCTGGATTTTGCCAATATATGTAGGCCTGCATATTTCACAGATTCCCCCTCAAAAATATAATTTTGTCATATGTTAGAACTTGAAACGTATGTTACATGCCACAATCCAATTGTGTTGTTGAAGACCAAGTTCAATGCCACTTTTATACTGTCTAAGTGACTGAATCACTGTGTATTCTTACTCACCTTCTTCAGTCTCTTCCTGTGGTCGGCAGACAGCTCAAGGTGCCTGTGTGTGTGTGTGTTCCCCCCTATAGGGCCATGCTGAATGACATTGGGGACTATGTAGGTTCAGGCATTGAAATATCCTGGTTGCCTAACCTGGATGAATTAATGAAGGGCTATGCGAGAAATTTTCGCCCTGGGATAGGAGGTGAGTATGAGATCTACGGCTCGTGGCACTGGATTGCATTTCAACGCCGTCACATTTACGGCCATCCTTAGCATAACTCAAGTACTCCGCAGGCCCGTGGAAAAACTAAAGTCCAGTTTGAGAGTCTTGATATGTAAACCGTGTTGACAACACAAGCTTAATCCTTTTTTTTTCTGATGAAAAATTTACAAAAACAAGACTTGAATGAGAGAGCGAGAGAGACAGAGTTCATGTGTGGAGAGAGTACCCTATCGGGGTCGTAAGGGGGGTTAAGACTCTCATGGGGACCTGCTGGAGACTTTGCTAAGAATGGCAGCCAAATGTGAGACATCCAATGTCCACAGTGTTAGATTTCTCAATCTCACAGCTTAACTCAGCTGAGCACCAGGTTGAAAAGGCTGACCCCACCATCGTCACTCTCAAAACATCTCGCCGCGAAACACGCCGTCACACACATCCCATCCCCTTGCGATGCATTGTGTGGTTTTCTTTTTGTGTTCCCGCATTATTAATGTGGCCGTGGTAAGGTAGCAACATCAGTGTCAATGATAATATAACAGTTAGCACCCCAACAGGGGTATTAATGGCCAATAGAGAATCACACAGAAATGTTTGGGCAGTTCCCCCTTTCGACCTATATCACATAATTGTTTCACCTGAATAATCACTAGTTGTTTGTGAATTATTCCTCCAAGTGAATTAAATGTCTCCTCTTTAACTTTTATTTTGAAAAATGGTTCTCTGCCAAAGCGTAGCAGTAGCTTGCCGCCAGAACGAGAGAGAGAGAGAGAACCATGAGTTATGGTGCCTTGACACGCTCTCGAGTCGGTGCCATCGACCTTGACTCTGAATCAATCTGCCGTCGTAAATTAGCTGGCACTTAAAGCGTCCAAAAAAGCCCTCTTTGGAGAAGGAGTGGTTATGGGATAAACGGTCGAACGGTGTGTGATTCTTTAATGTCCATGTAGAAATAGCCTTTCTGCGCCGCGTCAGACATGCTCCAACATCCAGCATCCGAGGCAAACCCATGCTAATCACAAGGCCTACTGCACATCATTAAAACAACACCCATTGTGTTGGAATGCACTGTGGCCAGTCCATTAGATGCTAGAGCTCCTGTTTTTATCTGTGATTGCAATGCTGCCACCACCCTCGCTAGCTTAGCATGGTCAACTTAGTTGATTACAATCTCGAAAGTGGCTCTTGAGCACCTTGGGGTTGTAAGTTAGAGTCCCACATCGGGAGAACATCACATGCTTTTGGGGGGAGGGGGATAGGGGCTGGTGCTGTTTGTCTCACTCCTCTCTCTGCAGGCCCACCGGTGAATGTGGCCATGGCTATTGAGGTGGCCAGCATTGACCACATCTCAGAGGCCAACATGGTAAAGTACCCCGCGTCGGTGTTTCCACACAGTGTGTCGTTGGAAGTTTAGCACAGGAACGCTTCACCCTGAAAAGACCCTCTTAAGGACACCGATATATTATTTGCTGAATCGCAAGATAATGATTTGATGCTGAATAATGTTGGCCTTTCTTAGACCTTGCAACTCATCAGCTCAGTATTTCACATTTATTATGATTATTTTGGCGGGTAAGATCTTAACCAAAAAAACAAAATAGGTTTCCCCTTTCCCAATGTCCTGCATGTTGTGACCCTGAGAGTGGCTGTGTGTGTGTGTGTGTGTGTGTGTGTGTGTGTGTGTGTGTGTGTGTGTGTGTGTGTGTGTGTGTGTGTGTGTGTGTGTGTACAAACACTCCCACCTTGTCCTACCCCTCACCCTCTCCCCCTCCACCACCTCCGGCAGGACTACACCATGACGGTGTTCCTGCGGCAGAGCTGGCGGGACGACCGGCTGGCCTACAACCACACCAACAAGACGCTGGGGCTGGACAGCCGCTTCGTGGACAAGCTGTGGCTCCCCGACACCTTCATCGTCAACGCCAAGTCGGCCTGGTTCCACGACGTCACCGTGGAGAACAAGCTGATCCGCCTGCAGCCTGACGGGGTCATCCTCTACAGTAGCCGGTGGGCACCCCCCCGCTGGGCTGGAGGGGGCGGGGGGGGGGTGGGGAGGGAGAGAGAGAGGGGGGTGGGGGGGGGGGGGGGGGGGGGGGGGGGGGGGGGGGGGGAGGTGGGGGAGGGAGAGAGAGAGGGGGGGGGAGGGAGAGGGGGGGGGGGGGTGGAGAGGGGGAAGGAGGGAGAGAGGGGGGAGGGGTGGGTGGATAGGGCAGGGGGGTGGAGAAGGGAGGGAGGGAGAGAGGGGGGGGGGGGGTGGAGGGAGAGAGAGAGAAAGAGAGATGGAGAGAGAGGGAGAGAAGGAAGGGAGACAGGGGGGAGGGACAGTGGGATGGAGAGCTGGAGAAAGGGAGAGAGAGAGAGAGAGAGAGAGAGAGAGAGAGAGAGAGAGAGAGAGAGAGAGAGAGAGAGAGAGAGAGAGAGAGAGAGCTAGAGAGAGATAGGAGGACAGAGGGAGAGATTGACGGGGGAGAGGGGAGAGAGAGGGAGACATATTGGGAGGAAGGGAGGAAGGGGAAGAGGAAGGAGAAAGAGGGAGAGGAGGGAGAGAGATAAAGACAGACAGAGAGAGAGGCGGAGAGAGAGAGAGAGAGAGAGAGAGAGAGAGAGAGAGAGAGAGAGAGAGAGAGAGAGAGAGAGAGAGAGAGAGAGAGAGAGAGAGAGAGAGAGAGAGAGAGAGAGAGAGAGAGAGAGTGAGAGAGAGAGAGGCTTGTGGGGCTGGAGAGGGAGGAGGGTGCACATTGTTATTCATTGAGGTTGACTTGTATTCTGTTGACGTTGTCGTTTCTCAGTTCTGATAGCAGTACAGTAGTGTTTCTTTCGACATTCATGTGAGTTCGGACCAGGTAGGCCGTGTGTATAAAGGTAGAGTGCTGACATTGACGTGATTTAATTTGACTTGGGGTTACAAAACATAAAACATCCTGGTGGAGGTCAGCACTTGAAACGCTTATTTCCAGAGTGGAGCTCAATGATCAAACCACCACATTAAAAGACCGTATACAGCAAATCCTCTTCGTTGAGCATCAAACCCAAGAAGCCTCAGCTGGGAGACATTTTGAATCAATTACACTCAAATCATCCGCTCTTTAATCTTACCTCCAGCACCTTTAAGATAAAAAGGACCACACATCACAGTTAGCGTGATCCTAAGGTTCTCCCTCCCCAGCATTACGTCGACGGTGGCCTGTGACATGGACCTGACCAAGTACCCCATGGACGAACAGGAGTGCATGCTGGACCTCGAGAGCTGTGAGTCCGCCCCACTTCTCCACTTCTATCGGTTGATAGTCACTGAAGTACCACACTAATGTAACAGGAAAGTTTCACTATTCATGGCTACATCTTTCTCTTCCTGTTCTATGTTTCTGATTTATTCTGTCTGTTCATAGTCACTTGTTGTAAGACAACAATGCAAGCAGGATGTTTTGCTGTTTTTGCTTAACTTTATTTGCATAGATGTTTCCTTTCATCAATTAAATCTCGCCCGCAGAAACAACAAACATCCATTAATCAGTTGGCCCCGCACACATTGCAGTCGCAAAAATAAGACAAAGTGGCTTTGCATACAAGAGTAGTACCAAAAAAGGCAAAAACAAGAAACACAATCAAGGTTTGCTACATCAAAGTGTCTTCTACAGGACTCTTCATGGCTTTATCTTTCTCGTCTGTTTGTCGTTCTCTTTTGGACGCCAGTCACTAGTTACGTACACAAATAAAGGCTCTTTCTGCTTCAGTCTTCTGCTGCCATCCTATCTGGCTGCTCGACACTACACACTAATATGTCAAAACTAAGGAAGACAAACGAGAATAGAACACGTGAACCCCAACCCTATCGCTTCACGTGTATTTTGGCCGTTTAGCTGGTTCAGGATTTACAACGTTTAAATGAATCAATGCAGGGTCTCGTCGAAGCGAGGCACCTTAGTAAGAGAGAGAGGAGTCAGAGGAGTCTGGTTAAAAGAGCTTTGAGACTCAGAAAACACCGCTGTGTTGTGATCAATACCCTGGGCACAGCCATTTGTCACATCTGCCCAATTAAAAGTGTTGTTTTCTGTCCTGCTGTCTGACTTGGTGTGTGTGTGTGTATGTGTGTGTGTGTGTGTGTGTGTGTGTGTGTGTGTGTGTGTGTGTGTGTGTGTGTGTGTGTGTCTCTCAAGACGGCTACTCCTCAGAAGACATCGTCTACCACTGGTCAGAGAGCCAGAGACACATCCACGGCCTGGACAAACTGGAACTGTCCCAGTTCACCATCACGGACTACCGCTTTGTCACAGAAATGCTTAACTTCAAATCCGGTGAGCTCCCCAAAAGATCCCTTAAATGTACCCAAAAAGTGTGTGTGTGTGTACTCATTCAACCGTTGAATGAGTGCAGATTCCTTTTGAAGTGTGATTGTCCTCTTTAGAAGTCTATTCCCTTGGTCTATATATCATATCCTTTGCAGAGACAGATGCATAATATGTATGAGGCTTACTGCAGGGGGCGGGCGGGATCAGGCTAAGGCGTTGTGAAGGGATGTACAGTGCTCCGTTCTGTCTTGTTTCCTCCGGCCACTTAGGGCACAAGCCAGCAGCTAACTGGTTATTCTAAGGATTTTCGGGAAATACAGTTGGCATTACATATTTTTTTGTCAGTCAAACTATCTTCTTTTGTCTGCGAATATTTTCGCTGATGAATGATGAATTATTTAGACATTCGTTTGATTCAGGTTTTATCTTCTATTTATGGATAAATCCAAGTTAATTAGCTTGTTTGGATGTAAAATACATGAAGAGCTTCAAGGATATTAACAGTATAATTCTATGTGAGTGTCTGACAAATTTTGTAATATTTGTTAATTATTTATTGTTGTTTCATAGCGGGGCGATTTCCACGGCTCAGCCTTCGCTTTGAACTCAGACGCAACCGAGGGGTCTATATTATCCAGTCGTACATGCCGTCTATACTGTTGGTGGCTATGTCCTGGGTCTCCTTCTGGATCAGCCAGACAGCTGTCCCTGCGAGGGTGTCACTAGGTAACAGCTCTGTTTTATTCCATCTTTGTGGAATCTGATGAATTAGTGAGCTAATGATAACGCTAATGCTAACTATCCTGGGTACATATAGCATTCACTCCCAATCAGCATTATTTAATCAGCATGGCCCTAATTAGCAATAGCATTAGCATTCACCCAATTAGCACTATAGCACATAAGCATTAGGCTGATTGACGGTAGCATGATTACCATCGGGCTGACATGTTTACATTTTGCAGGGATCACCACGGTGCTCACCATGACAACGCTGATGGTGAGCGCACGCTCCTCGCTGCCACGGGCGTCGGCCATCAAGGCGCTGGACGTGTACTTCTGGATCTGCTACGTGTTCGTGTTCGCCGCACTCATCGAGTACGCCTTCGCGCACTACAACGCCGACTACAGACTCAAGGAGAAGGCCAAGAGCAAGGCCAACAAGCTGGGCTCTGAGGTAAGGGGGAACACAGAAAAACAGGGAAACAAGAGAACACCCATGCGGGGGCGCCCCGGTGGCTAGAGCGGGTACCACACAGGCACAGTCCTGAACACAGCCACCCGGGTTTGAATCCTTCCCCTGTTCATTTGCTGCATGTCCTCCCCTCTATCTACCATACCTTCCTCTCTATCTAACTCTATAATAAAGCATAAAAATGCAAATATTTATCTTGAAGAAAACAGACATGCATGCACTGGACATGTAAAGCTTGTTTGGAAAGAATTATCCCCTGCTTATATTCCCTTTGGTATACCACTGAAAATTGGATTTAGAGCCACAGCTTCACTTGCATACGTGCGTATCTTGTCTATTATCTATTTTCTTAATAATAGGAATATAACTCGGGTGTCCAGCAACCAACCATGCCAGTAAATACCACTTGCCCAGTATGTGTTCTGCACATCGTTGTATTTAAAGCGATCAAATGGGATAACCAGTGAAGCAGAGTACTCCTAAACATCTCTGAAAGGAGGGATCTTTCTGCTATGTTAATTCTCAAGGCTTCTTCCCCTGAGCTTTTCCTTGTCACCCAAATGATGGCATAATGAGCACCCGTGAAGCCCTGCAACGGTGATTAAGAGCTGGACACAGTCGGATTGACCTGACTTGAGTGTCTCTGTCTCTGCATGTCCCTCCCCTGCTCCCTTTCTCTGTTTGTTTGTTTCTCCCTCCTTCTCTCCCTCCCTTCCTCCATCTCTGTTTGCCCCTCCCTCTGTCTGTTTGTCCCTCCCTCCTTCTCTCCCTCCCTCCCTCTGTCACTCCCTCCCTTCCTCCATCTCTGTTTGCCCCTCCCTCTGTCTCTGTTTGTCCCTCCCTCCCTCCCTATTTCACTCCCTCCCTTCCTCCCTCCCTCCTTCTGTCTCCGTTTTTGTCTCTCCCTCCGTCTCTGTACCTCCCTCCATCCCTCTGTCCCTAACTCCCTCCCACCCTCTGTTTGTCCCACCCACCCACCCTCCCTCCCTCCCTGTTTGTCCCTCCCTCCCTCTGTTTGTCCCTCCCACCCTCCCTCCCTCCCTCCCTGTTTGTCCCTCCCTCCCTATGTTTGTCCCACCCTCCCTCCCTCCCTCTGTTTGTCCCTCCCTCCCTCCCTCCCTCTGTTTGTCCCTCCCACCCGCCCTATGTTTGTCCCTCCCTCCCTCCCTCTGTTTTATCCCTCCCTCCCTCTGTTTGTCCCTCCCTCCCTCCTTATGTTTGTCCCTCCCTCCCTGTCTCCCTCCCTCTGTTTTATCCCTCCCTCCCTCCCTCTGTTTGTCCCTCCCTCCCTCTGTTTGTCTCTCCCTCCCTCCATGTGTCCCTCCCCTCTTCTGTTTGTCCCTCCTTCCCCCCTCCCTCCCTCCCTCTGTTTGTCCCTCCCTCCCTCTGTTTGTCCCTCCCTCCCTCCCTCCGTTTTTCCCTCCCTCCCTCTGTTTGTCCCTCCCTTCCTCCCCCCCTCCCTCCCCCCCCCCCCCCTTAGTCCATCGTGAAGAACGGCAAGCAGGCCATGGTCCTGTTCTCCCTGTCTGTCACCGGCATGAACCAGGGGGTCCTGATCTCCAACCGCCACGGCCGCAGCCAGCGCCCGGGCACCGACAGCCCCATGGAGGGCGGCGGGGGCGGGGAGGACGCCGAGCCCCAGAGGAGGAGGCGGTCCCGGCAGCCGGAGGAGTGCGAGGAGGACAATAAGTGCTGCGGCAAGTGCGTCTGCAAGCCCATCGACGCGGACACCATCGACATCTACGCCCGCGCCGTCTTCCCCTTCACCTTCGCCGTGGTCAACGTGATCTACTGGGTGGCCTACACCATGTGAGGCGGCGAGAGAGAGAGAGGGGGGAGAGAGGGAGAGAGATGCTCCGTGGTGGTCTCTCTTGTCAGTGGCTGCACACAGAAGGAGGGATGGAGGGAGGGAGAGAGAGAGAGATAGAGAGAGGGGGAGAGAGAGATGCTCCGTGGTGGTCTCTCTTGTCAGTGGCTGCACACAGAAGGAGGGATGGAGGGAGGGAGAGAGAGAGAGATAGAGAGAGGGGGAGAGAGAGATGCTCCGTGGTGGTCTCTCTTGTCAGTGGCTGCACATCGAGGGAGGGAGGGATGGAGGGAGAGAGAGAGAGATAGAGAGAGGGGGAGAGAGAGATGCTCCGTGGTGGTCTCTCTTGTCAGTGGCTGCACATCGAGGGAGGGAGGGATGGAGGGAGGGAGGGATGGAGGGAGGGAGAGAGAGAGAGGGAACAGTGGAAGGGGGGAGGCTGCGTAGATACAAGGACAGAGGTCCAGGCCTCGGGAGGAAGCAGACAGACAGCGAGACTGGTTCCCTCCTCTGATTAACCACACTTTGTTAGGTCAGACGCACTCCAACACTGAAACGCACGATGGATGATATTGTGCAATAGAAAAAGGGCAGTAGGGGGCCATGGGTTCGGGTGGGGTGGTCCTGCCCAGCCCAGCCCCCCTGGTGGATACTCCGACCTAATGGGCTCCAGACCTACTGAACTTCGACCGTCTAGACTTCTCCTGCAAGTCATCGTTGTGTTCCTTAGCTACGACACGCACGGCAACCGCGGCCCACCGGCCTGACTCTTAACTGCTGCACGCCACTCAGGTGGCACCCACCGCTACATCGAACACTACTAACCCCACAACACGGACTCTGGGAGAGACACTCTCTGCTTCAGCTCCTCATAAATATGCACATATATACACCACATATATGCAAGATCGGTGTGTGTATTTGTGATACACGCACACCAACCCAGTGACGAGTCACACAACTTTTTTCAAAGCTTCGTTAGACTCCAGTTTGGCTCGACTTACTTTCAATAGTGGCTTTCAGAACCGTCATGGCCGCCGGCCCCATCCTCACTTCCCTTGGCCTCACGCACACTACTTTAGTCGTCCTTCAAAAATAAAAGTGGCACAATGAGGTTACAACTCTGCATGCCTGTGCCCCCCCCCCAGCCCTATCATTCTTTAATCTATCTCATTTTTACAGTTTTTCTGTTCTTCGTTTTGGATGCAGAACAGTGTCTTCCCTTGGCCAGTTCTGCCTGTTTGCTGACCATTAAAATACTTCTACCACTACCTTGTGTGTGTGTGTTTGTTTCTCGCTCTCTTTCTCTCTCACTCTCTCTCTCTGAAAAAATCTCTCTGGATGCCAGGATTTACATTTAGTTCGTTTTTGCTAGATGGTTTTACCCAAAGCGAATTCCAAATGAGGCTGCTCAAATCAATATTGGAACAACTGCACATTAAGAAGCTGCGCTAAACCCCAAAGCTTACATAAATGCCTGCAGGATTGCTATTGGATTCTGAAACACTATTAGGCATTTAGATACATGTAAATGATTAAGGTTTCTTTGATTAAAGGACACAGCTAATGTTAAAATTATCGGATATCAATAACTGCAAGCAGAACCCGTTGGGCCTGGACTTCTTCACAATAATATTTTCATTTATTTGTAAAATTTTCATTCATGCACGTTTTATGTCACTTTCAGTGTTGGGAGTAACGCATTATAAAAGGAATGTGATTACTGTAATGTATTACTTTTTGCTGTAACGCGGTAATGTAAGGCATTACAACAATTTTTTTTTAAATATTTTACTCTGTACAAATCTCAGTAATGCGCGTTACAATGCATTTTAAACCCAAAATTAACTGGTGTGTTGTTTTTATACAAATTCGCAAACACCGCGAGATTCGCAGAGGAGAAAAAACCCAGCGCAAATTTTTACTTCGTCTTACTGCTAGAGGAGAAGATGACAGCAGCAGCAGAGTCGGACTCCACAGTTGCAAGATGGGCTCATTATTTTCAGTTTGTCAGAGACAAGGATACGAAGAACCTTATAGTTAAGTGCACTTTGAGTGTGAAACCAAAAGATCTCTCTACCTCACTTTGTATAAAAGGTTTGATAAATACTATGTGCATGTTTTATTCTAAGACAGAGGTAAGCGTTAGACATGCAAACACAACTAAATATGTACTCCAAAGCCCGAAGCACAAACACAGTGAATTTCGCTTTGTATTTTAATCACAACCCCCCCCCCAAAAAATAGAATCATTGTTTTTAAAAGGCACACAGGAAAATGGAGCAGGAATTGATGCGAAAAGCTTAAGGCGGGTCGTGGCTTTGGAAACGCACAGAACACTCCACAAAACTCTGAGCACACCCAAATCAGTGATCTCCTTGTGCTCAGAGTTCTCTGAGACTGTGGTTGTAGTTGAGAGCCCAGAAGGACAGGCGGATATTGGCCCCGTTGAACAGAAGTTGAAGAATCGGTTGCTCTAGAAGATTAGTGGCAGCCTGGTCACTCTGTGCCCCCCATCCCTCTGGGACATGCCTTGCCCCTCCTCAGCCCCTCTCTGTGTGTTTTATCTGTGAGCCGACGCCAAGCCTGGCCAAGCTCCTTATCTGGGTCCAACCGGGAAGCAGAATTCAGGGGAAAGAGGAAGGGTGGTGGCGGTGGTGGAAGGAGGTGGTGCTGGTGGACGGAGATGGTGGGTGGTTGGATGGAGTGGGGGTGGTGGAGGATAAAGCTGAGTTTCTGGACCCGCACCAGGGCTGCTCCACCTCTTCCTCCTCCTCCTCCTCCTCCTCTCTCAGGCAGATAGCTTTGGTCTGCTCCAGGAGAGGTGACATCCTCATGAAGGAGGGAGGGGGGGGAGCAGGGGGGTGAGGCGGTCCCCATAGGAGGCGCTACCTCTCTCTATCGCCTCACCTCCTGAATGAGGACTCAGGGATGGATACACACTCAAGCCCCGGTTCAACATCCACACGCTGGAAGGCTCAACCCTCTTCAGGTCGATGGTCAACTCAAATCTCTATTTAGTTTTTCCTTTTTTCGTGTTTCCACTTCCTCCGCAATGAATTCATGCACATGCGTGCTCACAGATGGATGCACACCAAAACGCACACACACAGCCGCGCACACACACCCGTGCTCAACCCCCCCCCCCCCCCCACACACACACACACACACACACACACACACACACACACACACACACACACACACACACACACACACACACACACACACACACACACACACACACACACACACACACACACACACACAGGGCATGACCACTGATCAAATGCGGGCAAAGGACTACAACCAGAGAGGTGACGGCTGCCTGGAGCCAAGCAGTGTCTTTCTACAGAGGAAACCACTTTATCTCATTCAGTTCCAGTCTTTCTAGTGCAGGGTGTGTGTGCGTCTATCCCGATATGTTAACGAACGACTCTGTCACTAAAGAGCTGAGCCGACACATTCGAGGAAGGAACTTTTTTTCCAGACATCCACTGAAAATACCCCGTTAATCACTCCCCCAAATTATCATTTTTAGGATTATTATGGTTATTTTAATAAATGATTCTGTCAACTGATGTTGTTTGCCCTATCGTTTATTTGTTCTCGATCTATGTTATAGTAAAGTATGAATTTCATAGATTAAACTGGGTGTGACGTAAAGTTTTGAATTCACTGGTGCCGTTGTCCTAGAACAGAGTCTGGCTTGTTAATTATTCAACATTAAGTTACTGTTGCCATAGCAACGTTAACTCAATGTTGAATCACTTGCATTTGATTAAACTACTAGGCCTGTTGTTTATGCCCCACAACCACGTTGTGATTTCTAATAAAATACATTTCTATTTAGTTTAACTGCCTGCTGATAACAGTCTTATTAAAAAGAGATTATTTGTGATTCACTTGGACATGCGTTAGCCTGTTAGCAACATTTGGACTTAAAACAAAAGCCCAATAGAAGCAGAGAATAATAGAAAAATTATCTAATCGGAAGAAATGTCTGTGGATAACCTTATATTCAAATTAATCATATTTTAAACGTTTTTTTTTATATATACCTTATAAATCAACTTAGTGACTTGGGTAATAAATATACCTTGACGGATTATTTTTCCTAATATCCTAGCAACTATAATAATAAGTGCCGTGAGCATTTAATTAATTAGGGGTGACATTGTTTCCATGGTATTTCATAGGCCGTTTTTAAAGAAGATGTATTGACTACCATTCCTTCCAAAGCTGAATTGAGCAGTGAACTATCCTTCTTACCTAATTCTCAGCGAACAGCTCTATATTTTATAACATCATATGGTTGACACTTTTCTCCAGATATCTGCGATTCCTCACAAGTTACTAGACTTTCCCTAATTACCTGTCCCCAGTTATTAATTAGTTTGGTTGGTTCATTTCTTAAGGTCGTCCAATTTCCAGTACATACTTCAGGCAATCATGAAATATAGAAGAAAGACATTTTTCAGTGTGGATAATTTAAGGAATGTCTTTTCACAGTTCCTGAAATACATAACATTTAGCAATAAACAAAGTCGAGGGAAAAGACACTGCCAATTAAGTAACAAAAATATAATAATTTCTACAACAAAAGGTATGAGATCATAAGAGTCTTACTACAGTCAATGTCAGCACACACAGATTCAGCAAGCTCCTGGTATTACATTAGAGAGTAATAAAACACAGCCTGGTCTAGCTTACCCAGGGGAACTCATGAAAGGGGAACAGTCAAGCTTCTTATGTGTTCTAGGATGAGACAGTAATGCGTCAGTCGAGTGTTCATAAATTGAAGTCTGAAACATCTAGTCTGGTTCTGAGACAGAACCAGAGTTATGTGGGGAGAGTGTTGAGGAGATTGTGTGGAAAAGTTGGACCATTCACATCATTGGTCCAGGATTTAGAAAAATAACATTATTTGCTCAACTTCACCGCAATATTTTTGCGGTAAAGAAGTTGATGTTGCCGAAGCGTAATCTCTTATATTAGAAAATATCGGTTGTGTGTGTGAGTTTGAGTGAAAAAAACGCAGGTGGCAGTTGCAACTTTGTTTTGCCACGTCTCACCTGAAATTCTCAGTGGACGTTCAAACACAACATCCTCCTATCATGACAAATAATTTCACCATTAATTCCTTAACTCAACATGTACAAAAAAACCTGGCTACCAATACAAAAACTAACATTGCAATGCTCCTATGCTTCATAAATGGAGGCCGGGTCATTGCGATGTGCGGTCGTGATGCACGAGCCCCTCACAAAGTGGGGTTCCTGACTCAGGAGGGAGCGTCTTCGTCCTCTTCTTCTCGCCATCCCCAGCTAATGAATCCACAAACTGGGGGAAGCAGGAGTCATAGAACAATTAGGCCGTTGATGAGTTCATTTAATCAGTTAGCATGCCGTGCAGTTCCCTTTCGTGGTCGTGTTGTAATAAATAAAGCAACGCACGGCTTGCTGAGTCACGTCTTGGACCAGTGGTATTCCCTTCAGCAACACGAGCAATGAAACCACAGGAAGGGCACTGAACACTGACAATGTAATTGCCCTCTTCTGATTGGTTCCCATTAGTGTCAATTATTATTTACGGGCAAGTGATATACCTTGACTTTAATTTGAACCACTCCTAAAAAAAAAAATCGAGCTCAATAACACATTTCACGAAAGATGGTGCTACTTCTGCAGTAAGATAATAAAAGGCCTGGCTTTGTAAAGATGCCGGCTTTCGTATTCATGGCACCTAACGTTAGTACTTACATTATCAGAAAATTGGACCACTCTACTGTAAGGCTGTCTTTAAGACCAGAACTACGTTTCTCTCTGTTCTCTCTGCCAAAACCAATCCCTTCCCCTGAAATGCAACTGTGTTTTTTTCAGTACGCTTATGTTTTAAATTCCGAACCCTATATCATCTAATTCACTCACTCACTGTTCGCTCACATTCACACCCTCCTTGGCTCCCCCACTCACTCATTCTCTCACTCACTCTCTGCCATTTTACTCACTCATTCACACTTACTCTCTGCTTATAACGCACTCATTCACTCCCCCCCCCCTCACTCCCTCAGTCAGTTACTCAGTTAGTCACTCATTCACGTACCCGCTGAACCCACTAATCCATTGTGGCACTTGCTGAGTAAACATAAGCCAACGTCACCGTCTGTGAGACAAGGCTAGCTCAACAGCACAGCACGCTGCACCCAGCAGCATCCTCTTCCTCACTCTCTCACACTCATGCAGCGAGCATTACCCAAACTCTCTCTCCCTGCACCTCGTGCCTTCTCTCTCTCTCTCTCTCTCTCTCTCTCTCTCTCTCTCTCTCTCTCTCTCTCTCTCTCTCTCTCTCTCTCTCTCTCTCTCTCTCTCTCTCTCTCTCTCTCTCTCTCTCTCTCTCTCTCTCTCTTTCGCTTACTCACTGTTTCTGGCTCTTTCCCCCTTATCTCTCTCCCCCCTCTCTCTCTCTCTCTGTCTCACATTTTCCTCACTCTCCATGTCTATCCCCCCCCCCCCCCGCCCCATCTCCGCGACTCTCAGAGACTTTGAAGTTCTCCCCTCATGGAGAAGGCTTTGCACTGTCATGTGGGATTTGCATATGTGATGAGAATAATTGGCTGTCTGAAATAGGATGCTTCTTCTTTTTATAGGGGGAGAGGGGGGTGGGCAATGGTGTTGGTAGTGTTTGTGGTGGTGTTGGTAGTGTTTGTGGTGGTGTTGGTAGTGTTTGTGGTGGTGTTGGTGGTGTTTGTGGTGGTGTTGGTAGTGTTTGTGGTGGTGTTAGTGGTGTTTGTGGTGGTGTTGTTAGTGTTTGTGGTGGTGTTGGTAGTGTTTGTGGTGGTGTTTGGTGTTTGTGTCGGTGTTGGTAGTGTTTGTGGTGGTGTTGGTAGTGTTTGTGGTGGTGTTTGGTGTTTGTGGTGGTGTTGGTAGTGTTTGTGGTGGTGTTGGTAGTGTTTGTGGTGGTGTTGTTAGTGTTTGTGGTGGTGTTGGTAGTGTTTGTGGTGGTGTTGGTAGTGTTTGTGGTGGTGTTGGTAGTGTTTGTGGTGGTGTTGGTGGTGTTTGTGGTGGTGTTGGTGGTGTTTGTGGTGGTGTTGGTAGTGTTTGTGGTGGTGTTTGGTGTTTGTGTCGGTGTTGGTAGTGTTTGTGGTGGTGTTGGTAGTGTTTGTGGTGGTGTTTGGTGTTTGTGGTGGTGTTGGTAGTGTTTGTGGTGGTGTTGGTAGTGTTTGTGGTGGTGTTGGTGGTGTTTGTGGTGGTGTTGGTAGTGTTTGTGGTGGTGTTGGTGGTGTTTGTGGTGGTGTTGGTGGTGTTTGTGGTGGTGTTGGTAGTGTTTGTGGTGGTGTTGGTAGTGTTTGTGGTGGTGTTGGTAGTGTTTGTGGTGGTGTTGGTAGTGTTTGTGTTGGTGTTGGTAATGTTTGTGGTGGTGTTGGTGGTGTTTGTGGTGGAGTTGGTAGTGTTTGTGGTGGTGTTGGTAGTGTTTGTGGTGGTGTTTAGTGTTTGTGGTGGTGTTTAGTGTTTGTGGTGGTGTTGGTAGTGTTTGTGGTGGGGTTGGTAGTGTTTGTGGTGGTGTTGGTAGTGTTTGTGTTGGTGTTGGTGGTGTTGGTGGTGTTTGTGGTGGTGTTGGTAATGTTTGTGGTGGTGTTGTTAGTGTTTGTGGTGGTGTTTAGTGTTTGTGGTGGTGTTGGTAGCGTTTGTGGTGGTGTTGGTAGTGTTTGTGGTGGGGTTGGTAGTGTTTGTGGTGGTGTTGGTAATGTTTGTGGTGGTGTTGTTAGTGTTTGTGGTGGTGTTTAGTGTTTGTGGTGGTGTTGGTAGTGTTGGTGTTGGTGGTGTTGGTGGTGTTTGTGGTGGTGTTGGTAATGTTTGTGGTGGGGTTGGTGGTGTTTGTGGTGGTGTTTAGTGTTTGTGGTGGTGTTGGTAGCGTTTGTGGTGGTGTTGGTAGTGTTTGTGGTGGGGTTGGTAGTGTTTGTGGTGGTGTTGGTAATGTTTGTGGTGGTGTTGTTAGTGTTTGTGGTGGTGTTTAGTGTTTGTGGTGGTGTTGGTAGTGTTTGTGGTGGTGTTGGTGGTGGTGTTGGTAGTGTTTGTGGTGGTGTTGGTAGTGTTTGTGGTGGTGTTGGTAGTGTTTGTGGTGGTGTTGGTGGTGTTTGTGGTGGTGTTGTTAGTGTTTGTGGTGGTGTTTAGTGTTTGTGGTGGTGTTGGTAGTGTTTGTGGTGGTGTTGGTAGTGTTTGTGGTGGTGTTGGTGGTGTTTGTGGTGGTGTTGGTAGCGTTTGTGGTGGTGTTGGTAGTGTTTGTGGTGGTGTTGGTAGTGTTTGTGGTGGTGTTGGTAATGTTTGTGGTGGTGTTGTTAGTGTTTGTGGTGGTGTTTAGTGTTTGTGGTGGTGTTTAGTGTTTGTGGTGGTGTTGGTAGTGTTTGTGGTGGTGTTGGTAGTGTTTGTGGTGGTGTTGGTAGTGTTTGTGGTGGTGTTGGTGGTGTTTGTGGTGGTGTTGGTAGTGTTTGTGGTGGTGTTGGTGGTGTTTGTGGTGGTGTTGGTAGTGTTTGTGGTGGTGTTGGTGGTGTTTGTGGTGGTGTTTAGTGTTTGTGGTGGTGTTGGTAGTGTTTGTGGTGGTGTTGGTGGTGTTTGTGGTGGTGTTGGTAGTGTTTGTGGTGGTGTTTAGTGTTTGTGGTGGTGTTGGTAGTGTTTGTGGTGGTGTTGGTGGTGTTTGTGGTGGTGTTGGTGGTGTTTGTGGTGGTGTTGGTAGTGTTTGTGGTGGTGTTGGTAGTGTTTGTGGTGGTGTTGGTGGTGTTTGTGGTGGTGTTTAGTGTTTGTGGTGGTGTTGGTAGTGTTTGTGGTGGTGTTGGTAGTGTTTGTGGTGGTGTTGGTAGTGTTTGTGGTGGTGTTTGTGGTGGTGTTGGTAGTGTTTGTGGTGGTGTTTGTGGTGGTGTTGGTAGTGTTTGTGGTGGTGTTGGTAGTGTTTGTGGTGGTGTTGGTAGTGTTTGTGGTGGTGTTGTTAGTGTTTGTGGTGGTGTTGGTGGTGTTTGTGGTGGTGTTGGTAGTGTTTGTGGTGGTGTTGGTGGTGTTTGTGGTGGTGTTGGTAGTGTTTGTGGTGGTGTTGGTAGTGTTTGTGGTGGTGTTGGTGGTGTTGGTAGTGTTTGTGGTGGTGTTGTTAGTGTTTGTGGTGGTGTTGGTAGCGTTTGTGGTGGTGTTGGTGGTGTTTGTGGTGGTGTTGGTGGTGTTTGTGGTGGTGTTGGTAGCGTTTGTGGTGGTATTGGTAGTGTTTGTGGTGGTGTTGGTAGTGTTTGTGGTGGTGTTGGTAGTGTTTGTGGTGGTGTTGGTAGTGTTTGTGGTGGTGTTGGTAGTGTTTGTGGTGGTGTTGTTAGTGTTTGTGGTGGTGTTTAGTGTTTGTGGTGGTGTTGGTAGTGTTTGTGGTGGTGTTGGTAGTGTTTGTGGTGGTGTTGGTAGTGTTTGTGGTGGTGTTTAGTGTTTGTGGTGGTGTTTAGTGTTTGTGGTGGTGTTGGTAGTGTTTGTGGTGGTGTTGGTAGTGTTTGTGGTGGTGTTGGTAGTGTTTGTGTTGGTGTTGGTGGTGTTGGTGGTGTTTGTGTTGGTGTTGGTAGTGTTTGTGGTGGTGTTGGTAGTGTTTGTGTTGGTGTTGGTGGTGTTGGTGGTGTTTGTGTTGGTGTTGGTAGTGTTTGTGGTGGTGTTGGTAGTGTTTGTGGTGGTGTTGGTGGTGTTGGTAGTGTTTGTGGTGGTGTTGGTAGTGTTTGTGGTGGTGTTGGTAGTGTTTGTGGTGGTGTTGGTAGTGTTTGTGGTGGTGTTGGTAGTGTTTGTGGTGGTGTTGGTAGTGTTTGTGTTGGTGTTGGTGGTGTTGGTGGTGTTTGTGTTGGTGTTGGTAGTGTTTGTGGTGGTGTTGGTAGTGTTTGTGTTGGTGTTGGTGGTGTTGGTGGTGTTTGTGTTGGTGTTGGTAGTGTTTGTGGTGGTGTTGGTAGTGTTTGTGGTGGTGTTGGTGGTGTTGGTAGTGTTTGTGGTGGTGTTGGTAGTGTTTGTGGTGGTGTTGGTAGTGTTTGTGGTGGTGTTGGTAGTGTTTGTGGTGGTGTTGGTGGTGGTGTTGGTAGTGTTTGTGGTGGTGTTGGTAGTGTTTGTGGTGGTGTTTAGTGTTTGTGGTGGTGTTGGTAGCGTTTGTGGTGGTGTTGGTAGCGTTTGTGGTGGTGTTGTTAGTGTTTGTGGTGGTGTTGGTGGTGGGGTTGGTAGTGTGGGGGCTCTGTACTTTGCTGACTGCCATAAAAGAAAGAATGAAAACAAAAACGGTGAATATGTTAAAACATATATGAACAATATGTTAAAATACTGTGGTTGGTGAGGTTATAGGTATAACCTCACCAACAGGCCCATATGGGAGACACTTGAAGTAGTTATATTGAAGAATAAGTGGTAAGGCTAAAATAGCGTTAAAATAGATAATCACAAATGTAAAATTAAGTGAAGATATGCAGGGCTCTTAAAAGCACCTCAAAAGCACACGTTCCTGTAGATGTTCCCTTGCGACCACCTTATGTCTTTATCACCATTCTTATTTTCTTTCTGGCAGAGCTTCAGGCATTTCATCTCGAAGACGAGCCTTTTTGGGACATTACCAAATGAACTAGCGTGCGATAGTAGATAAGAGCGCCGTGTCAATACAGACTGAGCCGAGTGGAGCCCTTCATTCACAAGGAATGAAATCACAGGCGAAGGCTTCGGCTCACTTTGTGTATTTATCATTCTTGTGTGTTATTCATCATTTGGAATTTCAGTAGGCTACTGAACATTTCCCTAAAAGCTTGCCTAAAATGTTAACATACATTACCCACAAGTGAATGCATAATTAACGTCCATTAGGCTTTGCCTCGAGAAAGTATATGTAATAAAACAAACCTTCCATTTAAAAGAAACATCAGACCACCAGGGAAGTTTGGTCCTAGGCGGTTTGACTTGAAAGGCACTGGGTTTGATCCCCCTTATATCAGCAGCCTATTTGTAGGCATCCTTGAGCGAGCCGCCCTCACCCCTACCTGCTCCTTAACGACACGTATCTGAATTCACTTCGGGTTAAAGTGTCTTCCGAAGGCCACAGCAATCACCGTTTCTGATTGGCTTAAATGTGTGCCAAGTGGTGCCATCGACTGGCACCATTTCGAACCAATCGAGTGTTTGATTACCTCCTTCCCACCCAGGCAGAGGCCTTGGTTCTGGGCCTGGGGCAGACCATGATGATCGTACTGGTTTTGGTCCGCTGGCTGATGCCCCAGGAGAGACATGTCCCCGGGGCCCAGCTCTCCCGGCTGCTCATGGGGGAGGTCTTCCTGGATCGCGTCAACGCCATAGACGACCTCGGGGACAACCGGCCCGTCGTCATCGGGGGGCCTCGTCCCCGGGGACCCTGACGCACTGACGCAGTTCCCCCTGGTGCTCCCCCAGGCCTGGCCCCCAAACCCCCCCGGAAGGCGGTGGCCTTGACTGGGAGCGCCAGAGTCCCCCCCCGCCCCCCATCAGCCTCTTGCTGCACCAGCGAGTCCTGGGGAACCTGCTGCTTACGGCTATTTTCCAGGACGGCCCCTTCCTCCTCTACCTGCCTCTGCCTGCTCATCCGCCTGATGGTTCTGCTGTAGTGGTTCTGGTGGTTCTGCTGTAGCCTGGGGTACCCCAGGCTCGGAGAGCGACGGCCTGGCTCTGGTTTCTCCGCTGCCTGCCGGAGACGGTAAAAGGGAACACCGAGGGGGCGAAGGAGACAGAGAGGCGGAGCACCAGGGGAAAGTAGGAGAGGGGGAGGAGAGGCGAGGGGGTGGAGGAGCGGGGAGCTGTCAGACTGAGGTAGAGAGAGAAGTAAGGGAAGGAGGAGAGGAGAGGAGAGGAGAGGAGGGGATCAGAGGAGGTCGTCGCGGGGATAGAGAGGGGCTTAGATTCCTGTGAGTCAGGTTTTTTTTTTTTTCTGTTCACAGGCACACGCACCCACATACATGTACACACACACACACACAGACAGAGACATGCACACACAGACATACACACACAGAGACATACACACGCAGAGAAAAAGGGGTGTTTCATCACTCTGAGGAAAGTTGAGCGCCACTTCCCGCCCCTTTGCACTTTATCTCTTCACAGTTCAGCGAAGAGCCTCAGAAGAGGTAGGTTCCCTGAGGGGGGGGGGGCCTGCCAGAAATAGACGGCGGGAGGAGATACGGAGGTCCCGAATGAAATAAAATATTGAAACATTCATGCAAAAATTCTATGGAAATATATAGAGACAAACGTATGCGTCTATGCTACACATGCAGATATTTCTCTATGGGTTATGTGCATAACCGTGTCAACATAAATATTTCGTGCTGTGTGTGTCATAGGAGGTCAATTCGATCAAAACTGTATCATTCACAAAAATATTCAATAATACCAAGTCTAATAGCAGTTATATGAGAAATCAGCTGTTATGATGAAGACAGCCAGGATATGTTTGCTAAAATACAATAGTTATTTGATTATGACTCATCATATTCATATAGCTCAAATAGTTATTACTTTAACTTGTGATCAGGTTGATCTTGTTGAACTGCTTCAAAGCGTTTTCCCTTTCTTTACATTATTCAACATTAAAGAAACCTAAATTGTTGTTTTTTGTTCCACTGCCATGAGATGGCAGTGTTGCCAAATCAACCAAAACCCGAAGCACGCGCACATATTTAGCTCATGGACGGTGCACATAGCGCGCGCCTCCAACATGACAGCACAGAGCGTCTTCAAACAGCAAACACAGACAAATCTGCATTTAAAGACCGCTTCCTGCCTAACTCAAGAAACGTCCTCCCACACGTACTGTTTTTAAGGATAAGAAAGTAGAAAACAACAGCGAGACGATTCCTAGGAACACCTGTAGCACGACACGCGCAGTCAAGGGTTTAATTCAAACCCGGAATCACATGACCGGCCTTCCTGTTGATCTCTATAAGTAGACAGGTATTGGAAAGGTTTATCCATGTTGTTCTGTGTTCTTTTCCATGTTGTTGATTTCCTGAGCACTGTTGTTCCATGTAAGCGTGTCTAAGGGCGTATCAGTAGCCGTACTGTATGTTATCCTTTCAGACAAAGGAAAAACGAGCACACCGTGGGAGTCGATCTCTCGGCTTCGCAGAGATTTGATCCGGATTTGTTCTGTGTGTTTTCATGATGAATGATGAAACGCTGACAGCAGCTCTGTGCTGTAACAGAGAACATGGAGGAGGTTCAGATGTGTTCAACACAAGATGGAGGGAATGGATACACTGGCATGGCCTCCCATCTCTGTATACACACCACGTATACAACACAAACACACACCCACACGGATGCACACACACGCGTCCATTGTTACACGCACACATAAACACAGACACACACATGCCCAGTGTGACACACTTGCACACACAGATGCACGCGCACACACACACACACACACACACACACACACACACACACACACACACACACACACACACACACACACACACACACACACACACACACACACACACCTAGGCTGCATCCGAATACTCATACTTGACTGCTAGTAGGCATTTTGTAGTCTATTTGTGAGGGTTCAAACCCCATCATCTGAATCCTACCTGTACAAAGCATCCCTGATGTGCATGTGGGTACGTCTATATGCCTGCATCAGTGTGTGGCTTTTGAAGACACACGTCTGTATGTTTTTGTGTGTGTGTGTGTGTGTGTTTGTGTGTGTGCTCTCGCTGGATCTGAGGGGAGGGCTCTGGAATAGAATGAAGGCAGCGCTGATGAATCAAAGTTTGCTGCTGCTGCTGCTGTTGGCTTCTCCTTCCGCTCCGCAGCGCTGCGTTGGCAGCGGCCCCGCCGGCCCATGCTGAGGCCCGGCACGGCGGAGGAACTGCAGCTAATTGAAGAATCCATTGAGGTTTCACTTGTTCTGTCGATGCGAGAGAATACCCTCTCATTTCCCACACACACATTCCAAGTTAAATGAATAAAACCCACCCCGGTGCTGGGAACCCGGAACACAGGTTTATTAACTACCCTCCTGATTGTGTGTGTGTGTGTGTGTGTGTGTGTGTGTGTGTTTTTGCATGTGTGTTATTGCGTGCGTGTGCGCGTTTTGTGTGTGTGTGTGTGCGCGCGTGTGCGCACGCGTAGTGTTTTTGCGTAGTTTGTGTGTGTGTTTGTGCATGCTTGCGTGCGTGTGTGCAGGAGAGGAGCCTCTGCCATTTTTCACGGGTGTGCGTGCTCTCGCAAAAGGAGGATAAAAGGAGGGGAGAGGATGAAAGACCTACTTGCCTGCAAATAGTGCTTCCTCCTCCGATTAGCTGCATGCTTTAACAAGATTGTGTGGGCTACGTCGGAGCGCAGAGCGTCAGCTGCTCGCGGCTCATTAAACCCAGGGCCTGCCCTACATAGACGGTGGGAAGGAGGGAGGGAGAGAGAGAGAGAGAGAGAGAGAGAGAGAGAGAGAGAGAGAGAGAGAGAGAGAGAGAGACCGAAGAAAGAAGGGAGAGAGAGAGAGGGGGGAGAGAGAGAGTGAGAAAGGGGGAGAGTAGGGGGAGAGGATGGAGAGAAAGAGGGGGAGAGAGAGAGAGAGAGAGAGAGAGAGAGAGAGAGAGAGAGAGAGAGAGAGAGAGAGAGAGAGAGAGAGAGAGAGAGAGAGAGAGAGAGAGAGAGAGAGAGAGAGAGACTGGGGGAAAGGAGGGAGAGACAGAGACAGAGACAGAGAGAGAGAGAGAGAGAGAAAGGGGAGAGTAGGGGGAGAGGATGGAGAAAAAGAGGGGGACAGAGAGAGTGATGGAGGAGGAGAGGAGGGAGAGAGAGGGAGAGAAAGAGAGAGGGAGAGAGAGAGAGAGACCGAAGAAAGGAGAGGGAGAGAGAAAGGGGGAGAGAGGAGGGAGAGAAAGAGAGAAAGGGGGAGAGGATGGAGAGAAAGAGAGAGAGAGAGAGAGAGAGAGAGAGAGAGAGAGAGAGAGAGAGAGAGAGAGAGAGAGAGAGAGAGAGAGAGAGAGAGAGAGAGACCCGGGGAAAGGAGGGAGAGACAGAGACAGAGATAGAGGGAGAGAGAGAGAGAGAGAGAAAGGGGGAGAGTAGGGGGAGAGGATGGAGAGAGAGGGAGAGAAAGAGAGAGGGAGGAGGGAGAGAGAGGAGAGGGGAAGAGAGGGGGAGAGAAAGGGAGAGGACAGAGAGAGGGATGGAGGAGGAGAGGGGGGAGAGGAGGGAGAGGGAGAGAAAGAGAGAGAGTCGAGACTCACCACTGAGGTGAAATCAACCCCACGAAATCCCCATCCACTGTAAATGATCTCTCACGATGACGTAGAGGGAAGGAGGGAGGCGGAGAGAAGGGGGAGGGAGAGAGGGAAAGATCAACTGTATACTGTTTGTATAAAGGGATAGAGAAAAAGCAAGAGAGAAAGGGAGAGAGAGCGAGAGAAAGAATTAGAGGGACAGGGGGTGAAAGAGAGACACTATATACATATATATATGTATATATATATATACATATATATATAGATAGAGATAGAGATGTACCCTATGCGAGAGGAGAAAGAGAGATAGAGGGAGAGAGCGAGGGGGGGGAGAGAGATGTGGGGAAGAATTAGAGCGGTGGATGAGAAAGGTCTGTGTCTGTGTTTGTGAGAGAGCGAGAGAGAGAGATAAAGGAAGAGAGAGGGAGATATTCAGAAAGAGAGAAGGTGAGTAGAGAGGAGAGGCAGGAGCGTGAGAGGGACATAAACCCATGGCTGTGTAGAGCAGGTTGGGCTCCTCTGTGCTGAGGAACATCTCACTGGCATGTGCTGAAACTGTCTCACCTGTCGTCCCGGCTTAGTTAAGCCAAACATGGGGACAGCCGTGGTAGAGAGTGATAAAGAAGAACAAGGATAGAGAGACAGACACACAGACAGACACACAATCATACACACAGACACATAGACAGACAGAAAGACAGACATGGAGATGAAAAAGGAAAAGACAGGAGAGTAGAAGAAGTAGGAGTAAGAACAGAAAAAGAAAGATGGCGGCTAACTTAAAGCGAATCCCAGCACTTCTGACAGTTGGCAGGGGATCCTGTTTCCCCGCTCTCATCCAACGCCACTGTCGGTGAAATAATGAGCCTCACTCGGTGGAAGGAGATGTGTTCTCTTGTTCTCGAGCGCTATGGGATTCAAAGAATTAATGGTGTGATGTAACTCCCGCCGTACACCAGCCAACGCGTGCGTTCCAGGAGACCTGGGAACGAAACCGCGAGCTAAAGTGAGGAGACGCAACATCAAACGGATCAATTAGGTCCGACATTATTTTTTGCGCGTCTTTTCAGTGGAAAGGTGGGCCCGTGGATCCCAAAGGGCGTTGCGACGCTCCAGCAATTCTCCTCGTCTTCTTTTGACTGGTTATGGATTCAAAAAAGAAACGGAGAGCGAATTCGACCCTCAAATCGTCATTATTTCGTCTTCAAATTCGGGTGACTTTATTTCCCTCTGCAGTGATATTAACACAATAAAAAACTTTTTTTGACAAGGGCCGAAACAGAGCTATGGTTTTGATATCATATATTCCACCCAAGCGCATTTCAAGATAACACCGAATTCGGCAGCTACACCATTAACATCTTTAAACCCGTTCTGTGTTCCCAGCCCTTGCACCCAGGCTCTCAAACTCTGATGAAAGACGCTCTCAGCCATCTTAGTGGTGTACTTTTAATTTGTTAAAACTCGTGGAAAAGGCCCTCATGCATTATTTTAAGCACTCTGCCGCCATCCCTATAAAAGCCCGGAGATGCATCTGTTCATTACCAGCTTCTACTGGGCAGATGGGCACGTAATGAAATCGTTCATTTTATGACTGCACTCCAGAACTACTTCACATGAACCCCGGACCAGGACGGATGAGTTGAACACGTATGCAGATAACTGTCTGTTCTGTCTGTCTGTCCGTCTGTCTGTTTGCAGCCTGTTGGATTGTCTCATTGTCTATCTATTTGTCTGTCTGGCTATCTGTCTGTGTATGTGTGTGGTATCTGGTAGCTGTCTGTCTGTGTGTCTGCCTGTCGGTCTGCCTGCCTGTCCATCTTCGTTTGAACTGTCATAAATTGTATTGTTTGTATCAGCGATGTCGCGTCACTTCTGTTAGTATTTGAAGCGAGATCCTAAACAAACAGAGCCCGCCCGCGTGAGGAACGATCAGATGAATGTGATCATTTATGTTTCGGCCTAGAATCGCTGGTACAACCTATAAGTTCCACCAGCCAGCTAACGTTTGGAACAAAGAGTGCTGCTTGGTGAATCAGGCAGCATGACGTTGCCTGCTAGGTGGAGGAGTAGGACTGCACTCTAACTACCTCCTGACTGATGACACTGAATACCAGGGACGACGTGATCATGCATACGTGATTAGCATGGGAGTGGCAGGCCATTTGGAGATTTAATGGTGGTCTTAAGCTTGTCGCCCCAAACGCACACGTCAGACACACACACACATTATTTGGTCCCACCCCACCCCATGGATAAAGGACCACAGGTCTCAGGGGTCGGTGTTGACAGCTCTACCAATGGAGTGGCAAAGTCACGCCCCTTCCGGTAGAGCCCATGGGACCTATGAGATCGAAAAATATGAATGGGTTTCAATGGTGAGAAAGTAATTATTTTCTGGTCCCAGTTTTTATATGCCCTGGATTACACATATGTTGTTTTTGGATAAAAATTATAATTTTTCATGCAAAGAAAACTAAAGAATTCCACGAAGAAGTTCTTCACTGCTCTCGACGCGAATGATATACGTCAACACCCACACTTCGAACTCCGGTACAGACATGGCGATCTCTCTGCTCCCCTTCACCACTTTTTTTCAAGGGGAGGATAAACCATCGAAAGAGGTGAAAACCATTATAAATTGGGGCATGTGGAGAGTTTCAGTTATGCCGATGGGGAGATTGTCGGTCTCGTCCACGCCAGTCGCAGGGAGCGTGACGTCACATACGAGACATGTAATCTTTCTCATTGCGTTTTCTCTACAGCCTTTAACTCAAACTCAAACTCTTGACATGAAAAATTATCATTTAAATCCACAAACAACATATGCGTAATCCGGGGCATATAAAGACTGGGACCAGAAAATAATTACCTTCTCTCCATTGAAACCCATTCATATTTTTCGATCCCATGGGCTCTAGCGGAAGGGGCGTGACTTCGCCACTCAATAGGAAACCCCAGAGGGAGGGCGGTTATATTAACATGTCTGGTGACACACGGGGCACGCCATCACCACCATCAATACCCCAATTACTGTCAATAAAACTCAGTGTCTTTATACCAACCTCTGAGCACTTTGTATGAACTGCTTCAAGCTGTTATGCAGAATAAAAAAAAACGGCTAATGGAGTGAGCAGATGTCCTCAGGCAGGGTTAGAATATCTTCCAAACAAAAATAAAATATCGTTCTGCGCCATTGTCTTTGCCCCAACAGTGGTTCCAGAGACATTGTTTGTTTTTAAATCCAGGCTAATATGTTAGCATATGCCTTAGCATGCCGTGTAGCAGCAGCCCTCAGGGAAGAATAAGTACACAAACTCTGCCGCATCTGTTGATATGCGATGAACGAATAACTGAGAAAATACCATATTTCAGTGATACACGACTCTGAGACTGACAATATGCATATGCCGAAACATAGAAATATATACCCGAGGGAATTCAGATTTTCTTTATACATCAATATTGGTTATTTGACTGTGCAATTTAGTTCTCCTTGTATCCAGCCTATAGTGTAGCCATTGTCTCCAATGTATCGTTTGGCTTTATCGACAGTCTCCCTAGTCCTCTACGTCCATATAGACCCATGGATTTATTACCATGTATAATTGCTTCCCGACGTTAACATTGATCCATGAGAATGTAGCAGCTGCTAATGAGACATTATAATAGCGGAGTTGGCTCTAAGCCCATCGACGCGGGACTTCATTACAGGATTCACAACAATACCAGGGTTTTCTACACCTCACTTGGAGCCTACATGACACACGCAGGTCATAATGCAGTCATAATGACGCAGACAAAGCTAATCATCATGAAATGTAATCACAGTGCACTCGGCGTTGGGATTAAATGGTCCGCAATGCGCCGTGCGGTCTCATTTCAAACAACACGTGGTGCTGAAAGGTCAGCGCTCTCGCTGTGTGATGAAGCACATGAGTCCTCAGTGTTACGAATGTATTAGCGGCGACACACTCTGAGTGGAAAAGAGAAAGGACGGTAAACGGGTTCACATTGTACACACAAGTTCACCCAGGGGGGGATTCAGAACCGGCCAGGGCAGGCTGAGACAAACATAGAAACGTGGGGACCTCACCGCTCAAAAGTTGGCCAGCTGGCTAAACTGAGTTTGGTCGTCGACCGGTTCCAGCTCCTGAGCAGCACTCGGTCCGGGACACATCGTCAGTCGCGTGCTTCCTTACATTTTAAGCACAGGTTGGGAACATGAAAGTGCTGTTTGAAAAAAAACTCAGTTACATCCTTTTGATATTTCAGAATGAATAATTAAAGCATAAACTGCTCTCGTCATGGGGGGGTGGGGGGGGGCTACTTTGAACAAGATACCAAGGAAATGAAGGATAAATGCAACCCATATATTTGTATGAGTATGTGTTTGTGTTTGTAATGTATGTTAATGTATGCATGCACGTGTGGCTGGGCAAGTGTTTGCGTGAATGTGTGTGTGTCTCTATGAGTGCATGCATGTGTGTGCATCTATTTGTTTCTACATGCTCTGTTTTTTTCTTTCTTGTGTGTCTATATACATAGTACATACATACTATATATAGTATGCATGTACCGTACTATGAATATATGCGTCTTTGACTGCATGTTTACCATGCAAGGAAGGGAACCCCCCCCACCCTCCCACACAACTTTCTTGCACAAATTCCCCCACACATGCAGCCACCTGTTCAGAAAAGACTCTGCCCCCACCCTTTTAAGCATGGGGCAAGGCTACACATCTCCCATGTCGGCTTAGGGATGGAGGATTTAAGGTAACACAACAAAAGAAACAGCCAAGATAACGCACACCTTTCTCTGTTGGACTGCTACATGTTTACAAACGCTAGCCTCCCTATGAGAGGTTTCGCTAATCTCATTGCGGTTTATATGACTTCATGTAAAACGTCAAAAGTGAATTTGAAATCAATTCAGGTGTTTTACAATCCCCAAGGTGGACACAGTGTTTCACAGATAACATCAAAACAACATCAATGAAATACAGAGGGACCGAGATGATATGCCAGCACATTTATTTGGCAGGAAGTTCTCTATTCCAACTTTCTCACAGCATCAGTAACGATTCCGATCTATGCTAACATTCCGAATTCTATATTTAAGTCGACACCGATAAGATCCCTGAACACTTCCCCAATTACACTGACCCAACCAACACCAAGGATGTTGGCCGATTTGACAACAATAAACTTCATCCCACTATACAGCCAAAAACCACCAACCACCACCAACCACCAACCACCAACCACCAACCACTGTTGCCAGACGTTGGTGTTTGGTGGGGCTGTGTGCGAGCAAAGCTATTAACAGTAAATCAATGTGTCATGATGGAATGTATTACAACCTTTACGACCTATTATTTCCGTTCCTTTGCGTATCCCTTCATTAATATATGGGTCGGCTCAGCAACAACATTACAGCATGTTACATCCAGATTGCTAAATCGATAAGGCGGTATAAAGAGGGTAGGGAGGAAGCTAGTGAGTTGTAACTTATTGATTAGGTGAAGTCCATCCCCCGTCGTAATAAGTTCCGTGCAGCGCCTAAAGGGGGAGTCGAGGCAGCGTGGCGGAACCTTTAATTTAATAACGGGTTTCAGGGGGGCGCCGGGTGGCGGTCGCACCTCCAGGGCCTCCGTGTTTATAGGCTATTATAGAGATACATCTCAGAGAGATCATCTCCCAATACCGAGACTTCTGCCTCGGAGACACAGCCCCTCGTAAACCTTCACCGCACACGTACGTTGGCGGTGTGTGTGTGTGTGTGTGTGTGTGTGTGTGTGTGTGTGTGTGTGTGTGTGTGTGTGTGTGTGTGTGTGTGTGTGTGTGTGCGTGTGTAGCTGTGTGTGTGTGTGTGTGTGTGAAGCTGTGTGAAGCTGTATGTGTGCGTGGGTGTCTATGCACAAGGGGATAAGACATTCTGATTATAAATCTGTATGTGAGGGTTAGAGTGTGTGCTTGTTAGAGTGTCAGTATATATGTGCCTGTGCGTATATATGTGTGTCTACAAGACAATTGGTGTGGGTAAAACTCAAGATCAAAATGCTACAGGAGTGTGCGTGGATGTGTGTTTAGGGCTGTGGTTGTGTGTGTGTGTGTGTGTCTGTACGTGTACGTGTGCGTGTGTGTAAAACTCAAGATCAAAACACCATAGGAGTGTGCTTGGATATTTGTTTAGGACCGTGTGACTGCCTGTCTGTCTGTTTGTTTCTATAGGTAGGCTATGCTCATGTATGTGTGTGTGTGTGTGTGTGTGTTTGTTTGCCGATGTGTGTCTACTTCCTTCAGCCACTTAACATGAGCTTTGTGCAGAGCTACTCTCTCTAAATGGTTTCGAAAGAACACTTTGTTGTCGCAGAGCGAGAGCTCCGTCTCACAGCCAACGAGGTCAGTGATCGCTTTATAATGACAAACTTATAGTGGCGCTACACCTCACTTTAATGGACCCCATTTCCTGCCAGTTATCCTTCATATAGGCTCAGACACAGGTGAGGGGAACACCGCGTTTTATTGGCCCTCTGTAAATTGTGTATTTGTCTGGGTCAGCAGCAGCAAACAAAAGAGCCTACAGCTATTTTAGAGTGGTGATAATAAATACTGTTTAGCTGAGACGATGTATTCATTTAGCTCGCTAGCAAGACAGGCTAAAAAGGGCGGCAGGGAATATATTGTGTGCTTATTTCCATATGTCTAAGGGTGATCCGGTAGAATCCCATGCAAGGTGGCCTAAAGTCAACCTCGGCTGTGACAGAATGCTAAGCTGGGTTCCAATCTCGCCCCAGTTTCTCGTGTTTTCTCTTTTAAACTGCACATTTTATTGCCCACCTGCACAGATAATTGAACAGCTGGGGTCTAATTTGGCTACTAAAATAAATTCAAAAGGTGCAGAATAAATTGGATAGAAATAATACAATCCGATGTCTAATCAGACACGGCCAGAGATGTCATAAGGCGTATAGGCAGCCAAGGATCTTTCTCCATGCTGTCTTTAGTATCAATCTCTCCTAGTGAGCGTTATACAAGGGATTAACAAACCTTTAATTGAAGACCGTAAAGGCTTAAATCCATTATTAGGATTTGGCCTACAATTTTCAACTCAAGATAAAAAAAAAATGGTTTACTTGGATTTTCTATAAGGCTTCTTAACATATGACGATGAAAGTATCATCAACCTTATACACATCCTAAAGATCCGGCTCACAAAGACCAAGTACACAAATGAGACTGGTCCAACGTGGAGGCTCAGGCTGGAAGGGAACCATTGCAACACATCAGTACATAAAAACAGTACTTATATAAGAGCTGCAATATATAATACTGGCGACCACGCACGCACACACACACACTCACTGATATTTTATATCGTGCCCCACATGGCCATGCAATCCTATTTTACATGCTGCCTTCATGAATAGGAAATAAATAAAATGGAGCACATATTGGAATATATGAATTTGATGGTTTTCTTTCCAGATAACAGGACACAGCTTTCATTAAATTTCTAGACCTGTCTTTATAATCTGTCGTTCTTTTCATTCTCTATCTCCGTTTCGCCCATTAAACTCATTTATTTTTTGGCCTTCGGCAGATCACAGGTTGTGATGGGATGTTGTTGGTCATTTTCCTTCGGATACAAGTTGAAGAAGAGGGAAAGGTGGACAGAAGCCACAGAGAGGTCGGGGGAAGAGAGAAAGAGACAGAGAGAGAGAGAGACAGCGAGAGAGAGAGACAGCGAGACAGAGAGAGAGACACAGTGAGACAGAGGGAGAGCAACAGAGCGAGGGAGCGAGAGAGAGATTACAAGGGGGTCGAAAGAGGAAGAAAACAAGACAAGGGTGGAGAGGTACACGGAAATGAAAGCAAGGTGCTGTGTAACTCGCAAGGAAAAAAAGACGGTATATCAGCCCAGCATGACACTGGACGTTGTTTCTAGATTGCCTCTCTCTCCCTCAAGGTCTCTCCCCATCTAACTCCGTCTCCGAAATCATTCGCTTACTCCATCTCCCAAATTCCCACTCTATTTTCACACACACACACACACACACACACACACACACGCACACACGCACACACGCACACACGCACACACACACACACACACACACACACACACACACACACACACACACACACCCCTAGTTTCCCTCTTAACCAAGCTGTTCCCCCCCGCTCCCCCCTAAACGCAACATGGAAGCTGGATGCGAGATGTTCGACTGCTCAATAATCCCACGGAGACCTACACAGGCAGCAGGTGGGGGTCAGACTCCTGACTCACAGGCTGAGGGTGAGGAGGCAGTGGGTGGGGGGGGTAAGGTAGCAGTAGATGGGGGGGTGAGGGAGCAGTGGGAGGGGGGGGTAAGGTAGCAGTAGATGGGGGGCCAAGGTAGCAGTGGGTTGGGGTCAGACTCTTGACTAACAGGCAGGTGTAGGTAGCACAGCCTCCCTCCAGTTCTTCCCTGTAGCCACTGACAATCCCCCTCATGGTCCACTTAGCTTCGAGTTCATCTGGCCAGCAGTAAATCAAACAAATCCAATAAATAAATAAATACAAAAACACAAAATGGCCGATGATTAACCAGCAGTCCGAATCCATCGCACGTATCCTGCGGTCTGCCCGCAGCCCAGTTAGGGGCCGGTTGTTTGGACTAACGCGTGGTGGTTGGGGGGGGGGGGGGATTTTAAATGGAGACGACAGCGGAGGGGAAGTCATGCAGGATGATCGGAGGAGACGAACGGACCCAGTCTGACTTGACCCTGCGGAGGTCCGTGATGCACGACTGGTGGTCTGCAGGCCACCAGGGCCTGGTCCGGCCCGGGGGTCAAGGGCTATGGGGGGGGGGGGTGGTAACCACGCGTGATATTACCCAGCACAGAGATGAATGTAGTGGCGGAACTCGTTCACACGTCTCGCTGGGGAACGCAGCCCTGGAGATGAGAGGAGGCGGTTGAAAACTGTCCAATTACGCGCACAGAACGAACTCACATAGAAGTACATCACATTAGTACTGTTTTCTGTGATACTATTAAGTGGTTGGGTAAGCCTTCTTCCAGAGCGACTGACTTAATGAACCAAATGTATTGTCAGATAAAAATGCTGCATTATTTTATAACACTACTGTTGTGTTGTTGTTAATGCTATCATTGGATTAAAAAGAGAACTTGGTCAACTGTATTGGCCTTCAAGGGGAGGTGCATAAATAATACCAACAAGACTAAGAACAAGAATCAGGTGTGTTATTATGGATACAAACTCAGAACCCCCTAACTAAGTAAAACATTGATTCACTCAACTAACAGCGGCCGAGCCATGGGAGCTGACATGAGGGTTTTCATTAGTTTAGAAGCTTCTGCTAATCCCAGTTCATCCCTGACCATCAATCTCATACATCGACCCCACCTCACGTCTGTGACAACTAACTAATACTACAGATGATTGCTTGTATTGATTTGAGAGCAGCTTTTAAGCCAAATTCCTAAAACATCAATGAATGAACAGAAACATGTAATCAAGCCTTGGGAGGGAAATATCACTAACCTCCTTTGAGCACTTAACTGTATAATATATACACTTAATTGGAGGGCTGTTACGTGAAACCAAGGCAGGTGATCCGAATAAACCACCTCATTAATCTGGGATCAAGCAATCCTTCAATCTTCCAATCTTATCGCAGAACTTCTGAGGGGAGACGGCACAGAGCCTGGGCTGGAAACCAAAATAGACTTTCTGCAGAAGAGAAATAAATTCTCACGAGTGGATGAGGCTTCCAGACTGGGATTTTAATAAGTGTGTTTCTACAGCGGCCCGTTTGCACTGTGTTTATTTGAAACCTTTACAGACACTTGTTTACAGTTTACCCCTGCCGGCTGGGTTTGTGTTTGCCGTTAGCCAATTAGGCACTTACAGATCACCGCCTCCAGTGACATGATTGGTCGAAACAAATATGAAGCAAAAGAAAGTGAAACGCCTTGCCTTGAGCTGGGCTGCCATCACACTAATGAGACGACCCTCTCATTAAGGTCCAGATGGGGTTCACCGGAGACCTCACAGACCGTGGCGGAAAGACGAGTTTAGATGAGAGGTGCATACGTAAGGGTTCAACCTGCCCATCACTTTTGTCTGTCAGTCAAGATGAAGTCAGACACATCACTTGCGGCCCCATTAAAGTTTTCAGCTGGGGCAGGAAAGACTGGTGTTAGCGCCGAAACGTCCTGGGTTCGAATCCGAAAGCCTCCTACTACCTGGAGGCACCCTTGAACAAAATGCCCTGACCCCGTACCAGCTCATTAACGACATGACATACAAACTGCACGACGCTTTGGATAAAAGCATACTCTATAAAAACCCTCCATTGTAAAAAATAATGTCTCCCACGATTCCTTCGGGGTGGTTTTATTTGGAACCCCCCCCCCTCACATTGACGTGTACAAGTGCCATTCAAACGCTGTGTAACAGAACCACCACGATGGTGGACACATTTTGGCAGAGGAGCGGCCAGCCGCCCACCTCGCTGGCTGCCCCCCCCCCAGCGCACCACCAGAAGCGCTTGGAACGCGCTGGAAAACCTGCCTTCAGAAGGGCTCCTGTTCCCCCCACTCGCTGTCGCGCCTACGCAAGCTGTGGTTCGCCACTTTGAATAATCTCTGATCTATCCTGATTTAAAGCGGCACGTACTGATTGGAGCCGGCGCCGTAATCACACGGCTGCGCCGGAGACGGAGGGTTAACAGTGGCTAACAACGCACGCTGCCTGTCATGTTGAAGAGGTACATGCCCCCGGCTAACCTGCACTGCACGCATGAACACGCAGGCGCACACGCAGGCGCGCGCACACGCACACGCACACACACACACACACACACACACACACATGCAGGCACACACATGCAGATCAAACACATGGACTCACACAATGAACACACACAGCTTGAAAGCTTAAACACACACACACACACACACACACACACACACACACACACACACACACACACACACACACACACACACACACACACACACACACACACACACACACACACACACACACACACGGTGGCTGGTAGAGTTGTTTTTCATCTGTTCAGTGATTCGGTGTTCATTATGGTGCGGTGTGTGAGTGTGTGAGGTGAGGATGTTATCAGATGTAATTCAGCTGCGGACTTCCGTTGTGGGGGAGCCATTAAAAGACTTTATAAAAACCCTGCAACTGGGTTTCAAGGACACGTCCAATAATAATTTACCGGCACGTTGAGAATAATGGGAGTGAATTCATTCAGCTGTGAATGCTCTGGTTTTTCGTTGAGAAGTAATTAAAGTGAATTAAAATCATTCACGGTGGCTGTCTTCATAGTTTCTTTTCTATGCAACATTTATTCCGGTGGTTACTAGGTTTGGCTGAACAGGTGCATGTCTGAGGCTTACCAGTCGTGTTCGTATCATCGCTGGTACAGGCTGTCAGCAATGTTATCAAGTAAAACAATCCCTGCTTTTAGAATTACTATTATTGTACTTTCGGAAAAACCTGCGAAATTTTGAAGCCCACATCTTTGGCTGAGGAGACATCCACCTAAAAAACATTGACAGGGCTACCTACCCACGGCCTAAAAATAAAACCGCACACAAAAACAAAAAACAACATATTTGCGCAATTTCAAAGGACAAATGCAACCTCGAAAGCAGAGCTGGCAACCCCATTCCCTCTCTCGTATGATGCACCCAAGCCCGCAGCTGAATGTGGAGAATCTACCACTCTGGATGAGGGGGGGCCTGGGGGGCAGGGGGGGCATTGAGAAATAACAAACATCCGAACAAATATGTGTTGATTCTGTGAATCAAGCTGTTGCCCCTCACCACTAACCCAATTCCTTAAATAGATCCACTTCATTCACTCTATGAAGAGCTGAAAAGAGAGAGAATTGCTTCTGGCAGCCCATGTCCTACATAATGTCATTATGTAAACCAAAGCCGAGGACTGGTCACACACACACACACACACACACACACACACACACACACACACACACACACACACACACACACACACACACACACACACACACACACACACACACACACACACACACACACACACACACACACACACACGCGTTTATTCTGCATACTTATATCGATTGATATATACATAACACCGATGTGAGCCAACACAACAGCGCTTTATGTACCACTGTGCATGTGCTCAATGTCTGAGCGAGATGCTGCTTAGGCGTCTAAAGTGTGATTTTTTAAAGAGCAGCGACTTAAAGGCTGATAAGGTTTGTAACGTATACGATTTGCATAATCCTTTAAGAGTATAACAATAAAAGGTAACTGGGTTTAACCAAAACTGTGCTTCTGTGATCTGAGAAACAAGCCAAACTGTGGAAAGTAGAGTAGAAAACGAAATCCTAATCTGCTAAATGAAAGGGGAACCTGAGCTCTGCGCTGAAATGAAATACAGTCAGACCTTAATTCACCTTTACTTGATATTTTTGTGAGGTTGAAAAGAGAGCATTATCGTGTAGAGACCGTGACACACACAAACACACACACAGACACGCACAAGGATGTGTGCAACATTGGACACTTTTTCTCACATTTGTTTTTTATGATATTGATTGATTGAATGGAATTCTTTATTGACAAATGTGAAAGGGCTCAAACACAATAAATCTGTCTTATTTCCATTATGGACCTATTGGGTGTTTGTTATGTCTGTGTGTGAATGGATATTTACGAGTACAATATGTGTCAATGTGCGTGCGTGTGCGCACGCAGGTGCCTGTGTGAGCATGTGTGTGAGGCGAGCGCTTAAGGGGAGCGGGGAGGCGAGGGCAGAATGCGGTACACATACGGTACTAAAATATCAACTCATTCAATAACCAAAATACATGTGCACTTTCTCTACTGAAACTTTCCTTCACAGAACACCACCTTAACCTCCAGCAGGGACAGGAAGAGCACACTGTGGTATATTCAAAAGAACCAAACACAATGCGCTCCACTGGTTAATAGGGGGGGGGGGGGGGGGGGTAATGGCCAGCCATTAGAGGAACTGTGTGGCTCCTTTCACATCTGGGAGGCTTGCATTGATTATATCCAAGACCACTTGGGGACCTCCCGCCCCATTAGCAGACAGTCCAATCTGCCGCTGGGCACAGCCCGCATCTGTCTGCATGTCAGGGGAAAGGCCTGTTGAGGCACACCCACGTTATGCACGCAGAAACATAGGTGCGCACGCACACACACACACACACACACACACACACACACACACACACACACACACACACACACACACACACACACACACGATAAAGTACTATCCTTTGATCATGGTAGGTGCTAATAAAGCCACAAAACATTTTGTGCAGGAAGGATTTTAGGTAAAACAGGCTTTTTAATGCAACGCCACATTTTGACCCCTTTATTTATATCTATGGTATTGGCAGTTATATCATTGTTAGGTTATTTACATTGAAACGGCCAGTCAAACAGCTACTATTTGCATTTATATATTGCAGTGTGACCATATATATGCCTAGATGTGTATGGATATGGGGTAGAGGACATAAGGGAAGGGAACCATTATAAAAGCAAACAGTTGAAGGCACACTTCCACTTAAAATACAAATATATACTGAAGGTTTATGTGTAGTATATATCGTACTTCTCATACTGATGAAGACCGATTGGCATGCAATGTCACCATTGGGACACTTTGGAAACGTAGTACCTTGTGGAGACTGAGGCAAAGCCAATCCCACTGGCTCATTAAAGGAGCATTTCACCGGTGGAGGCATGAATATGTATTGCAATTGGGTCCTATATGTAGTCGAATAATAAAATAAAATTCTACTTTGGTGCAGTCTTGACCGAGAAAAGGCAGAAAGTGACTTTTTGGCGCTTGTGGATTGAAGACAACAACTCCCACCATGCACAGCTTCGCTGGCGGCCACTCCCGCTGATCATCTCCGCCTATCGGACACCTCCTTGTTCCATCTACTAATGGAACAAATCAGCGTGGAGCTTGAACCGACGTCACTAGAGTAGTGACGCTTGCACAGAAGCATACGGCCGACATCTTTCTTTATTCTGGGTGGAAATAGTAACATAGTTACGCAATTAAATGCGTTTATGTAAACATTTTTAGCGAGAAATGTGCATTTTAATTTCCTAATGTTCGCTCGTTGAATGTGAAGGATGTTTGGTTTGATAGTTAAGACGAAGAGGGAACGCTCCATTCACTTGCATGGACAGCGTCTCTGGTTGCTAAGCAACCTCAACGTCTTGGCGGACTATCTGCTGATCAACACTACGAATGCTGGAAACACACCAGACACACCATGTGAAGTTATTTAACCCGATTATTGTTATTTATATCCGACATTATTTAATCTAACCCGATCTAAACTCTATCATGCACCCAAACACGGCGGCATTTGGGTTTCCTACCTCGGACTCCTAAATCCAGCGCAGCCACAGGCGCGTTGGCGCGTTGAACCATTTTTGTGACACACAATGATCAAGCTTCAAGTTAAGCACGTTACACGCGTTTGGTGTGGCCGTAGCCCGTGTCCACCAAAAGCGTCTTTTTATGCGGTTTCACCCAAAAAATCGGCTTCGTGTGGACGGGGCCAAGAAGGCGAACACACGTCACCAAGACGGGGAGACAGCGCCAGGCGACTTACGCCACTATCTGCCAATGGATCGTGGATGCCTGGGCTGATATAATAGTCTCAACTGTGGTCTAAGCTTTCACGAAGGCAGGAATAATCACTGAACTGCCAGGCAACAGCAGCGACACTGACTCGGATAATGACGAGAGGGATCCGGGCATGTTGGATGCCGTACTCGCCCAACTGTTCAATTCGGACACACAAGAATTCGAGGGATTCGTAGACGGGGAATGAACTGAAAAAGTGAGCTTATTGTTAAGAGATATTGATATTGATGAGATATTGTTAATATGCACATTAACGTTTGAACATCGTTACCATGGGAGTGACCGGAGTTGTCAGAACGCTTAATAAAGTTTGACTTTATGTGACTGTTTTGTTGACATTCCCTTTAGCACAGCTCGGTCTGGTCGATGCATAACGCAACCCCAGTCAAACGTTTGACTGCAGTATCTTCTATTCTATGCGCCTTATAATCCGGTGCGCCCTATACATGAAAACAGTTCTAAAATAGGCCATTCATTGAAGGTGCGCTTGATAATCCGGTGTGCCGTATAGTGCGGAAAATACGGCAGCCCTCGTCTATTTCTTTCGAAATGGTGAACTTTTGCATGGAGCTATCTTCTATGTCAGATCGAGTACCCTCCGCCAATGTAGGCCTACTTCAGTTTTATCAACGCTGATAAAACTGACGCTATCAGACGCTGTGGATGTTAGTTTCTGCTGGTGAAGTCCCACCCACTGGCACTGCTCTAATAGGTCTGTAGCGTCAGTGGGTCCCACCCCCTAGAGGGGGGTGGGACTAGTGGTTGTAGTCGTACGAGAATCATCCCCTCTTACACTTCCTATTTTCTTGTACGCAAAAATCGTCATATTGCGTCATAAAAAACAGGAAGTGTTGGAGATCGATACGGATCTCTCCAGTCTCTCCAGAAAATAAGGAAATGATGCTAGACCATTCAAAAATATGCGGGGGGTTCTAAAAATACAAAGCTTATGTGAAATGGGTGAAGTTGCCCTTTAAGGGCTCCCTACTGTCGTAAATTTGTCTTCATGTCAAACATGTGTGCTGCTCTAACCTGGGGGAAATATTAGACGTTCTGGTGACATCCTCACATGCATGCTCCTCACAAGGCCACAAGCATGGTCCTCACAAGGATGGTCCTCATAAGTATGGTCCTCACAAGCAAGGAACAGACAAGCACGAAACTCACAAGCACGGAACACACAAGCAGCCAACGACAATGGAACTCACGAGTTGCATGCTTTTCAGGAGTGTGGTCCTCATAAGACCCATGGAACTCACATGCGTGGTCCTCACAAGCGTGGTCCTCACATGCGTGGTCCTCACAAGTATCATCCTCACAAGCATGGAACCCACATGCATGGACATCACAAGCATGGTCCTCACAGGCAAGGAACCAACGAGCATGAAACTCACAAGCAGTCAACAGCAATGGAACAGACGAGCACGGATCTCACAAGTTGCATGCTTTTCAGGAGTGTGGTCCTCATAAGACCCATGGAACTCACAAGCGTGGTCCTCACATGCGTGGTCCTCACAAGCGTGGTCCTCACATGCGTGGTCCTCACAAGTATCATCCTCACAAGAATGGAACCCACATGCATGGACATCACAGGCATGGTCCTCACTGGCAAGGAACCAACGAGCATGAAACTCACAAGCAGTCAACAGCAATGGAACAGACGAGCACGGATCTCACAATCATGGAACTCACAAGGATGGTATTCAAAACTGTGGTCCTCATAAGACCCAAGGACAAATTGTGTACACAGAGGTTCTGAGTGGCAGCTCTCACCGCCCGACAGAACTCTGGGGGAGGAGGACAGGTGGGGAATTGACGGAGGCACAGGATGCGACCAATTAAAGCGACAACAATAAATGCAGCGGGCCTCGCGATTTGACTGACTTAGCTGTTGGCCCGTCAGTGTGGTTATCTCTCCCGCTCTCTCAAACAATATAAATAACTGAATACCATTTGCATAGAGCACGAAAAAGCCCCCGTTGAAAAAGTGTGTCCCCATTTATTTCTCCCACTTGCGCTCTGAATGAAATTGTTACCATAGCAATTAACACGAGAGGTAAGGGGGGAGAATATAAAGTGTTGGGGAGGGATGGAGCGAGGGGGGAAAAACAAACTTTCAGAGACTCCTGACCAGAATTATGAGGAATGTTGGTTTACCTAATGTTTTACTGTTGTTTGTTTTAGTAAAGCAAAGAGGTACAAAATGGTTAGAGACTTATTGAGTTAGGATTTTTATTGGATTCGAGCGATGAATTTAATCCCAGATACAAAAGACGGATCTTAGACTTTTTTTTAATCAGTATTTAATCGATTTACTGAAGCTACTTCTAAGGTTTCAGATGATTAAAGGGAACACAGTAACAAATGAAAATCACTTTGGCCAGCGTTTCAAAGACCAACAAGATTTCCTTGGTTCGATTGCCTAACAGCCCAATTCTTCCTACAAACAACCAAAATCTCTGCACCCTCACATTGACGTGTCTGTGTATTCACCAGAGGTGGGGGTAAGTCACTCATGTGCAAGTCACAAGCAAGTCTCAAGTCATAACCTTCAAGTCTCAAGCAAGTCCCAAGTCACTGTGGTGAGAATCAAGCAAGTCACAAGTCAAGTCATTGCTCAGGTCAAGCAAGTCACAAGTCAAGTCATACAAAAATCTGATCATCTAACCCAGTTTCCACATTTAAAAATCGGTAGAGTGAGTGGTTTATAAGTTGAGTTTTATTTCAACATTAACAATAAAAATGTCTTAACATTAACAATAACTCAAACTATTCAAAACATTCCAAAACCATTATGTGTATAGGCCCAAAACTGAAGGCAGCTCTGTCCATCACAAATGTCCAGGTAGTGGTTCAACTGAATTTGGGGACTGGAACTTGAACCCTCTTAATTTTTTTGCGGTATGCTGAGAACATCCAAGTCTGACGCTCTGGCTCTGACGGTGTATTTTTACTTGAAAATTACTTGAAATCATTATTATAACCCACTTACAGCCACTGAGTTAGAAGTAGCCTACTGACATGAAAATCGTACTGCACTCCCCCTCCCCCGCTCCCCGCGAGTGACCACTTCGTGCACATGCACGTACTCAAAGCTCGTGACCCAGAGCAAGCTTCTGTTTGTTGTTATTCTGCAGTAGCTACTGGAGCTAGCTAACTAGCTAATCAACATTTGGACCTAGCACTAGAAGACAACCCTAAACTCCAACCTAGCTAGCCTGGCTCACTCTCGCGCATATGTGTTCGCGCTCTTGCGTGATTGCGCGTCCATGTTCTTGGAATGGGTGGAGTCAGAGTCAGCGTTGAACTAGAGGGGGTAGGACCATTTGAGTTGTGTATTTTTAAAATCGGCTGGCGTATCGCAAATCCCATATCCAACATTTAATCTAACTTTAAAAAAGTCATTTCGAGTCATCTGTCTCAAGTCTAAGTCAAGTCTCAAGTCATGAAGACCAAGTCAAAGTCAAGTCGAGTCTTTTATCAGTGTTAGTCAAGCAAGTCTCAAGTCCTCTAATTTGCGACTCGAGTCTGACTCGAGTCAAGTCATGTGACTCGAGTCCCCCATGTCTGGTATTCACCTACACATACCTGCTTCTTAACGACCTGCCTCTGCATCAACTGTCCAACCTCTACCTGCTCCTTAAGGACCTGTCTTTGTATCCACTGTCTAACCCTGACCTGCTTCTCAGTGACCTGTCTCTGTATCTTCTGTCTAACCCCTGACCTGCTCCTTAATGACCTGTCTCTGCATAAACTGTCTCACCCTGACCTGCTCCTTAATGACCTGTCTAACATAAAACACCCAATGCTTAAAAACAGTCTCTTAACTTGTGCACAACACAGACATTACAAACACTTTACACACTCCAGCGTATGGAACCACACTGTGGAAAATACCTCAGGCTCCATCTAAGCAGGCTAGCATGTTGGAGGGCGTCTGGAGGAGGCTGGCTTGGACCAGCGCAGGAGCAGCAGAGTGTGCTGTAACAGCTCATTCGGAGTGATGTTTTGGCCCTGGTGTCTTGTGGTGGAAGTGGATTGGATGCCAATAAGGTAATTAATAAAATGGTAATCTCAGTTAGAGCTGTGTAGGGGATGTGACACCCAACAGTGCCCACGTGATGACAAATTGTTGTTCTTCTCTCTGTCTGATGGAGGAGAATGTGTGTGTGTGTCAGGGTTCACAGAGAAGAACAACAACCACATTGTTTGATAGTGTGCACTCCAAACCACGAGCTACGGATGCAGAAGTGTTTAGTGACGGCCGAAAAAAACAACCAAAGATTATTTTTTGTTCTACCATAGCGAGCGCTGTAAAGGCAGTCACCATGGTAACGGCTGGTGTTAGCTGGCAGGCTCAGCTGCACCGCACACACACACACACACACACACACACACACACACACACACACACACACACACACACACACACACACACACACACACACACACACACACACACACACACACACACGCGCACTCCAACAGGATGTCAGTGTACGGTCTTCTGAACAGGTAGGTGGTGGTGGAGGTGGTGGTGGTGGTGGAGGTGGAGGGGAGGGGTTTAACGTGTGGGGGACTCCACTTAGTGCCACAGCTAAAGATGTGTCTCATCTCCCCATTAGCCCTTGTCTGTCCTGACCTGCCACCCCCACAACAAGCACACCCCCACAGTGGGAGACTTCCACCTCTGATCACTCTTCATCAATTGAGGTAGAGGGGGGTGGGGGGGGGGGATGGGGGTTCACATTCATCACAATGAAGACTTTAACCATGTCTTTTCGTAAACAACCCCCCCCCCCCGCCCACCCCTTTGGCCCTACACTGGGATACACTCAGAGGAAATTCTGCTTGTGTGGTAGCTTGGGTAATTGCCAGATGGTCTCTCACCTCTGTGGCACATTCCCCCTTATTAGTTCTCTGAGCCCAAACGAGGCTCGTTAGATGGCTGTTTCTAATTAGAGGACATACATCAGGAGTGCCCCGCTGTGGTGCATGCTGGGTAAGATGATCTGCCGTTAATCAATTGGGTCGTGCCGTTGTTACTCGGATGTCGCGGGACACGGACAACGGAATCTCCGTCACGACGTCCGGAGAGGCGTTTTTTCGTGAATGCCTTTCGAAGAAAGGCAACAGTCGGGCATATTTCTGCTACTTGTATCAAATTTCCCCTGTCATTGACATGCCTCTTAAAACAAATCTTTGTATTTGGGCCGTTGCCTGCTGATAAAAATGTAAAGAGGGACACTCATTAGCATTGTGAGAAATCTAAATCCGTGCTCGACTTACTACCAAAAGGAATAATAAAACAAACTACAGTAGTTTGTAAGACAGACCAACCATAGACTAGGATGCCTTGAACATCTGACCATATGCAAGGCACATTTCCATATCTCTATTCTGCTTTTCCTTTCATGAGACTTCAGTGAGTCTCACAGCCAGAGCCAAACCCCCTCATATCTCTCACATCGACAACCTAAACTATGCAGAAATCAAGCAACTGTTATCATTATTCCAGCATATCCCGTATTCCAATGAGAAAAAAGCGCCCTTTAGATATGTTATGTGATTTATTTTAGTCCAGTGCAATAAAACATTTATACCCTGCCCAGCTGAAAATATTCTCGAATGCCTTGTATATTCTTATGAAAAGCAGAATTGCTTGGCACGTTCCTGGATACATTTCCCTCACGTTGTTTGAGAGAAAGCTAATATGTAACCTTACTTCATTCCAGTGACCTCACTTCCTTCTTCTATCGTGTATAACGATAACTCACACACATCCCCCTCTGCATGATGCATAAAGACGTCCCTTTAACGTTCGCTGCCTTGAGCACGATTGGAGCATGGGCAGTAGCTCCGCCCTCTTGTCAAACAGTGCCTCTGTGAATACTCAGTAGTTTCCCATTCACACTGATTATCGATCGCCCCAACCTTAAGAGGACGTTTCCCTAGCGGGGCGCTCCGCGCGGTCATCCAGTCGGGGGACAACGTTCCTTGAGGTGGGTCTAAATGTATATCAAATAATCAGGGCAAAGCCAATACAGGTCCGGACGCCGCAGGAGACAAACCCGATGCTAAACATCCATGTAGTCCTTTATCTATAACCCACACGAATACGAAATGACTCCACGGTGCACTGGAGAGGGTGTGAGGACCACTGAGAGGCCAGGGAGCGAGCGGAGAGAGGAGTGGTCCTTCTAATGCACTGAGACTATCGAACGCCCCGGCGCTGTACGCTCGTTGATCCGAGGCGAGCGTCCGTTCACGCTCCATTTGACGTGCGGGGCCTCGAGCCCGCCGTGTCAATTCACCCTTCGGAGCCTTTTGGCCAGAAGGAAATGAGATCCCTTCGCCTCTCCGATTCAGATACTGTGTGGGCTCCCTCGCTCTCTCTACCCTCCCTTTCCATAATCATTCTCTCTCTCTCTCTCTGTCCTTCTCCCTCCCTCTATCACCCTCTCTCTCTGTCCTTCTCCCGCTCTCTCCCAGTCCTTTTCCCCCTCTCTCTCAGTCCTTCTTCCCCTCTCTCCCTCTCTCTCTCCCTCTCCCTCTGTTCCGACTCTCTCTAATTGTCTCTCTCTCCCTCTCTCCCTTTTCCGACTCGCTCTCAATCTCTCTCCCACTAATGTGATATAGGCCCCCCTTGAAGACCTTGTGGTTTCAATTTTCTTGCCGACCCAATCGCACAGACGACTTAGCCATGCCCTGCATGAATATGAGATATAGAAGGATAAATAATGAATATGTTATTTTAGATGAGATATTGGCTTTGTCAAAGTCGTAGTACTTTTGTTACTACTCCATCTCATTCATAGTTAAAGGATCTCTAGATTAATAATACATAGTATTAATATTAATAATATGTAATAATAATACATAGTATTAATATTAATCATGTTATACAGTCACATGATCACATCCATTGAAACGCATCCTGAATGCATCTACTCTAATCAAATCTAATCTTATATCCATGAAGACCCTTAGTCAAACTAGATTCATTCAACCATCTGAAAACTTAAAAACCACTGAATTTACAAGACAAACAAACACACACACACACACACACACACACACACACACACACACACACACACACACACACACACACACACACACACACACACGCACACACACTGACACACACACACACACACACACACACACACACACACACACACACACACACACACACACACACACACACACACACACACACACACACACACACACAGGTCAAGTCAGACAGGCCTGTGGTGACGAATGCGGTGTTCAGCGTGTTAACAATGCAGGGGCAGCAGAGTGCCTGTGAGACCTCCCCTAGAGGCCTCTCAGCGGCAGAGCTTTGGTAAACCGGAGGGGCATACCTTGTTTATCCTTCTACCAATATCTCTCTCCGTCTCTCCCTCTCTCGGCCCTCTCCTGCCCTCTCTCTCGTTGTCATAATATATAAAGAAGTGGAGAGATTCATGGTTTTGTTCCTACGCCGGGCGGATGAGGCAAGAGGCATCAGGGGAGGGGGTGGGGGGTGAGGGGGAGGGGGAGGGGGAGGATGGGGAGGGATCGGGGAGAGGGGAGGTGATGGGGGACAGATCTCCGGTGCTGGTTATCATCATCACCGGTTGGAGTTCCAGTTCAAACACCGCGTCTGAGTGATGTGACCTCAGATACGTGTGATGTTGTGACACAACGCTATAAGTAGCAAGACGCTACGGGGGCAACACCCCCTTTCCACACACACACACGCACACGCACACACGCACGCACACGCACATACACACGCACACGCACACACGCACACACACACACACACAAACAAACACACAAACACACGCACACGCACACACGCACACGCGCACACGCACACACGCACACACACACACACACACACACAAACACAGAAACACACGCACATCCCTCTCCCCCGGGTTCTAACACTCTGATTAGGATGACATTTAGTGTGGGATTGTGACATTTTGTTTCCTACCACACAGTTATAATGTTGAGCTTGATGAGGAAGTGAGCCTGCCCATACCCACACAAAACCCCCCTCACCTAACCCCCCCCCCCCCCCCCCCCCCCCCGACCCCTTCCATAGATTAAGCCATCAAGTAAGACTGTGTGAGCCTTTGTTTGCCTTCCTGTGTTTGATATCGACATTCATCCACCCCTTGTTATCGGTCTACTCCACGGAATACACGCAGAGGGATAAATATACATTTTGGTGCTTTGTTTCTGTTTCGGAGAAAGAGAACCAGAGGGAGAAACAAAAACGACAGACAGACAGAGGGACAGACACAACAAGCCTGGCTGTTACAGTACTCTAAACCTAATCATGGTGGATGTGCTTTTCTCGCGGATGTTAGCCACACAGACCATAAAAATCAGAGACTTCATTGCTAGGCAACGAGTCCCAGCACAGAGCTGGCGGTGGGGGTATTAGTTCAGTGTTTACCACTGCTTGTGTGAGAGCAGCCCCTCTGCTGAAAGTGCAGAGCAGATATTAGACAAAGGTACCATTACGAAATATAGACAATTTCTATGAAATGACCCGTCAGTGTTTGCACAAGAGTGCTTGTGCAAGGGCAGCCACTCTGTTTAAATACTAAGAAAATATTAATAAATAATTATATAATAATGACAGGACCCATGGAAAAAAACAAGGTAAACCAAACATGAAGAAGGCGGTTTTGTTTGTAAGAACAAAAAGAGCCGTGTCTGGGTTTCCATCACTCCGCGGCGCTTGCAGAGAATTAAAGCGCTCTCGGATACAGAATATTAACCGGTCCCCCACTGTGCTGCCGATATTATCCTCCTCGCCAGGTTGAGAGGGAGAGAGGTACAGAGAGGTAGAGAGAGAGAGAGAGAGAGAGAGAGAGACGTCAAGAGAGAGAGGTAGAAGGAGAGATGGAGAGAGGTAGAGAGAGGTAGAGAGAGAGAGAGAGAGAGACGTCAAGAGGGAGGTAGAAGGAGAGATAGTGAGAGGTAGAGAGAGAGAGAGACGTCAAGAGAGAGAGGTAGAAGGAGAGATAGAGACGTCAAGAGAGAGAGGTAGAAGGAGAGATAGTGAGAGGTAGAGAGAAAGAGACGGCAAGAGAGAGAGGTAGAAGGAGAGATAGAGAGAGGTAGAGAGATAGAGATGTAAAAAGTGAGAGGTAGGAGGAGAGATGGAGCGAGGGACAGAGAGAGAGAGAGAGACAGAGGGTGTGGGAGAGAGATTTAGGAAGAGAGATAGAGAGAGAGAGAGAGAGAGCGGTAAAAATAGTGGTAGAAAGAGAGCAACAGAGAGAGAGAGAGAGAGAGAGAGAGAGAGAGAGACCGAGGGAGAGAGAGGTAGAGAAAGCGAAAGTGTCAGAAAGAGACAGAGAGGGTGGGAGGGAATGAGACAGAGAGTGAGCAAGGGAGAGAGAGAGAGAGAGAAAGAGTGATCTATCTCTCCGGAGAACAGGCAGTGATGAGGTAATCATTCACACTATTTGAATTAATAACCCCCTCATTAGGCGGGAGGAGGCTAGGCCCCCCCCCCACCCCCATCACCCCGAGAGTGCCTGTTTGAGCCCCTTATCGCCACCTTTGAGAGGCCTCAGAAACGCTCCAACCCTCTCATGCGCGGGAACACAGCGCACGGATGTCGACCCGCATGTGTGTGAGACGTATGGAACGGGGGGGGGGGGGGGGGGGGGCTTAACAAAGTGTAACTTAGTGTGAGTGTGTCTGTGTGTGTGAGTGCGAGTGCGTGTGCGTGTGTGAAAGTGTGTGTGTGAGTGTGTGCGCGGTGTGCGAGGCATTACTCGCACCGATGAGTCATTGCTGCGATTACGTCTCTGTGCATATACCATCCCAGACAGATGTGCAGGTGTCTGAGAAACAGCCAGAGCACTTCTGGGTCTACCGTCTAGCCTGGAGACTACTCATAGATGTATATATATATATTAGGGCTGTCAAGCGATTAAAAAATTTAATCACGATTAATCGCATGAATGCCATAGTTAACTCAAGATTAATCGCGAATAATCCTATTTTTTTTTCTATGCTAAATATCCCTTGAATTCTTTGTCCCATTGTTTTTTCTCATTTTAATGCTCTCATCAACATGGAGAAGTGCATCGGCTTGCCTTGTGCAAATGTTTTTTTATTTATAACAACATTGGCATATACTGATCAAAACAGGACGGTAAAAAAAAAAGCCTATAATGCAATTAAACGATGAACCTACAAAGATATGCCTTGAACATAGCAATCAGGCTACTGCTTCTTTGTTTTGAGCCCAAAAAAAAAAAAAAATTAACGCTGTTAAAATTGGTTTGCGTTAACGCCGTTAATAACGCGTTTAACTGACAGCTCTAATATATATATATATATATTATATATATTTATGTATACACACACACACACACACAGACACACACTCCTGGCTGGGTCCGAAAGCCCCCTTGTGGTCGATGTGATAGTCGCCTCCGCTTGATTTCCTTCAGCTGTCACTAACCTTCCCCATTCCGTCCCACTCATTCACGGGGAGAGACCCTGTTGCAGTCGTCCACTAACGCTCCACTACATTGATTGAGTGTGGGGACCCCCTAAAGATCGCACAGCTGCTCAGAATTCATCGCCGCCAGAATGATGAACACATATTCTCTCTGGATGAGGAGAGAGAGAGAGAGAGAGAGAGAGAGAGAGAGAGAGAGAGAGAGAGAGAGAGAGAGAGAGAGAGAGAGAGAGAGAGAGAGAGAGGGAGAGGGAGAGACAGAGGGAGAAACACACAGAGAGGCAGGAAGAGAAGCAGGAAGAAAAGCAGAGAGAGAGAGGGAGCTAGAGAGAGAATTGTTCCACCGAGTGGAAGCCTGTGGTTTTTGGTTCTATTCCCATGATGCACTTGTCCGAGCCGAGCACAAGGGGTACTCCGGTTCAGGAGGCCGGCGTCTCACCTCAGCCTGAGTGCATGTGACAGGTCGCCGTGGAGGAACGGAGCAGAACACACAGCGGTGGAAAAGCAGTGACATGAAAACCACCGGCACACATGTTATTTCCTATTGAGCCCACGTTGTGCAACGTTTAGGACCTAGCCATGCGAGAAGCACAATAAACAGGAGGATCGGGAAAAGCTGATGTTGTCATGTTCCGGCATAACCAACCCAAAATGGAACGGGTTTTGTAATCTTGTTTATTTCAAGGTAACGTTCAAAGCTTATGTGCGAAAATGGTAATGTACGTCGCATTAAGAGTTCATAAAGATCTTTCATGATGACAACCTTTAAAGGAACGGTGTTTGATGTTTTACTGTAAAGAGTGGGAAATTATGCTAGCTACGGTTGAGGTAGGAGAAGTTATGATGACCCAGTTTGAAATCTAAAAAAAAATAAGGGAACATGGGTGCTAAATGAATAAATAAAGCATTTCCCTATGCCAACTACCTTTTAAAACCGCAAGCTGCCGAGAGCATAACTTACGAGTCTCCTGGAAGAGCTTCTGAAGGGGGAAGAGGGGAAAAAAAACAGCAAAACAAATTGCAGAATGAAAGGCACTTTGTCACATTCTCTTTGATGGAGATTTAAATTTTCATGCGCAACAGGTCATTAGGTTTATTCAGCAGTGAGGCAACTTTTACTTTCAAAACAGGATTATTGAAGTTGGTGTTACCTACTTGTAAATACTCTCCAAAAAGTAAACAAATGCAGCAGCAGATCAAATGAGGTGTGGTCTTATAAAGGAATTTCCCAATCAATCAATCTGAGTCAATTGATTATTGATTGCGTCGCATGAAGCCAATGTCTACGTACACAACAAACAAACAAAAATTCCAAAAGGACCAGCCCTAAAATTGACTCAACAATGCTGCGTCAATGGCAGCTGAGGCAATCTGATTGGTGGTTGGTGGAGCGGGGGGAGGGAGGGGGGCTACTGGATCTAAATCTGTCGAAAGCAGGCCAACACGCCCAGCGGGGAGGTCATTTCCAGGACAGAGCTGCCCTGTCCATCAAAGGGAAGGTGTACATTGAGGATGAAAGAGGACTGGTGTATGTGTTAACCACCCTGGAGGATGACTGTGTGATTCTGCAGCCTGCGTGGACGGTATGCATTAGAGGCCGCTGCCAAGAACCTCTGATATTTGTCCAGAATGCCAGCATCATTATAAAATAATGACGCCGGCCTTGTTAGGTTTGAAAACGTTCAAAATCAAGACAGAGAAAAATGGTTTCACTCTGTTTACATTTATTATATAATATTTGTGATCCTAATTTTTAGGATAAAAGTTCTTTGGGCATGAAAGACTCAAAGATAATGCCGGAAAGAGTAAGAGAGGGAGAGAGAGAATGAGAGAGAGAGATCGAGAGAGAAAGAGAGATAGAGAGCGAGAGAGAGAGAGAGAGAGCAAGAGAGAGAGAGTGAGCGAGAGAGAGAGAGCGAGAGAGAGAGAGCTAGAGAGAGAGAGAGAGAGAGAGTGCGAGAGAGAGAGAGAGAGAGAGAGAGCGAAAGAGCGCGAGAGAGAGAGAGCGAGAAAGCGAGAGAGAGCGAGAGAGAGTGAGAGAGAGTGAGAGAAAGTAAGAGAGAGAGAGAGATCGAGAGAGAGAGAGATCGAGAGAGAGAGAGAGAGCAAGAGAGAGAGAGAGCAAGAGAGAGAGCGAGAGAGAGAGAGCGAGTTTGAGCGAGCGAGAGAGCGAGTTTGAGAGAGCGAGTTTGAGCGAGCGAGAGCGAGAGAGAGAGAGCGAGAGAGAGAGCAAGAGAGAGAGAGAGAGTGAGTTTGAGCGAGCGAGAGAGCGAGTTCGAGCGAGAGAGAGAGAGAGACATCGAGAGAGAGAGAGAGCGAGAGAGAGAGAGAGAGAGAGAGAGAGAGAGAGAGAGAGAGCCCCAACACATTTAAAACACATCGTGGGGCCGAGGCGTGACGCCTGATGAACTTCCGTCATGCGACCTCGCTCTAGCGCGTAGCAAAAGGTCGTAGAAGGGGTGGCGATGTAAACGGTGCGTACCGTTCAAACAAGCTCACTTACTCACACTTCTCCAGGGAAACCCTGAGCGAAAAACGCTCACGAGGCAAAAGAGTCCGTCGAGGGACCTCTTCTGCGTTAAATAGCACTCGCCCGTCTCTTAGCGGCTCCGGCGACACGGACGGCTAACCGCTAAACGTTGGCGCTGGCGTCACGGCGTCGCCATGACGCCGCGTAGGCGTGGAGCAGCTGAGCTATAGGAGCGCTGGCGGCAATTTAGCCTTAATGGTTTTAGGTTCCTCGCTCACTGGAACGCTGTCGGTTTGATTAACCTGAGTGGTGGAGGCGGCCGAGAGGAGTGTGTGAGCTCGGACTGATGGCTCCTGTGTGTGACGGCCATAAATAAACCAGAGGGGCTTTTTCTCCCCCCCGAGAGATGAACGGCTTTTTAGTTGAGTGCAGCGTGGCCTTGTGGGGGATCGTTCTTTTCCACAGGATGGCGCCCAAAATGATGAAAATTTTGTAAATACCCCAACACCACCGCTACTGTCCCAGCCCCGAACCCGCCCCCTGCACCGTCCTCACCACCTCCACCCCTCCAAACACCATCTCCGCTACCGCCATGTAAGGGGTGGTGTATATTGAAATAGCCTCCACCACCACCAACACCACCACCACTACCACCACTATTATTACCACTGACGCATTCATAATTGTTGCCTTCACCTCCACCATCAACCCCAACCCTAGCACCACCACATCACCGCAACCCCTATGTTGCCCCCAACACCTTTTCTATTGTTGCCTCCGCTTCTGCCACCACATCCACCACCAACCCCGTCCCCGCCACTACGACCACCACCTCCACCGTCCCCATCAGCACCGCCTCTACCACCAAACACATCCTCCTCACCACCACCCCTCCAAACACCACCTTCACTACCACCACCTGCTGCTGCCAGGTACAAAGTGGTGGTGTGCATTGACAAAGCGTCTACTTATCCGTCTTGTGGATAAGTAGACCCTTTAAACGCTAAGTTGAAGCGATATGTGCTTCAACGTCTACCCACAGACCCTCTCCATAGATAAAGGACCAGTAGAGAGAGTGAAGTATGGGTATTAGAGTACAGGAGCCCGATGAATGCATCCTGGGCACTAGCCGCTCCTGTGTGTTTTCTGCTTGCATCTCCGGCTAAGCCCAAGGGCACAGGGGAATGCTCACTCAGCCCGGGTGATTGTCCGCTCACCGGGGACCGACTGAAACATTGGGTTGCCAAGCACAAATTGCCGTGGAGTGAAGAAGGGCACCTGTGGCCCCGGTTTGAGTGGCTCGTCTGTCGCGACCGCAAACCGACTGGTGGCGAACACGTACTGTAGCATGCAGGACGGTTGGACGTTCAATGCCTGGACAGCTGTTTCGCACTCAGACGCTAGCTGGACCGTGTCCACTTGTCTTGATCAAAGTTGAGGCGTTGAAAAAGGCCAGGGACAACATAACTGGTGTACATCGACGTCCTTGCGGTTTGATGTCGCCGTGTTTAGTGGCTGCGCTTTAATATTGAAAAAGGAAAAAAGGGGGGATTGAGCGATGTCGTCATCATCGTCCCAGTGGCCTTAATGCCCTACAAAAGGAGAAGCTGGCTTGGAGAGCAGAGGTTCGCAGTGAACGCAACGCATTCATCTCGCTTATGACTTTGTAGTCGTGTTTCTGTGCCTGCTGCCGATCGTTTTTCTGTCTGATCTCGCAAACACACACACTCAAGGCAAAAAATAGTACTTTCATTAAAAGATCAATAGGACAGTAGTTATAGATTTTTTGTCTTCTGTTATTTTTTGCCATGGAAATCATCAAGAAGAACCATCAGCCCTTGTGGTTCGCGGCCTTGGCTCCTCTGGGGCTGCAGAGCTGGGCCTTGGCAGCGCTTCACGACCCGGGGGGGAGGTGAGCCCGCTATGTTATGTTAAATGACCGCCTTGGACGATGCGAGCAAATCGATAGGCGGGCTAAAGTAAATTAAAACAAAACAAAAAAAAACACAGGAGAACCACTCATTAAAACCATCCCTGTGGACCCCGGGAGTAGATGGAGAAATCGTGTTCCTGTTCCCGGGCTCCTCCAGAGTGCCTTTATTAATATGTAAAGCCCATGTGAGCTCGCCAGGCATCATTTGTCACTTGAGGAGGAGGAGGATGAGGAGGAGGAGGGTGGGGGATAGGGGTGGTGGGGGGGAGGGCTTTGCTCCCTCTCTATAGAGCAAAGCCCCTGCTTGCTTTTTCTTTTTCTGTTCAGGGCGTTCTTTTGATGAGAGACGCAAATACAGATGCACGCGCACGAGCAAACGCACGCGCAAACGCACGCACGCACGCACGCACGCACACGCACACACACACACACACACACACACACACACACACACACACACACACACACACAAAAGAAAGTTAAAACCAAACCAGCCTTTTCCGGTGGTTCAGCCGGTGCTAACGTTATCGCTCCGGCGCTGTTCTGTCACCCACTCAGCGTCAAGGGGACCGATCCACGCACAGACCGAAATGGATGCTCAAGAACCTCGAACTGCGAGAACCACTTCAATGATTTAGGGCCGTTAATGGATTAATTGTTCCTACTTCAAACCCATGGGAGTTGTTTTTTTTGTTTCGCACAATGTGGATTATATTTTTATTCAGCACCTCTTTACACGTTTCATGTATATATATTAGAGCTGTCAAGCGATTAAAATATTTAATCGTGATTAATCGCATTAATGTCATAGTTAACTCACGATTAATCGCGATTAATTGCACATTCTTTTTCTATGCTAAATATCCCTTGATTTTTTTGTCCCATAATTCTTCTCATTTTAATTCTCTTATCAACATGGTGAAGTGCATCGGCTTGCCTTGTGCAAATGATTTTTTATTGATAACAACATTGGCATATACTGATCAAAACAGGACGATACAAAAAAAGAGCCTATAGTGCAATTAAACGACTGCTTTGAACAAATGTCATTTGAACATAGCAGTCAGGCTACTGCTTCTTTGTTTTGAGCCAAAGAAAAAATAAAATAAAAATAATAATAATAATTGCGTTAATCGCGCGATAATTTCAAACCAATTTTAACGGCGTTAAAAATGTTATCGCGCGATTAACGTAATTATTTAATTTATTTTTATTTATTTTTTTTCCTCTTTGGCCCAAAACAAAGAAGCAGTAGCCTGACTGCTATGTTCAAATTACATTTGTTCAAAGCAGTCGTTTAATTGCACTATAGGCTCTTTTTTTGTATCGTCCTGTTTTGATCAGTATATGCCAATGTTGTTATCAATAAAAAATCATTTGCACAAGGCAAGCCGATGCACTTCACCATGTTGATAAGAGAATTAAAATGAGAAGAATTATGGGACCAAAAAATCAAGGGATATTTAGCATAGAAAAAGAATTTGCGATTAATCGTGAGTTAACTATGACATTAATGCGATTAATCACGATTAAATATTTTAATCGCTTGACAGCTCTAATATATATATATTATATATATATATATATTTATATATATCATGTCATATATATCACTGTCTCCAGAAGGATAAACTGAATAAAGGATCATTTCCACCCACCCCCCCCCCGAGCCCCCTCTGCACTCATTCAAACCTCTCTAAATGTACCATTTTGAAAACGCTTTTCATGTTTAACTCTTCCCACCGCTGTCGTTCTAACACTTCTCGAAAGGCTTTATTCATGTTTTAATGCGACTTTATAGTTATAGAAATTTTTCCCTTTTGTCTTATGATACCATTGTGACTTTTATCCAAGTAAAGCCCCTTTGAGTGGCCCACGGAGCGCTTTGCAAATAAAACAAATGATTAAACATTCTCTTTAGACTTCCCCGGGGAAGGAAAACGTGACGAGGCAGAAAAGTTATGGAACACCAAATATTTGAAAAACAAGATTATTTTCATTTTTACCTCCATGAGCTTTAACATAGTTTCACTGTTTAATAATTTGTTTCATTATTTGTTTAACTCTGCGTTCTTTAAATAGTGTATTGCATAGGAGAATCGAAACAAAATGTTCTGAAAACACCTCTGAATTGCTGCTTGCTGTTTGTTTGGATGAACAATTGCTGTGCAATTGCAAGTGTATTATCAATAAATATATATTTCATTATTCCTGTTAGGAACCAAACTCCACATTTGCAAGACCAAAGTACCACTCATTCACGCAAGGTCGATTCAGATTTCATGCCCAAACTTGTATTAAATCTGTATCTTTCTTAGTGTTTTCTTCAGGGCATCCAAGGAAACGGCTGCCGTCAACTCCGATTCACCACATAAAATCCATGCATTCAATCGAACACAAGAAAGCTTTTATGTAATTAGCCGAAAAACTGGAACAAGTATGTTCCGGATGTCGAGGATTCTAGCAGCGTGATGGCAACAGGGAGTCTGCATATCGAAAGAGACAAGACAGCAAAAGCTAACAGTGCAAGCGGACGACTTATCTCCAATACAAACACAATAATCAAGTTGAGCTGACTCGTGAGTACCTCCTTTTTTTCCCCCCGGGAGCTTTTTGGCTCGACTTCAGTGACTGAACGAGAAAAAAGGAAAAGAGACGCAGTTCCACCCAGGCACACCTCACGGCCTCACTGTCTGGCTGATCAGACGTTGCACTCTGGAGCGCGGACCTCACAGACGACGCCTGCGCTCGCCTGAATGTTTAACGAGAGAGCTTCCAGGGGTTGTTGATCGATTGGCCCGCCAATCACACGGAGGCCCAATCACACGGGCCCGAGCGATCCGTGCTGGCACCAGCACGGGGGACAGTAGTTAATGAAGGCTCCAGAAGCTCAGAGCCAGAGCGCACGCCCCCTTAAGACAGCGATAAGCATATGGATTCACGTTCGGGCCTTTGGCACGGTAGTTCCCGACTGGTCTGGCCTTGTGACTCATATGCCACATTAGTCAATTAATTCACGACTCAAAGATGAATACAATATTTATAAATCAATATTGCAGTTATCAACAATGCCTTCATTTACCGTTAATAACGAGGAGCGAACAAAAAGCTGCAACAATTGGGGTTGAACTCAGGGAAATATTGAAGCCATTGAACACTGGATCTGCATTGAAGGATTAGTTAATTCCTGGGCTTCTTTCTAAAGATTATGGTTTGGCATATGCTCTGCAACCCCCTCAGAATACCCACGCGGTCCAACAGTGCGTCGCCAAGGCATTCGCCCACCAGTTGAGAATCACTGCTTCAGCAGACACCCTCATCCAAAGGAACAGGCAAGGTTAAGAGCAATCACGACATGCAATGGAAACCGGGAGCATTGACCGAGTGATTCAAGAGCTGGACCACCTCGTTTCTAACCAGCCGCTGGAGAAGTGTAGGCAGATTCAGGAAGACGAGGATCACACAATGTGTGTTGATTATGAACAGCTCAAGAGACAGAGATAGTACATCTCCAATTCCAATCTGAATGATATGGAAACATTTACTAACCATTAATTGGCATTAGTTAGTTTAAACTAACAATTAACTTAGTTATCAACAGGTGTGTTTACTAATGGTGTTCATGTTATTTAAGGTATTATTTATACCTTGTTTTAGAGGGTTAGGGTTAACCCTTAACCACGACCAACCCTTACCCTATCCACTAGTATAATGCTGTTATAATGCTTGCTGCTGGATTAACTCATGTTAGAAAATGGTTAATAAATGTACCCTTATTGTAGTTACCAAAGATACTAGAAAAATGTATGCTTTGTTATGCTGTGTATTGGACTGCTCCCCGAGGCCTCAGTCCGTCTTATGCAACATCCACTCATATTTGTTCTCACATCAATCTAGAGAGCGGTGCCAATTCACAGAGATGTATTATTCGATATCACATCTGCTCTTTATTACATAATATATGTTGAGCTGCAGTGTGTTTGATTAGCAAGAGAGCAAATGTCTTTAAAATCAATACTGTTGATACTGGGTAGCTGGAGAAGCAATTGGACTTCTGATTGATCTGAAAAATCATTATACTACCATAGACTGCCATGCCAGAAATGTTAATTGCGTTTTTCTCTTTTAGCACTGAACCTGAGCTAAGATACGGATGTGAACGAATATCTGATTGAGTGATAAAGTTTTAAATTAAAGAGTGTCCATTCCTTCAATGTCGGTTGACTGGTGATTGGCTTCTTCCGAACACATTACCATTTTGTTCCATTACTATTCAACACTTATATATCCAAAGCAAGAGTCAATAATTATATATGCCTATAATAAGCTGGAGCTCAAGATGCTCTAGGATGCGTACAAGTAGGAAAGATCTCAGGGATCAAACCCAGCTTCTTAAGGTCAGAAGTGGAACACCACAACCGTCACACTCCCGGTCCCCAGTCATGTATTAAAATTTAACACATTTGAATACCCAAGAGCACTTCCTTGAGTTTCGTCCTGTCTCCTGCTGTGAGGCCAACCGGAACACGACCTCACGGGAGGGAAGTGAGAGAGAGTGAGAGAGCGAGAGAAAGGGAGACAGAGAGAGAGAGAGAGAGAGAGAGAGAGAGAGAGAGAGAGAGAGAGAGAGAGAGAGACAGAGAGAGAGAGAGAGAGAGAGAGACTCCCCGTTCTGTGGTTCAGCAGGAATGCAATAGACACAAGCGGATGGCGAACTGTGACAAAGACTATGAATGAAACGTGCTTCGGCTGCGGTGCGACTCAAACGCCGCCGTCGACAACGGCAGACAGACAATGATGTGAGCGATGGCCGAGAGTTGATTTGGAAATAAAGGAGTTGAGGGCCGCTTTTATTGTGTGATACTATAAACAGGCTGCTGGAAAGTGGCGGTTGCGCTGAGCCTTATCAAGCGCTCTCTCGTCGCTGGCACACACTCTGTTCCGGTCCCGGGGCTGTAGACCTACATTATGCTGTATAATAAGTTGGACGACCGCCTTCAAGAGCGCCGTTGGCATCCTTCACCAAAATACTATATACTTTCTCCATACTGCACTTTAGCTTATTGTAGATCTGCTCTTCAATGGCTGTGTGTTGCCATGTTTTTTTTTCATGCGCACCGCATCGTAGGCAATGGATGGATATGGATACCATAGCTTTTCAAATTGAACAGTTTTTCAAATGATCAAAAGATTTGCTGGACAAATACGCGGACGTCTGGATCATCGTCGCCTTAATCTTCTTGCATCGGTAGACGTTAAGACTTGGAGGAGGAGCATTCCTATGCCAAGGGCCCATGGAGAAAAACAGCCTCTTGCAGGGAGGCAAACCGACTCTTCAGTTCAATTGTGTCTTCGTTATTGCAGGTTGACTTCACCCCGCATTCCCAGAGTTCAGAACACACCAAAGCCCTCTTCGGCGGGCAGAACGATTCCTAGGATTCTTCATGAGGGCAGGGGAGGTAGAAAAAGGAGCTTATGGGACTAATGAGAACAGAGGGTGTTCCAATTTAAATTAACGGAAATCATAAGAATTGGAAGATTTGAAGCAAAGTCTGAAACAAGCCGACCCATGGGAGCTCTTCTTTCAGAGCTCCCATGTGTCCGTTTACTTCAATTTTTTACAAATTCTGTTTCTAATAAGTGGATGGTACAATCTTCCAGCAATTATAAAGAGAACACAACGTGACGGGCCTTGCCAGGCAGTGCTGAGCGCTAAAGAAACGCAGCGAATGGAAACATATATGTCTCTCAGCGCGGGCGTACGGCAACACGCTAACACAGCTAACGTTAGCTGCACAGGGCAAACCTGTCTGGGATTCCCGGAATGCAGGGTTTTTAATTGGATCAGTCAGTCAAAACATATCATCTTGTTTTGTCTGTATATGCCTTCATATATTATACTCCTACATTGAAGACATATGTTTCCCAACATTTCCATAGTCTGGGTATTGCCAGACCAAACTCAATCGTAGTTTGCACTTTGGTGTGGGGAAGCTGCTGTCATTTTCTTCAGCACAAGAGGCGTGATCAACAGGGGCCTAATTCAACTGACTCTGTACGCGATTGGCTGCTTGCCGTCGCTTCCCTGTCGCCATTGTGTTAAACCAGCCAATAGCGAGCCAAGGGGATAGGCCAGCTTGGTGATTTGCTCCCGCAAAATTGTATTGGAAGCAGAAAGAAATGTTTTGCTCTACTCCAGACCCTTGTGCAGGGCGAACTCAAATCGCCCGCAGAATGGGCGGGGCTTCCCAGTCTAACATTCCCCATCAGGGATTGACAAAGTTTGTTTTCCTAATACTCGCATACTACCTTTTTCCCTCCAGCGTTCATCTTGCCTGCCTTAATATTTGATGATAACCCTAACCCTAATGAATTCATATTTGAGTTTTTGGATGTGCTGTTCAGCAGGAGTCTTGTGATTGATTTTTTGCATACAACATGATATTACATAACGTAGTGCTGCGTCATTCGATTCAGCCCAGGCTTCATGTCTGTTGAACCACCTTTCCACTGGATGGGGGACGGACAAACTACACCCTAAAAGAGGATATTCCCCAGGGTCGTTTCACAAGGACGGGTGCTCTTGGGACAAGTCGTTTGGGGGAGGGGGAGACTGGCGAAAAACTGGGTTTTAACAGCTTGGCATCAAACAGAATGGACAATTATCAAAGCAGGTGGTATTGCAGTGGGTGCCAAAATAATTGGCCCTGATTTAAATATACACTTCAGCCGTAAAGGTTGATGTGCTCTCCTCTAGCGAGGTCGGACGGTCCGGGGAATGTGTTCCTCTCTGTTCAATTAGGAGCGGATCATTTTTGATTAAATGGCAGTCTACTCAAATCGGGCAGTTTAGCACTCTATATCGTCTAATTATAATTATATTATCGCTTTATTTTATCATCTCTATTATTAGCTGTTCATTAGGGCCAAAAACCAATATCTGGCAGCGAAATGGATAAAAGCTGAACAATTTATAAAAGCTGAATATGAAACCGATGTTGGTCTATTTTCACACAGAAAAAGGATGTACAATCAGATATCATATAATATATGCAAAATGTCAAGTACCCAGTATATAATGGCTATATAAAACAGCCCGGTGCTAATATAGACTATGAAAAAGCTTCCAGACACTATATGAAACTGCATACGTATTGGATTGTATACATAATTCACACACACACACACACACACACACACACACACACACACACACACACACACACACACACACACACACACACACACACACACACACACACACACACACACACACACACTAAATAAATCATTGTTTATCTCTGGTGGGCTGAATCCAAGAGCAACATAATGTGTGCATTAGAGCTTATGTAACATAAAATAAAATAAAACACTGACGGAGAGAGACAGCGAGAGAGGGAGGGAAGGAAATCGAGAGATAAACACAGAGAGAGATAAACAGAGAGAGAAAGAGGGGGCATGACCAGCCCTGGTGGAAACGAGGACGTGTTGGCAGCGAGAGCGATAGAGAGAAGAAATACAAACTGTCCACAGTTGGTTTCTCCATAGCTAGGGGCCCAGTGAACATCTGTTGCATGTAATGCAGGATGTAAAGAACACGGCCAATTACCAGCGAGAATACACAGCCATCCCTCCGCTTGGTCCCGTCTTGGCAACGGTTCTCTTCCTGTCATTGGTCGGATCTTGAGCTCTGTCGTTCCCCTCAAAATGGGTTTGACTTCCTTCCACTGCACGATGGATCCAAATACAAAACGAGCCGAGAATGATGAGTCACGATCAAACCATCAACCTCATTGACTAATCATATTCACAAAGCTTTCAGCTTGCAAACTCACAACGTGGGCCAACAGATGTCGTCTGTGAAGCAACCTGTGTGCATGCGCGCGCGTTTGCGTCAGTGTGTGTGTGCATGTCTATGCGTGCGTCTTGCTTAGCCTTCGCCTTTCAACATCTTGTTATTCAGGGGGCGTCAGTTCTTTTATCGGCTGGCCTATTTGCCGCTCCGTCCAGTGCTTCCGTTGATAGGAGGAGGGAATCATTATATCTGCCTTAGCGTGGATAAAAGGCCTTAGCCGCACGGACCTGAGCCAGCTCACTGGATAGTCTGTTAACCACTGAACTAAGATGACTACACCGAATCGCTGATGTGGGTGAATCAGGCGTTCTTAGAAGTGGCCTTGCCTGGTGACGGGAAAGGGAGGGGGGGTTTTGAACCAGATAATGCAAAGCTCAAAGACCGCTTCACGCAAATCCAGATGGATGACTCTAGATGTTCGGGTGATGACAGGGTTTTTTATGGCCATGTTTACATTCCCATTACCTCCACTACATACCTCCACTATACAGCTCCAGATATAGTTTCGGGGGTTGAATGAAGTTTTCACACACCACTGGATGAAATTGGTTTACAAAATGAATGAGTGACTGTGTGAATGATAAATAATTGGGGGCAGGATAGTTGAGTCATGACTGCAGAGTTCAATTCTGAGCTGAAGGGCTAAGAATTCAATCCCCGATGCCCATAGATTACCTGTAAGGAAAGAAACCCTGACGCTAACCTCCTCCTAAATGGGAGGCATCTGTTTTGACTCTAGGTTGGATAAAAGCTGGACAAATCTGATTAATATTAAATATTAATGCGTTCAGTAAGTCAAGGGCTAGTGGTCAAACAATTAGGTAAAAAAATGTGGGTGCCACGTGGGTCTCAAGCAACTCAATTATTCCAAATTGGTCTCAGAGGTGAAGTAATAAATATGAAGATCTTCTGCTTGAAAGGAAAAAGGTCGGGAACACAACTCCAGGTTGTTATTATACAACCTTGAGTTATTTTTAACCTTGGGCTAGTTTAACTTGATCATTTAATCATGTCGGTGCCAGGCTGAAAAGGTTTTCAGTTCCTCCATTTATGTTTATTTTATTTATTAATACTCAGCCAAGACAAAACTCCAGAATTTAGAAAGTCCAGGTGTAGAACAGTTTGGGGTTGTACACCTGGAATCATTTCGTGAGCAATGGTCAATTAAAGAGTTACATCTGCTCAAGGGCAGAGCCAAACCACGGCATGTAGTGTCACCTCCCGGACTAGGAAAATGTTCAAAATAAATACACACTCAAACCCAAAACACATGGAATGCATGGGGAACACACGGTCCTTATTCTCCAGGTACTATACCAGGCACAGCGATATTGCAAAGTCCCCAAAACAGCAGTTGACACACTATCCGTTCTGGCTCATTAGCCACACATGTGCTGCGTATTTTTGGCCGTTGCGTGTCCTATTTTCGGTTGTGCGGTGTGTGTCTGTGGCTTCGCGCTGGAGGCAAAGCCCATTCCTTTGTTTGTAGTGTTTTTTATATATCTCTGAGTGACATCAGTGTCAGGTGGTGGATAGTGTTCACACACGCACAGGGTCTGTCGAACTCAATTCAACAGACAGAGTGAGCTCCTTAAAACAAAAAAGAGAAGAAGAATTTCACACCTATTACATCATACAACAAAGACATGTTGTGGAGGGTGGTAACAACTTCCTCAGTCCCACTCGCGGCTTCAACAGCACGCAGGCAGGTCACCTATCTAGCCGTGCACGATGGGACAGAGGTAACTTGGCGCTGAACGATAATGTTTCTTCAAGGTCAAGGGTGTACAATTATTTTGAGGCAAAACTCATTCACCCAATAGAGTCATATTCTACATCGGATGCAGGTTAGAGTGCATACAAAAAAAGTGTGTGTGTGTGTGTGTGTGTGTGTGTGTGTGTGTGTGTGTGTGTGTGTGTGTGTGTGTGTGTGTGTGTGTGTGTGTGTGTTTGTACGTATGTGTGACATAGCCCCAGGGTGCATGATCAACTGGTGGGTTCTCACTTTGAATTTAATTGATTCTCTTCTTTCGCACCTCCGTCTACGAAGCGACCCCCAGAAATTGCAGTGTTGTCACCGTGCCCCAGGGTCTCTCTACACCACCCAACATACTGTAAAAAACAGATGCATTGCTATTTTCTTGCCATGCTTTCTATACATATGCAGTGCATTTTTCCACAGGCATCATAGCTGGCTAAACACAGGTGTGGCGAATCGACAGAGAATGACATCCGGCGCGCTTGGTTTATGTGTGACAGAGCGCCGGTGTGATCAGTGAGCGAGGCGTCGTCATTAGTTACGCGTGTACTGGCCCGGTGTTGTCACATGAATGGAGCAGACCTGTAATTAGTCTAATTAGGGACACCTGTGAATGACCTACCACGACCAGCCCCAGTGAAGGAAACGAGTGCTTGTTGTCGACAGCCATTGTTGATGTATTGAACAAAATTACCAATTTAGCAGAGTGTAGATTTTTAATCTCGATATTTACCATTCACTATGAAACAGTGCACGCACTCACACAATGGCTACAGGTCGACTATGCTGGACCCCCCCCCCCCCCAAACGGTGTTTGAATACATGGGGCCTTTCAGGCGTCAAGCCTCCAAGCTCTCTAGCCTCATGTTGACCACTGAGCAACTTGGAAGGATATGTTTCATGATGTGGTCGTCATCCACATCGATAACGTTACTAATAATGTTACCCGCTCCTGTTGATGAGGAACAGAAGTCGTTTCTGTGGTGTCGTAATTTTTCCCAGAGAGAGAGTGCGAGAGAATGTAAGACATAGCACGAGACATAGCGCGGGAGAGAGAGCGAGTGAGAAAGAGAGAGAGAGAGCAGGAGAGAGCGAAAGAGAGAGAGCGAGCGAGAAAGAGAGCGAGCGAGAATGTGAGAGAGAGAGAAATCGAGAGAGAGTGAGAGAGCGAGCGAGAGCGAAAGCGAGAATGCCATGGAGTACATGTCTGAGTAGAGATAGCAGGGGGCAGGCGTTCACGAGGTGCGGCAATAATTACAATTCACAATACCTTTCTGTGCTCCGGTGCATTTTACAGCCGCTGTTAAACTGCCAGATTATATTTATTAAAAATGAGAGTGTCACCGTGTGTGCTAAAAAAAATTGAATCCTACGCATTTATCCGGTGTCTCCAGTAATTAACCAACAGACAGACAAAGGGTGGGGATTAAAGTGAAAGGATTATATGGACGCAATAATCGTCGTCATCGATCGCGGACCTCGGAGTCACAAATGTGAGCCTGCAGTTAAGGTTCCCGACACGTGTTGGAGACGGCCTCGCAGAAAGCCCAAGCATTCCTATCTAGCTCCACTGTCTAGTACAGCATGGCATTAATAGCATTAACCCCGCCAGGGTTAGCAGTTAGATTCCCACTGGGGCTTCCCATGGTACAACCCGCAGAAATAAAACGTCATGGGACATTTTCGAGGGACAGGGTGTAGTCATTACTAAGGTGTTTAACGCCCGGCCCGAAGGTACCGGGTTCGAGAGCCAGTGTCTGCAGTCTAACCTGCAGTAGGCATCCTTGAGCGATACGCCCTGTATCTGAATTCACTTTGGATGAAAACTAAATAACTGAAGCAAAAGTCTGCAAACTCAGTGTTAGATAATATACATACGTATAATACAATACTAGGAGGATGTGAATAAATAGAAATGCAGCCGTTTCACCCCCTCTGGATTTCTCTGTAGACAGCTGGGGGGATGCTCTGCTCTCTGTTCCCGTTTGTTCCAGGGATGATATGTGGCTAGGGGGGGTTAAAACCGGTGTCACCCGGGAACCCCTTCGCCCGCCCGCCTCAGTTCAATCAAAACTCTACATCCCAGAATACCCATCAAAAAGACGTTCTCAGTGGGAGTTCTGTTACCAAACACTCTGATTATAAGGAACACGTCGGCACATGAAAGAGGGGAATGTTTTTCGCCAATGGGATTGTACTTTTCTCCTTCCCTACTCTTTGCTATCTTCTGGTTTGGGGTTAACTGGTGCAAAAGTGCTTTAATAGCTGGCCTCAGGTTGTCCTATCATTGTTTCGAACACAAGACTACCTCTGGAAGTTCTGCATTTAAACCCTGGCTCTCTGGAAGATAATCTTCAGCTAATAAGGGGATTAGTGTTTGCCAGTCCTGTTTCTTCTGGCTCTTTGAACACCCATCTCTGAAACATGCAGCGTGTTATCAGCGTTGTCAACTATAGCAGCCGTCGGTTTAATAGGGTTTTATGCAAAACAGCGAAATGGCGCTTCTTTGAATGTGACCGGTGGAAGCATTGATGAGGAAACAAATGTGTGCAAATACAAGTGGAACAAATAACAACACTTCCAAGAGACGACCTAATAACCAACACAGAGACACCATGATGTGCTGTGAAAGATTAAGTCCATGTTAGCTAGGGTACAGGAGGCTACTAATTAATGTGCGTAAATACGATATTATATGATGTTATTATTAATATCCTGGTAATTAGTGTGATGTGGAGAAGGCATGTTTCTGCAGCAAACCATCAGGTTTATGTTTGACAAGCCTTTGCCGGCTGCTTTAATAGGATGAATAATTTCTGTGGCTTTTGTTGTGCTGTTGAACCTTGGTATTGTGTCTGAAACATGGTTCTTCATGATCATCTTTAGGTAACAAAGTCTGTAAGATTCTGATTTTTTCATTAAATTTTACTGCATTATATGAACGCCTGTCGCCTTGTATGACACTGCCTTTAGTGTTTGAATGCGTTTATGATTGGGTGAACAAGAGGCAATAATTGTAAAGCAATTCGATTGGCCTCAGGGCTGAAAAGCGCTATGTAAATATTAAACAATATAAAACATTTGACCATTTATTTCTTCATCAAAGCCGAATTTAAAACGGCAAAAAAAACTTTACTTTGTGATTTTCTGAATGAAAATGCCAACTGCTGTGTAAAACCCTTGAACCCAACGCTCATCAATGCTTTATGTTATTACCTTCACAGTGGAACTGAGTCCAGTATCATGGCCCTCAGAGGAGAGGTAGAGAGACTGTCAGGAGGAGAGAGAGTGAGAGAGAGAGATAGAGAGAGAGAGAGACAGACGTCGGTTACATGCAGTCATTATCGGATAAAGAAACGAATACGACCTCAACCAGACTTTTAAAATGCATGTAAACACCTTTACCTGATCTACTTCGGAACGAAATAGTCCGGTTTCTACCTGCATGTAAACCATGATGTAAACCCACGTCGGATTTCGCGTTCTGCGCATGCTCGAGATCTTGCGGCGGGGGACGTGAGCCGGAAGTAGAAGGGGACGGTTGTCGTGTTGTTGTCGCCATAGGCATATAAACAATTCTTATTTCTTTATAAATATAAACATTCAATGATTTCTTTATATGTTTATGGTTGTCGCCGTCGGAAAACGAGAAACAGCGATTTATTTTAAAAGGTGACGCCGAAGATTGAGGAAGCCGGTGTCATGCCATTACCCCCGATTAAAGTGAAACCCCCTATCATCATCAACATGCATTCAGTACACACTGCGCTTCGATTTCACCCAAGGCTTAATTAAAAGTACATGTTTTCCTAAACGTTGGTCATCAACAAGGTTGTAAAGTAGTAACTTCGGGCACATCTGTCAAAATAAAAGTTGCTTTCTTCTGACGTCTATGCAATCTTTATTCATTCATTGCGCCGCGACAAAACTGACAGGGATATTCTCTTATATTATGAATCTTAAAGACCATGTCGGGTACTCACTCACACTCTCTGGTACTTCCACAACAAAGACTCGTAGTGGGGGTTATCTCGGCCATTGTGGACAAGGAATTGGGGGAAAGGAATTTTTGCTTTGACTCTAAAGTCAAGATTGAAACGCTACATGGAGGAGAAAGGGATTGTTGCCGCATGCGGGGGAGCTGTCAGTTCACTTCGGGTCCACGTCATTTCTCCGACGCTCCATTGTTCCGATCTCTCGGTCATATGCGGACTCCTCCGGCTGGTCTCCTCCCGCTGCTCCGCCGCCGGAGGAGTCCGCAAACGACCGAGAGGTCGGAACAATGGAGCGTCCGACAAATGACATGGACCCCGAAGTGAACTGACAGCTCTCTACTGAAAACATCTTTCTCGAATGCCGCCTGTGTTTGCTGTTGCTGGGACGTAGAGGTCAACCGGAAGTGGCTCTATAACCACTTGTTGAAAGGGCTACAGCGCCACCTAGGGGTAGCGGATTCAGCCAAGCTCCGGCCATCATCTAAACTTTAAAAGGTCAGGTACGTTCGGATAATTGACACGGTCCGTTCGAGTAGCAGAATCGGTATAAGGCTTAGGCCCAATCCCATTTCTACCCCTTACCCCTTCCCCTTACCCCTCCCCCTTGTTTTGAAGGGGTAAGGGGAAGGGGGGAGAGTTAAGGGGAAGGGGTAAGGGGTAGAAATGGGATTGGGTCTTAATCCGATCTAGCTGTCCCATGTAAACAAACTGAGAGATCTTAAGGAGGAGACAGATTAAGAGTGAGAGACTGTAAGGAGGACACAGAGTAAGAGTGAGAGCGACAGTGAGAGAGAGACTGTAATTAGGGGACAGAGTAAGAGAGTGAAAGACAGTGAGAGAAAGAGAGTGAGAGAATGTTAGTCTCTCACTATTTATCTATTTAAAGTCATAACCACATTTTTTTGTCATACTTACTCAAGGAAAAATTGGTCATTCACCAGTTTTTCACATCCAACATAAGAACAGCAATGTAAAAGCCTTATTAACATTATTTTCTACCTAAGGAAACTAAGCAAACTTCCACGTGTATGAATGCTATCCTGGTGAACCTGGTAGTTGAGGAGCTGTCTGAGCACAAGAGATACAGGATACAATTTCCCCTCAATTAATCAGACAACAAATGTGAGCTATTGCCCTGTGGTTGTTGTTGTTTTTATTCATCCTCCTGCACCCTGTGATTCATGCAAAACTGTTAACTGGGCCTCCACCCCACCCCGTAAATAGCAAGATTGTTGAAAAATGCCGTTTCATTTTGAACTGATTTCTTCCTCTGTCCTGTGAGGCGATACATCTCCCACGCTTCCATCACAGAGTACCCGTCTTATTTCTCTTCTTTGGTTGTGATAACGGAGATTACAAAACAAAACAACATCCATCCGAACTGCGACAGGATTCTCCACAAAGCTAATTTCTTGGCCTGTCAGCCGGCCCAGAAGTAAGTGAGAACAACATCAGCCTTTGAAAAGGTGAGACAGGGTGAGAGAGAGCGAGAGAGAGAGAGAGGGTGAGAGAGAGGGACGGGTGAGAGAGAGACAGGGAGAGAGAGAGAGAGAGAGAGACAGAGAGAGAGAGAGAGAGAGACAAAGAGACAGAGAGAGAGAGGTGAAGGGATGAACAAGGTGTTATGATGACCTTCTGTATCTCCTAATGTTTGGTCGGCAAGTGAGGGAGACGGTGAGTACACATGGGGAGGTTTGTTGTCTGTGTCTCGACCGAGAGACTATTGACGAAACTGTGAGCTAGAGAGAGATATAGGTAGAGGGAGAGAAGGGGGGGGGGCTGAAAAGAGGAAAAAAGAAAGAAAGGGAGGAGGAGAGAGCAAGAGAGGGAGACAGAGGGAAAAAGAGAGAAAAAGAAAGAGGGAGATGAGAGAGAAAGACAGGGGGAGACAGGAATAGAGAGGGAGGGAGGGAGGGAGAAAATTACAGAGGGAGCGACAGAGAAAGAAGGTGAGGGTGAGAGATACAGAGAGAGAGAAAGAGAACGTGAGAGGGAGAGTGAGTATGATGGAAAGAATATGATTGGAAAGAGTCTGATCTCTCTGTGCCAGCGTCGACGGGGTACCAAGTCATTTATCTTGATGTAACTGGAGGTCAGCGTCATTGCGGTGGACAGAGTGGCCAACATTAACAGGCCAGGATCACTATTGTGTGTGCCGAACAGCAGGGAACAATTGTTCTTTATAAAGATTGGACACACTCCTACAAGTGTAATTGTGTTTTCCTTTTCCATTACGTAAGCGTGAACGGTAGCACAAAATAAGTGAAGGATCAGAAAATGTTCAATCTTCTTGTGTAGTGTACCAGGAAGTGAAATTCACTACAACTAAAAACATATTTTCTCGCCCATTGCCTACTGAGCTACACCTGTGGTTTGGATAACAGGGGGTCTTATACATCCATCTTTGTACTTCGTACTGATTCGAATTCGACATTCAGTGACCCACTAGGCCACTAGGTGACTTAGGCGCATCGAACAAACTGATGTGCTTGGTCACATGTGCTTTAGCATTCTTGTCGTCACCAGTCTTTCCACCATCAGTCCTGGACCAGACCCTGCTCCGGCTCTGTGCGTGATGTTCATGCAAGGGACAGAGGGCATCAGAGGCCTGGAATCATAGCTCATAGCTTATGATGAACATAATGCTCAGCGTCTTAACATTTAGTTCACGTTAGCACGGATTGTGAAATCTGATGAGTTTGCATTTCAGTCTTAGATTCATGGGGATAAAAGAAAGCTTTTACGATGCCTAAAGATAGGCAGTTAACTGCCTTTACAAAAACATCTGCCAAATGCTTGAACACAGCCAAGAGGATGAGTACAATTAGAAGAATATATCTCGGAACACAAATCCAGATATCTAGCCTATCGGGCCTTGTCAAAGGCGGAGTGGGAACGCCTTTGATAACCATTGTCAAATAATTCAATAAAACAACGACAACGATGCCTTCCATTCCGTGTCTAACTCGATCCTGACCCCCTGATACGATGAACTGGAGGCATCCCGTACCGGTGAACTTTAGTAGGTACCATAGCAACCAAACAAAAGTTGGCCTCAACTCTCCCCGGCCGGGCTGCGACGCCTGATCCCCTCTGAAACGTGGCTGCGGTGGATTTGTTGCGTCGTCATTCCCATAACCGCCTCATTCAGGAAGCCGACGGATTAATGGTCCGGGATTAGGAACGCTCCCGCACACACACAGCCTCTGAGGCGGCCGGGAACCGGAGGGAGGAGAAGAGTTTAGGAGTGAACGTATTACTTGGGGACTAAGAGAGTTAAGAGAGGAGTTATGGAATAGAAAGATCGTGGTGTAAAAAGAAGAGAGCAGAGCCGCTGCTCACTGGGCGTCCTGTGATTGGCTGAGGTTTAAGGAGGGTCTTGGCCTGTTGTCACGGTAACTTTTCTATACTCTTGAGCGTAGCAGATTGAACATTTAGATGAGCTATCTAGAATCGATAAAATACAGATTAGCCGATTAACTAGAAAAGGATATATATGTATTTTTCAGGGAATGAACAGCACTGTCATCTTTTTCCAAGTTCTTCTATTGCTCATTGATATTGACTTGTGACTATTTTATTGGTACTTCCTCTGGCACTGTTGATCCTTCACAATAAAACACCTTTTCCCTGGACTCTGCAAACCATCTATTGGACTTGAGTGTCTTCTGACTTTGTGAATAAAAAGGGTGATAAGGCTTTATCTGACAACATGGCCCAATTCTGGTCTGTGTTAGCTGGCAGCCATCTTTTCTATGGCTAACCTTTAACATAGACTATTAAGTCAAATGTTATTAAAGGTATTTATCGACATACACCATTTCATTATCATCAAAGTTCTTACACATAATATTTAGACAATTGAGGAGTCAAAAAAATAACTATATCTATAATGTCTAAAATACATAAAAAAGTACAGCAATATGGCAAAAAGAAAAAAGTGGTTAATCTCTCAATGCAGATCAGGTTCCCTTCCGAACCACTGGTCCACACTACAGTCTGTACTGTGGCCGTATGACACAGAGCAGCAGCAGCAGTAGAAGCAGCAGCAACAGCGGCAGCAGCAGCAGCAGCAGCGGCAGCAGCAGCACCTCACACCAACTAATACCAGCGAGAGGTCCCCACACCTCTTCCTCTGATAACATGGAGGATGGATTATTGAACTGAACCCTGAGGTGCGCCCTGAACAGTATTGTGGAGTGCACACTTCTAACAGATAGCTTACACCCCTGTGTCATGGGGGGAAGACGAAGGGTAGGAGACGGGGGCGGGGGGGTTAAAGAGAAGAGGGACGGGGCGGGGAGAGTGGTGCTGACTGCGGTCTATATAACTACCATTTATCAATGGACGGATGGGTGAGAACGCATTGGAAGGGGTGTTGCTAGTCCCAGTGGGGAGGGAGTGCCCAGGGGGCGGGTGGGGGTAAGCAATGTGTCGTGATGGAAACAAATGACCCCGCCTGTCACGATAAATACCCCGGGGTGTCATATCTCAATGACGCAGGTTGTCACAGGGTCACCCCAGAGACTTGTCTGCCACCTGTCTTTGCAGCGATCCGGAAGCTCTTGACGGCTTTCAGCAGAGTGTAGTGTAGTGACGTGGACGGGGGGGGATTCCAAGTTCAAAGGTTCTGGGTTTGATTCCCGAGAGCAGACTTCTCCTTCAGCAAAACGCCCTTACCCCCCATCTGCTCCTAAATGACCTGTGCTTAGCAAGGTTGCCTTTGAAAGTTTCACTGAAATTAAACTATTACCAATACCGTTTAGTCGTTTAGTGCAAAACAGGGAGGGAGGGTGAAGACGAAGTCACTCCAAGAGTTGAGAACATGAATGGTTTTGCTATCAATGTTCACCATAATGTTGCCTCCTGATCCCTCCATCCTGGTTTAATCTCTCTGCATAATAATGTGCGGTCAAATTATTTCCCAGACTTTTTCTTTGCAGATACTGTCTTGGGGAAGGAAAAAAAAACCTGGAGACGATGGCGACATTTTGATGTCCCAGCGAGTTAATGAAGTCAGCTCCACTCTCTCCAAAGGGCACTGACACACTCGTCTCCCTCCTCCTCCTCCTCCTCCTCCTCCTCCTCCTCCTCCTCCTCCTCCTCCTCCTCTCCACGCCTCCCCTCACCACCTACACGCTTTCTCTCTCTCTAGACCTTCATCGCCTCGGGAGGAGACAGACATTTCCCAGTCAGTTTGATCCAGTCCATATGGCTAACGAAAACACGAATTACACGTTTCAGCGACACTAGGTAAACAGTGTCAGGGAAAATATTGTTATTAAATGCTGAATAATAACTATAAATTATTAAATCCACAAATACATATCAACAAAATCTACTCATGTGGGAAACAGACATTATTTCACACGTAGAGCTATATTTACTCAAACTACATTGAGTCTGGCTGTTCGTCTCATATTGCCTTATATAATTAGATATTATTTATTGTTTTTTCCATATTTTTTGTATGAGAACAACAATTAAATACATTGTTGTTGTTGTCTCCCTTCATATGGAGCTGCTGTGCTATTAGAAGTGCCATTTATTCGCATTTATTTATTTATTTATTTAGTAGATATTTTCCGCCTATGAATGACTGAAGAGTCCCAAGTGTGTGCCGTTTATCTTCCTCTGGTCTAATAAGGCGTGGCGCGTTCAATATGTGCTTGTATCACGTGGGAACCATTTTGGCCAAAACCCATCGCCGCGGTGATGTTAATTATTCACTCCGGCCATGTGTCTGACGAGTAATCAATGCAATGAAATGAGATTGTCGAGTGCTGCCAATTTGAATTCAAATCCCTGTTGATTGGTTATCTCCTAGTATGTTGCACTGCTCTGAACGTTTGCTCTGGTTCGAGACCAGTTCGGTAACCACACAAGTTTTTCAGTTTCTGTATACTTTAAGTCAACAAGTGGACTTTTTTGTAAAATAAAAATACTATAAAAAGTCGGAATGGCCCTGCCCTGAAATGTGTGTAAACAAACAATGCATTTTATTTCACTTCCTTTCTGAAGCTCTGGATTCTAATGAAAGTATATTCCCACTCAGAATACTCATTTGTGGAGAATCTTGGCTAGCGGAATACTGTTCTTCCAACTTTTAGGAGTAGAAACTGATTTAGATATGCTTACACTGTTGTTTCACAACTGACGTCATACTATGCATACAATGCAAGAGTTTTGCTATGCATCTAACAAAGTTTCCCTTGTAGCTTAAAAAGTTAGCTGCATAACAAACAAGGGACAATACAATAGCTTCCAGCTATTTCCAGCTAATTTTAGCTGTTCTGCTAGCCCCTTTTTAAAATGACACTTGAATATGTTTAAACTGTAGCTTTGGAGTGATGCAGTACTAAGTACTAAAAGTGTATGCAAGTGGACCACATTCTGCAGTAGAACTTTATTCATTGATGTTTATTACTTGCAAAACATTTGCATGAAATGTTTTAGGTTTGTTCGCCAAACACAGTAGACTGAGTGATGACCCATGAGGTCTTTTTCCGTAGGGCTAAGTGAGATTATTAGCATTTTTTGGGTTTGGGATTGGAACCAAAAATATTGACAATCAATATTGTCAATATTGTTCTAAGACCACACTTGGGTGTGTCCTTTGTTAATGGCCTCCAACCGACATTTTTACGTGAGTTCAGTGGCCCCATTTTCAATGACAGCGTTCAAGTTTTCTCGCAAACCATATCTAAATTAATGGCCCTATTTTCCTCTGTGCTTCCGCGGAGTCCCAACGCACCTTAAGTAGGAGATTTATTCCGACACTACAGAGCGCCTCCGGATGAAATCTAGAATAATCAATTTAGCGTTATGCAATCACTAAATCCACTGGCTCCCACTTGAGGGAGAGGAGCACTAAAAAACAATGATTCCGTCGTGTCGGCGTCGGATTAGCCATCAAGAAGATGGAATACCGCATATCATTTTCACGACGCCTAGTATAAATTCTTCGGCGTGGGGGAAAAATAAAGAGGTTTCCACACCAGAGTTATTTTTACCCCGTCAAGCCGGTGATTTTTCCCTCCTGTGTTGCTGAACGTGACGATACAACGAGCGAAAAGCATTTCCTTTTTTTCCCGCTCGCCCGTGTGCACAGCGTTTGATACGAATAGGGGGAGATAAATCTGCGCGTCGCCGGTTGAGTAGTGGTGGCTTTGAGCTCCTTGCGGGGTATACGCTAGCGTTAGGCGCTAACTGTGGGAAAAGGCAATGTTTGTTTGGGATGACATGTTCGCTGAGGCGTTGACTCAGTGCTAGTGACGGCACTCGCCTGTTAGCCTACTGGTCCCTTGGAAGTGTCAGTCGTCTACTATTATGGAGGAACTGGGGTCCCTCTATAATACACACAAGCAATGTTAAAACACATGGTGGCATAGGAAAGGCACAGCCCATTGGGGATGTGTGTGTGAGAGTATGGATGTGTGAGAGTATCAGGATGTGTGTGTGTGTGTGTGTGTGTGTGTGTGTGTGTGTGTGTGTGTGTGTGTGTGTGTGTGTGTGTGTTTGTGCGTGTGTGTGTGTATGTGTGTGTGTGTGTGTGTGTGTGTGTGTGTGGGGGGGGGGGGGGCATAAAAGTACTATATATATAGGCCTCCCTGCAAATTTGAAATTTCACTTTTCCGTTGTGCTCTACCGACTGCTCTCTTATTGCTCTGGGGGAGGGATGGAAGATGGGAGGGGGGGAAATTGAGCGTAGAGGCTGTTATAAGGAACTTGGTAAGGGTCCCCAGCACACACACACTGATCCATTTTTTCCTCTCTTCCTTTCTATCTCTATGGACTCATCTCTCTTTCCTTCCTGCTATCCATCCCAAACCTCTCTCTCTCCCATGCCATTTCTTTTGCCCTCTCTCTAGCCCTCTCCCTCCCTCTCTCTCAGCCTCATGTGTGTGTGTGCTCTCTCTCTCTCCCCCCCCCCTCCCCCCCCCCCCAGCCTCTCTCTCTTTCCTCACAATTATCTCTTGGAGCCTGCGAGGTGATTAATGACTTTCATTTGATGTCCTCTTCTACCCTTCGCTGGGCTCCCGCAAATAAAACTCGGGCCCCTGCACACAAATTGTCCCTCCGAAGAGCCGTTAAAATGTACGTCTGTGTTTTTGTGCGTGTGCGTGGGTGTTGTGAGCGTGTGTCCGCGGAGGTGAGTCTGTGTGTGTGATGAGCGAGTGTATGTGGTGTGAGAGTGTGCGTGCGGTGAGTTTGTGTGTATGTGGTACGAGTGTGTTTAGGGTGAATTGGGGGATATGGGGGGGGGGGGGGGGGGGGGGGGGGGGGCTGGGGGATGTTGGAGGGAGAATACGAAGGACAATGAAGCAGAGAGAGAGAGAGAGAGAGAGAGAGAGAGAGAGAGAGAGAGAGAGAGAGAGAGAGCGAGAGCGAGAGAGAGAGAGGGAGAGGGAGAGGGAGAGGGAGAGAGAGAGGGAGAGGGAGAGGGAGAGAGAGACAGAGAGAGAGAGAGAGAGAGAGAGAGAGAGAGAGAGAGAGAGAGAGAGAGAGAGAGGGGGGGGGGGGGGAGACAGAGAGATAAAGAGAGAGAGATCTGGCCTTTGGAAAGGAAAACATTTGCAGAGGAACGGTCCGGAACCCATTGCTCCGCGTTTCCTCGCTCTCCCAGAGGAAAGCCTGTGACTGCTAATCTGTCGTTATTGCCTTACCTCCGACAGAAGCCTCCAAATGAGGGGAGGCAGGGAGGGAGGGAGGGAGGGAGGGAGGGAGGGGAATGCAGGAAAAAACACTTAGACCTTATCGCTTTCTCCGTCACTAGTCGTCATTAATACATTTTCTTTCTTCTCTGCCTCCCCCTGTCTTGGCCCCTTGGAAAGCTGTAATTTTGTCCGATTTTTAAATGGCAGAATAATAATTATCTTGCTCACATAAACACATGCAGATCTCTAATTACGATTTTGTGTAGGCTGTAACTTTTAAAAAATTGTGATTTGATGGGACGCAAAGGACACACCGAGGTATGGATTAGAATATGAATAGTAATTTGTGGATGGAGTTGAGGGGAGTTGAATCAACAAAAGAGTATTACTTTGGATTCACAAACCGGCCGGCTGAATGGATACCTTGCTGTTGTTTTATTGAAAAACACTGAACCTTTGTGTGGGCTTCACAGTGGGCTTTTCAATCACCAACAATATTAATATCAGTCACACGCACACACACCCACCCACTCACACACGCAGCTGCTGTTCTACATAAGCATCCCTAATTTCAAGCAATTTCCACCTCAAAACATCTAATAGTTTGTAATTTAGCATCACTAAAAAAAAAAAATAGAAGGTGGGTGGGGGGTGGGGGGAGGGTAGGGCGCCTCACCTACAGGAGGAAGCTCTCTAAATCCCCTTCATCCTATCGCGGGCGCGCTCTGCTCCACGGAGGGCGGAGTGACAGGCCCTCCACCCGTCCACCACCAGGGCCCCGGTTCAGACTGTCTGCTCCAGCGCGTGAGGGGGAGGCGAGGAAGGCCAGCCAATGACATTCAGTGCAGCGAAAGGGTACATCAGTCCATCTGCCTCGCGCTCGCCCGCAGATGTCCGACCACTTACCAAACCCTGTCTGGGCATAGTAAGCGTATGCTCCCTGCCCTTCCGACAAGCAGAGGACGATGTGAGCCACATGCAGAAGGCGAGCCCTTTTCCGCGGCCGGGGCCAGACATGAAGGGGAAGCACCAGCAGCGGAAAAAAGGCGGCGCAAATGGGTAGTTTAGTCTAGTCGAGGTTGATACAGACATGGAGTGTCTGTTAGATGGTAGTTCAGTTGTTTGTTACCCTCTTTTAGCAGACGCTTTCATCCAAGACTGACTGAGAATTTAGATCCGTGATATTAATGAGCAGATAAGGGGTTTAGTAAGCTATGATAAACTTTATAAAAATCCAAATGGGAAATTCGGGAGGAATCTTGTTCAAGAATGCGTGTGGGTTGTCCACAGGCAGTGAGTGGACATGGGGGGGGATTGAACCCAGTGCCATTTGGCAGGGAATCAAACCACCTGTTTCAAAAGCATGACCCACATCAAGCTTCCACACAAGTGTTATTTCATAGCCGTAGGCGTCCTTCCTCTTTCATTTCTCTGTTCTCTCCCGGTTCTCTCTGATAAATCGGAAGCGATTTCCTAATGGCCCCTCCGCGGCCTGCCCTCTACGTTATTTGCCGCCATGTTTACGTAGCTGTTAGCCCCGAAGCAATTGTGAAAAACAACCGGCATGCGGTTTGACAGCAAAATGCGTCCGGGGGAAGTGATCGGCCAATCAGCGAAGTGGCAGGCAAAACACCACGGTCGGTGTTGCGCTTTAACAAGCGAGAGGGACACAATGTGTTAAAAGGGAGACCGGGGGATCAATCATTCAAATCACCTGTCTTGAAGCCTCTGTGCGAGTTATGGTTTCCTGAGGACCGGAGAAGTGAGGACTTGGTGGCAGTAAGGGAGAGTGAACCTGGGGACCTGAGAGAGGGAGAGATGGATTGCTGGGTTACAGATCTGCTGATGATCTTGAATGATCATGCTTAGATGCCGAACCGGGTCGTAAATTTCCTTTAAATTGGAAAATGTTGAAAGCGTTTTTTCCAGATGCATAAGACATGATCATTCAACGACTGTTATTTATGGATTGAATGAATGTTCGTTGGATATGTATGTTGAGTGTATTTGGGGCTAACGTCGACCCCGGCCCTAATCGGTAGTCATTTTAACGATAGATAACGATAGTACTTTATTGTCAGAGCAAGTCTGAAATTTGTCTTACAACCCCCTTGTAAGTGTTGGATAGTGGACTTTGTAAATGTCAACAATTCCTCTCCTTTATTTATTACGTTGAGCTTAAGCCAGTATGCAAACAGAAAGTCATGATTCACCCGAAAAGGGGGCTCTGAGAAAAAATAACCAAAAGAGAGATCACCTCTTTACTTTAACCTTCTTTTTCTAGGAGCCAAACTTTAACGGTACAGAGGATTTTGTGCCCAATGTACCCTCTAAAGCATACATTTCTATGCCTATACTTTTCACACCGAGAAAAGTATCCCCCTGCACTTGAAGAAAGGGCGGATTCTTGAGAAAGTACGTAAGTGAAGAGAGGCAGTACTTTGCTGCACTTTCAGGTGGTTACTGCCGTCACTATTTAAACGGACAATATCAAAGGCTTTCATGTAAATTAAAGAATACCTTATTCTTTCAAGAGTTGTTCCGGCATAGCAGAAATACCGAATTATGGTACACGCAAATCAGTTATTTTTCTTGGATAGCAGACTTTGCATGTAGGGCTCTTTTTCATGAGCTGATCAGTACCCAAAGTGCCCTGAGCATGCTAAGTAATATTTCATATGGCCAAATTATGAAAGCCTTTGCATTTTCAGTATTATGAGTGTTACGTACTGGGCGTCGATGTTTGTCAGTTTGCGTTTCTTGGAAAAATGACAGTTTATCGCCGAAGTATGCAAGATTTCACAAAGCTCATTGTTCATTTTTAAAATGAGTCCTTCAGGAATGTATCGTCATTTCTTTGGAAAGCACATATAAACTGTGGCCTTAAGGTTCCAGGATTTGTATCAGTGTGTACCCAGTGAAGAGTGAATTAAAAAACTAATGTTTAATGCCACTGCTTTTTTTGCAGTCCAACATCTATTTACATTGAGATAGATTCTGACCTTAACCGTTAACCGACTTGAACCAACGCTTCCTTGTGCTCATCGTTAGGTGTTAAACACAAACGCCGTCCGTCCCTGTCCTCATGTTCGATGGCTCAATAGAGGAAACAAGCTATCCTGCACCAAACCGTCTGCAGAATCCCTCCATGTGTTGCTTTCAGCACAGTTTCGACATGGTGTTCACTCACTACCAGTTATATAAAAAATACACGTCCTAGAATTGCGTCGTATGTAATCTCCTCACCTTGTTCACCGAGTGTGAACACGTATTCATGTAGCACTTACAGACTACTCCAAATGTGATTGTATGCTTTAATTGTACTCAGTCCCACTTGTGAGTCACTTTGGATAAAAACATCTTTCAAGTGGCTAAAAGCAAACGTTGAAACCGCCGGTGCATTCCTTTACAGCACGAGCCATGATTAGTTTTATCCTCTGCTCTCCAATCGGATTAGGGTAATCTAATTGGAGTCGGTGATGGATCTGACGAGGTTTCTGACCCGCTCCGCCGTCGCACTCCCGGAGCCTCCCATTGCGGCGATGCGGAGCGAGAGAGAGACCAGCAGGCTAACATAGGCCTGGTCCTTGCTGACTGTAGAACCCCAGGCCCCACTGTCCAGCTCTGGTGTCCCCACCGGGGTGATGTCTGGCTGGGTGTAGGCCGGTAGGGAAGATGGGTGTAGCCGTGAATCGTCATGGGTGTAGCGTCACGAGTGTAGCGTCACGAGTGTTATGTACGTGTAAGAGTTGGTTGACGTCTTTGGTTGCCTTTAGAACAGCCGCCTCTATGATTGCGCCATTCATTGGGGAGTGGTTCGGACAAAGTAGAAATACCTAAGTATGGTACACGCTAAATCATTTTTACCTATATTTACGCTGGGAAAGACTGAGCATCAGAGGCTCTTTTTCATTAGCTTATCAGCCCCCAAACATGCCAAGTACCACAGCATGCTCAGTAACCGAGCACGCAATATACCCAAGTATACTACACACTCAAACAAGTAAAATAAATAATATCACACCTATCATACCATAGGTAGTTGCAAAAAACTTTTCAGGAAATACAGCGATCCAGAGAGAATCAAACCAGAAAAGAAAATATTAACACAGTGGAAGTCGGCAACATAACCCACATTGGTTAAAAAGACAGAGAGAGATTAGAGCTAAGTAGGAAGTCGATAATGTTACATAAATCAACTGAAGGACTCTTATGAGCTTCAGGACCGCTGGAGACGATGGGCTGGCAGATGATTGGCTGGCAGACGTGATGTTTGGAAGAGGAAAACTACAGCTTTAATGGTTGTGTTATTTCCAAATGCCAACTTTAGCGTTACTTAGGAGGAAGAGGAAAAGTTCAGCTGCAAATTATCTTAACTCCCGCTCAGTGACATTTAATTTATTGCTCAGCGGCAAAGTGATTTTAAATCACCTAAAAACCTATCCGGGAGGGTAATCCATTAGTGCCGCCTCAGAGGAACACAAATACGTCCTACACACCTGCTGGGCCAGAGCTATCGGAGAATGACCCGGAGAAGACAGAATGGCTGAGAGGAAGCACAGTATAGGGGCCTCTCACACTGCGGCATATTATTGGTCTTGTAGGATTTATCGGATGTCTTCCTATGCCAGTTTGCCCCACTGTGCGAGTTTGAGTGAGTCTACGACCGTGAAATATTGTCAAAATCAAAACAGAAAAATTGCACCACGTCTGCAGGGTGCCCTTAGGCAGCCCATAGTTGCTGAGCTCTTCCTCTCTCTGGATGTGACCGTTTGTCCTCTGGGCCGAGTTAATCCTGCTAAGTATTTGGTCAATTCCCCCAAATCGTTCACTGTGAGCATCTGGATTTCTGTGGTTGTGCATCCAGAGTCGTCGTTCCGCCTGCCCCTTCTCACACAGTATCCTTTAACCTCCTTCTCAGGATTTCTCAGCTCATGACGGAAATCCGGGAATGTACGCTCCGAATGTGTTTGATTGGCGAGAGGGAAGGGCGGGACTTGTCTGGATGTCAGTGTCCTTAAGGTATTTTGGATATTGCTTTATGAAATTCTTTGTCAAACTCAGTATTTACCCTCCTTGTATTTGTTGTTGTTTTTGTCAAGTTCTTCTTCCTGCTCCGGGGAACGGTCACTGGCGTACCCAGCACATAGGAAGTAAGTGAATGGAAAGTGTGTGGCAGCTAGACCCGGAAAAACCACTTCATGACCCTCACTCAGCCTACTCTACTCTCTCCATCACCATTCATACCTGCTGCAGCAGGACTCCGACCAGAGTCAATCATGTGTGGGATTGGCCCTGTTAGCCCTCCCCGTTCCCCTTCTGCGGCCAGTCACCAAGGGCCTCACCGTGGTAAGCTACGACCGGCCGGCTATTTGGGCAAAGTGGCGCTCCGATTTCCAGAGTGAGGGACGATCCTGCGAGTGACACGTTTTTTTATAACATTTGTCTTTTGATATGTGGCTCGTGTCAAGAAAAACAAGCGGAAAATAAGGGTAAGTCAGGCTGAAGCAGGCTATGGAGACGCACTCAATGTTGCTCCGGCACTCTGTTCTCATAACACAAACAAGGGGGAGGTTAATGCTATTATAAACCCCAGTCATTTGAATAAGAATGATTTTTATTTGGCGCCGGCAATACGCTCTGGAACGAAGGCAATCTAGAGGCGGGCGAACTAGATACCGCCATCTCCTTTAATCAAATAAGAAAAGATATTGCGAGGAGTTTAAGACAACTTGCCAATGAAAGTTGACATCTTCTGCTTCTCTCTCTCTCTCTCTCTCTCTCTCTCTCTCTCTCTCTCTCTCTCTCTCTCTCTCTCTCTCTCTCTCTCTCTCTCTCTCTCTCTCTCTCTCTCTCTCTCTCTCTCTCTCTCTCTCTCTCTCTCGGGTGTTATGCAACGGAAGAGATAAAGGAACAACATACCAGCAGACTCTAATGTCTCTGGCGACAGCTTGTTTCCAACATCCAGACAGCATGTTGAAACGAGGCAGCCTGTTACGTCTGTCGCCTCGACATGTTCCCATGGCTAGAGAGATGTATAGATAGATATGATAAGCATGTAGATAGGATGTCAAGATGGACACAGGAATAGAGGAACAGGCTGGTAGACGTACTGGCTGAGTGACAAAAAGACTGACATTACACACAGACAGTAACAGATATGGCACATAATTCTCCTTCCTCGTGTTCTTATCTTCTTTATCGAATAATCAATTATCACATTCGGTCGTCTCTCTCTCTCTCTTGCTCGTTCGCTCTCTCCATCTCTCTCGCTCGTTCGCTCTCTCCATCTTTCTCGCTCGTTCGCTCTCTCTCTCTCTCTCTCTGTCTGTCTCCCAAATTCTCTCTCTCTCCCTCTCGCTCGCTCTCTCTCTATCTGTCTGTCTCCCTCGTTTTCTCTCCCTCTCGCTCGCTCTCTCTCCATCTCTCTCTAAGTTATGTACGCCCGTGTTTTCTTTCCCCCCGCGCCGAGTGTTACGCTTGTTTCCATAGTGATGACTTTCCCGGGCTCCCACGCAGCTCCACCTCCTCCAGGTAGTCTACTCGGCGGAGCCATCGCGACACTGTTTTACCGGAGGATTCCTCGTCGTCAGGGCGGGCGGCAAGCGTCCTTGAGTGGTGCTCCGATGCATTTTTAATCAGAAACGGCTTCAAAAAAACACTAGGGGTTACGAAGGTGGTGTGAGATACACACTAGCACACTTGAACCGGGCATCTCCCCTAAGGGACGGACTGCTCTTTGTCAATATTTAATAAACCATGTGATAACATTACAATACATGCAATGTTATACGCCGGTGACATAGGCTAGCACAGATATACAAGAGAACCAATGTGAGGATATCACAAAGACTGTTTTACCCAGGTTAAAAATGCATCCTTTAATGACAAAACCTACAGACAGGGTTCTGAATGCGTTATTCCGAGGTGCCCTACATACCAGTGCACCCCAGCGTGGGTGAGTCCAATCAGCTCGCAGCCATGTCATACCTGTCAAAGTAAAAGCCCCCCATTTACCTCCTCGTCAGCTGGCATACGTTTCTACCTCTGCTTTCAGCGGCGTGTCCAGAGGGGGGGGGGCGGCGGTGGCCGAATAAAGCAGGGGGAGGGGGGGGGGAAGACCAGAGCACCATCCCCAGCCGTTGCAGAGCTGTGCAGAGTATGTATACTCTATTAACCATTAGTTATTTGAAATAAATGCCAGGTTTAGTACGGTTGGCCAATCACACGAGCCCCCGCGGACACGCCCCTCACACGTTTCATTACAACGCCATGCTGATTACTAAACGACCCGTGATCAGATTCTATAAAACCATTTTATTACGGTATTGAGTCATCTAGCAGATGTGTTTGAGACACTTCACAGTGAATTTAGATTCAAGTGGTTAAGTAGCAGGTAAGGGGTAATGGCGTCTTAATCAACAATCCCTACCAATCCAATCGAACCCAGAACAAGTTACCCACCCACAACACTCTCTTTAGCCCCCACCCTCTCCTGCCCGAACATAACGTTTTTTTGTGATTAATAAACCAATGAGCAGCAAAGACGTGGTCAGTGTCCCCAGGAAGTTATTTATAATTGTTTCATGTCCTGGAATGAGCAGCACTACACTTTGAGGGCTGATCTTATCATCGTTATTCATTTAGATAAAACCGGTTACCATGAGAAGATGATATCATTCCATGACGCTACGATATACAATTGAATGACAAGAAACAATGAGTTTTAATTATTGCCCAACTCACTAAGCATGGGACACACACACACACACACACACACACACACACACACACACACACACACACACACACACACACACACACACACACACACACACACACACACACACACACACACACACACACAGAAGTTCCCCTATACTAACACTATGAGTGCAATATGAATTTGAACATTGAATAGTAAAGCCATTTGCAGAGTGTTCCATTCTCTTGGCACACGTGTTAATAGGATGATTGCATGGTATCTTCTTTTAACCATCGGTGTCTGATATCTTCTATTAGCATCTAATTCAGCAGTGGCAGATACGTTTCGTGATTTGTGGCGGGTTATAATTTCACAATCACAAGACGTTTTATCATTACTATAATTGCATTTGATAATAGCCTTGTTCTTGACGAATCATTCTGTAGATGTTTACACTATATAGCGGTCAATTACCGTCAGGCATTGCTAATGATGATTAGCAAAAGGAAAAAGGATTAACATGGCTAATCAGATAATGAGACAAATGATCAACAAACAAACAAAAGACCTGATAGAGAGCACTGTGAAAAGCCATGGTGCATTTTTTGTGCATTAATAGCAAAGGGACTTTGCTGTATCCCCTCCATCTAGACGGAGTGCCATCAATCCCTTTCGATGGTTAGTCATTAAAAAACGCATCAACGCGTCAACCGTTGAAGATAAACGCGTTGAGAAGTTGAAGCTTGCTGTATGTTTGTCTAAATTGTGTTCACACTGACTCCACTAAGCCTCTGGGCCCACGCAGTTGATTAGACCAGTACTCAAATAAAGATGACTTGTGCATTCACAGATGGATAGGACGAGGTCAAACCGAAATCGATTGTGTTCGGAAGAGGAGATTCCTCTTGTGTCCCTCAGGTTTGGTTCGATACACCTGGTCACCCAGTGAGTCGTTGAAGTCACAGAGTTCTCTCTTTCGACCTCAAAAACAGTCGCAAGACAAAAATACAAGACAAACAAAAACAGACAAATTCGTTTTTCCAAATGTATGGAAGACTGGCCACCATAACCAAAACGTTTTTTGTGTCATTGTATGCTCAAATGCCTGAGGCGGAAAATTATGCCTTTCACATCTGTACCATCCTTTTACTCTCATATTCCTGTCGCTATGGATATACCTCTTCCCAATGTGTCAAGTAAGCCCTGAATTGAAGCTCTGCCGTTTTCACAGTACATAACGTGCCTGATTTAGTTGTCGTTGCCAGTAGTATCTGTGTGTTACAGATGGCTCATCCTTTACACTTAAACAGCACAGCAAAAGAGAAGACATTACCTTCGGCCAAAAACGGGATACATAAGATGGAAGTAAGCTAATTGCGTTCTCCTCCATTACAACATATGGCATTTTCCTGAAAACACTGGGCCACCAGTGGGCATGTGCCCGGCATCAGATTTGATGTGTGTCACACTCACTGCACAGTGTGTGTGTGCGCATGTGTGTGTGGGGGAGAGCATGTAAAACAATTGCATTCATATTCGGGTTAGTCCGTCTATGCGTATGCTTGTATGTAAATGTGTGTGCAAGTGTGTTTGTTCCCTGTCAAGGCTTATGTGCATGATTGTGTGTGTGTGTGTGTTGGTGCATGATGCAACTGTGTGTACATATGTATGTGCACACGAGGCTTGTGTGCATGTGTCCGTTTGTGTATCCGTGCAAGTCTACAATTATGCAAAGGCATGTGTTTGTGAGTGCATGGATGTGTCCAGGTGTGCCCACGTGTTTGTATTGTACTATATTTGCGTATGTGTTAGTGAATGATGCATTCTTGTGTACATGTGTATGTGTTTATGCGTGTGAATCTACAATCATGCATCAGTATGTTGTATTTGTGTGCATGCATGCATTTGTGTGTGTGTGTGTGTGTGTGTGCGTGTGTTTCCATGCGTGTGTTGTATTTGTGACAGTGCATGCCTATGCATCAGTGTTTGTGTTTGTGTCTGTGAGTATCTGTGAGTGTGGGCGGCGTTGCTGTGCGAGGCCAGGAGAGGAGGAAGGGAGTGCATGCGGTATGGATGTGTGTGTGGACAGCAGTACAGTCTCTGTGGGGAGTGTCTGGTCACACACTCGGCTATGCTGTCCCTCGTCCCCGTGCACTCGGTCTACTCCCTCCATTAACTCTCGAGAGGTGCTAATATAGACTAACTCCCTCCGATTCCGTCTCATTCCTTATTCTCACAATAATTTCTGTGTCCTAACCCTGCAGACAAACAACACGCCCTCTCTCTTTACAAGCTCTCGAAGTATGCTCTTCATACCAGCTCGCCTCACAAAGTAACTGGAAGACGCTATATACAAACTTGCTTTATCGCTTGCAATAAGCTCTATATAATTACTTCCTCGCTGCATTTACTGCCTCTCTAAATCTGCTTGACATAGTGCTTCAATGGATATCTACTAACGCAACTTACACAATCTCCTCCATACTAACTCTATCGACTTACTCTGTAACTGTATGGAAACAAAGTAAAGACATGATCTCTCACCATACAAACTACCTCACACAAATTAGTATGTGCACACACACACACACACACACACACACACACACAAACTTCAGGTCCATTCTAAATTACCGAAAAAAATAATATTGTTTTGGTTTATTTTGTGAAGAGGAAATTTAGAATTTAGAATCTTTATTTGTAATTGGGTTAAATACAGTGTATTTACGCAACGAAATTAAGGTGAAGATCTTTTTTTTTTTTATTAAAAAGAATAAATAGAATACAGTACGAAATATTAATACAAATATAACGACTATAACCCCAATAACCCCTCCCCCTGCCTTCCACTTAAAGGTTGGGTAGGTGATTTGCGAAACGCCAGCAGATTTTGAAAATACACAACTCAAATGGTCCTACCCCCTCTCCTTCAACGCTGACTCTGACTCCACCCATTCCAAGTACCTGGACGCGCAATCATGCACGAGCGCGAACAGAGATGCGCGAGAGCGAGCCAGGCTAGCGTAGGTTTTCGTTTAACAACATGGCACTACATTCAGCTGTAAGTTGCACCCAGTACCACGGGAAGTAGGAGTGCTGGGGGTGCTGCAACACCCCCTGTCCGAGGCCCTGTCTTATCACAGAAAACGATCATTTCTAAAAACTCCTGCCAAAGTGGAGATTTCTGGTTATGTGTTGAAAACGCCGGTTATGTGTTGTCGTGTCAACGGGGAGAAACGGGATTTTAGGTTCTGAAGCGTCACATTATGCACCAGGAAATGCTTAACGTCATGTGAGCGCCCGCTGTACCGTATTGGTCCGAATATAAACACAAACCCCATTGTAAGGCGACCTATATTTGGAAAAAAGATTTGAAGACCAGATCCGTTTTTTATGAATAAATAAATTGTATTCATTGAAATAATATACGAAAATAAAAAGGCATCGAATAAAACACTGCATTGCCACTAAACAGTAGTGCAAATAGGCCGTACTGATGTGTACACCATGACTATTCCTGACACTCCTCTGCCCCGCTGTGTTCGCTCTGGCTGTGGTCGCTCCAAACTGTTTCGGCCCGTGGCAAAGCGAGTCATCCTCGCTGCTGTCCAAGGCATTTTGAGACGCAGCATTTATTTAATGCTCATATGACCTAGTGCTGAAAAAAGGTTATATGAAAAAGTGTGAGGGTAGCGGTGGTGCGCTAAACTTGTTCTGTGAGCAGCTGGATGTGAACGATCGATTTTCAACTGTGCGCGCATGCACTGGTGTAATTAAGCTGCGCTGCTATACATCTTTTTTTATCAATGTAACGAGTTGCGAGTCTAGTGCAGGTTGAGTTTTTTTTTTTCCCAGCACCCCCTGCTGAGAATACGTTCTCGCTGCTATGGTTGGACCAGATGTTATAAACATTAAACGGTCACATAAATCATTACTATTTTTAGAAAATGTATGTTTGTTTCATATAATTGTATTGGAAGTCCTGGTTTTCACTAGGGTTGCCGCGGTGTGGACATTTTCACACCGAGTAATACACTCGTCTCCACACCGGTATTACCGAGTATAAACGGTATAAACTTTGAAACTAGGTCAACCGCCACACAAGCATCGGTTTTTAGACCCTTCTCGTCCTTCAGTTGCCGCCAACGTTCGAAAGCAGCGCCTAGGATTATTCTTGATTTCAGTTTTTCTCTTTCAGCGTTTTTATTATCAATTACTCTCTGAAAAAGAGTTTTCCTTCTCTTTGCTGGTGGTGGTGGTGGTGGTGGTGGGGATGGTGGCGTCTTGTCTGCCATGGAAATTGTCTTCTACTGCTAGGTCCAAATGTGGATTAACTAGTTCCAGTAGCTACCGCAGGATAACAACAAACAGGAGCTTGCTCTGGGTCACGAGCTCTGGGTCACGAGTACTGCACGAAGGGGTCGCGCGCGGGGCGCGGGGGAGGGGGAGTGCAGTACGACAGTTTGATTGACGTACTTACTGTCCAATGCAACTCGGTGGCAATGGAAATGATTGGCTGGAGTTTTTCGAGCCCTGCCCGTTCCACAGATGATTGACTTGTTTAATTTTCATGTCAGTACTTCTAACTCAGTGGCTGTAAGCGGGTTATGATAAGGATTTCAAGTAATTTTGCAATAATGGCCAAAAAAGCAAATCACCTATCCAACCTTTAAGGCACATTTAAGTGTCCGACACCCTCCCCTCCCACCCAGACAACAACCCTCCCGTCACATATGTCTAAATAGCAGCAGGTCCAGGAAGGTAAGCATAATGAGGAATGTCCAGAGGTAGTGGTGATCGTTCATGTGGTTATTTATGTATTGCACAGGGGTTATTGTTTGTTTAGCGTACATATGGCCCAGGGGAAGAAGCTGTTGGTTAGTCTGGTGGTGCGTGATTTCGTTGACCTGTAATGAATATGAATGCACTCAAATACACTAATTCTTCAACAAAAACAACACAAAGACCTTTTTCAGCGGCGAGCTAATCGTGAGAGGAAGAGGCAAGCGAAGACACATCCTCTTCCCTTTGCCCCAACCAGAGGGCACAAAGTAGACTTCAAAGGAGCTCCGTCAACAACTTCCAGCTTCAGAGGATGAATCTGAAATGTTTTCTCCACCTAATCCCCAAAATGGCGACGTCTGTTCTGATACAAAGAAGGAATACATTACAGGTACAGACGTTCATTCAGAGCTTGTTATGCTAATGTTTTCCTTTGTTGTGCCGCAGTCGTTCTCCCCCATAATGAAGTGTGAGGGATCCATGGATCCAGGGTGCGATTTGCCGGTGGGGATGGTGGGGATTATCCCCCCCTCTGGTTTACACGTCCTACCCTCTGCTGAATTATTTTTATCCTCGGTGGGGATAAAAATTATCCCCCCCACCCAAAGTATTTTCACCATTACATCGTAATAATTAACAACCAAAATACACAGGGTCCGTCTTCATTTTGATTGTGCTGTGATTTTGATCTACCGGGAGCGAGTCAGAGGCGTCGCGCTCGCAGAAAGCAGTTTTATTTTGAAAACCAACCGGATTTACTTGCGTTTCTATGGTTTCAAAAGTCAACTTCCTGTCCCCGCCGAAACAAAAGTTTAAACCAAATGGACGAAAAATGAAAAGAATACAGAGCAGCATATCTTCATATTTGAAAGAGCTTGAGTCTGCGGCTTTTGATTTGGGCATCCAGGCTCGTAGGATTGGGAGAGTGTTTGATGTGGGCTGGCTGTCCTCATCCTGCACGTCAGTGACAGCTCTCTGGGAGAGCTATCCAGCCTTCCCGGCCCGCAGATTTGCAGAGATGTGGTTGAAGCAGGGTCACCACGCTGCTATCGATCCGCCAACAGGAAAGCAAAAAAAAGAGGCTGAAGTGCGTCATCAGAGCGGAATGTTTTCGTAGTCTGACCTATAGTCTACCCCAGTGTAGCCGAGCTAAATTTAATTTTATTTTGTGTTATTTTTTTATCATTGTTCATACCTTTTTTTATTGTGAACTCCACCAAATATTGGTTCCTAGTTGTAAGTTGATTTCGTTGTTCCGTATGGCATGCCTTTTGTTTCCCGGGGGAGTGGTTTGGCGTTGCACCTGTGTGTCTAGCGTCAGTGAGCGCTGATGCACGGAGCTGGTGAGTTCCGTTTGTGTCTCTCTCCGTTAGATTTTTATGTTAACCCCTTGTTTGTTGCCCTTGAACGGCTGTGGTGGTTCACACTGCTTTGTGACGTGCTTTTAGGCACGCGGGAGAAACTCTGGTGCTTTAGACAATTTAATTGAACTGTTGGAAGGGTGGATTTTGATTAACTCGTAACCTAGCTTGAGCCGGTGGTAGCTTAGTTTTTTCCCGCCTTGATATTTCAAATGCGGTTGTTTTATCCGGTATGTGTGGTCAATTGTTTGCTTCCTTTGTTTTGTAGAGTGGAGAGTGATATCCCGGATTGTGTGTGACGCCCGTGTTGTTTTGTCTCCTTTGGAAAGGTATGCCTGTTATGTGTCTTTGTTTATGGTAAAATATGTAAAATGAGTGTGAGGAAAATGACAATTCTCTATTATATTTTATTTCCTTTATTAGTGTATATATTTAATATACTGTCTTTTTATTTAATTAATTTATTTGAGATCATTTTATGCTTTGTTTACATTTTTATAATTTATTCCTTACATGTATTTATTGAAAGTCACAGGATATATGTGTCTAGCGTGAGTGAGCGCTGATGCACGGAGCTGAGTGGAGAGTGATATCCCGGATTGTGTGTGACGCCCGTGTTGTTTTGTCTCCTTTGGAAAGAATAAACCTCTAGTACTCGACTCCTGTGTGTGCCTCACTGGAAGATACAAGACACAACGCAGAAAGACATTGGTTACAAATGGTGCCGTGACCCGGATTCTTCAGATCAGCCGCTGCAGATCGCCGAGGTTATGCTGTGAGCAAGTAAGCGTATCGTACAGCAAGCAGGAAGGATCCGTTTATTTGTGGCTGTGTTTTTCCACAATTTATTATTATTTTTCCTCAAATACAGTGTCCCTGTACAGTTAAATATTATTTTAACATCACATTTCGACTGTTATATTCCACCATATTCATTGTGTTTTAATTATAATGGATTTTACACGATTTGGGATGGGTAGAGGGTGTTTGCAACCAGGGAATGCAGAGCAAACTAGGACGCCAGGCATTAGCAGCCCTCAGAGTATAGATAATGGTACGCCTGTAGCAAGGCAGATGTTTTCCACTCCCGCCACTGCTGATAATGACACTCTGGCACAACTGCGTGACCTCTTAGGGGAGCTGGGAACCCACATTGGTAACACTGTTGTGAGTCGCATATTAGCCAACCAAACAAGTACCCCCAAACTCAATTGCCCACCCCCCATGACTCCCCACTCCACCATTCCATTCGCTTTGCCACTGGGGCTCCATTCACCACCTCCCATGACTTCCCCTCCACTCGAGCCCATGCCTTCCCCAGTTGATATGTCTCGACTAAACATCATGGTAAAAGCAGCTGTCAAGGAACCAGTGATGTTTAGAGGAGATGGCTCTGACAAATACACAGTACAAGAGTGGATAGAGGTGATGGATACTTACCTGCATAAAAATAACTGTCCAACCTCAGAGCAGGCCGATGAAATCCTCAGTCACCTTTTGGGACGAGCTAAGAGTATCGTTAAAGTGGGGCTGAAGAGTAGTGCCGATGTCAACACACACCCTGAAGTGGTATACGACATACTCAGAAGATACTTCAGTGATTCTCCCATGTCCAGCTTACCGATGGCTGATTTCTATTCTACACATCCCGATGCAAATGAGAACCCAGTAGATTACTGGGTCCGGCTCAATGCAGCAGCTGAGCATGCTGACCGGTATCTGGGGAAAAGTGGAGAAAAGAGGGAGACCATGTCAGCGCAAATTGCTATGATGTTCATCAGGAACTGCCCCAACCCAGAACTCTCCAGTGTGTTCCGGTGTAAGCCTATCAGCAAATGGTCAGCCGTGGAAGTGCAAGAGGCTATCGATGAACACCAGAGGGAGCACCAGGCAAGGAGGAGGCCCATTAAAGCAGAGAAGTTCAAAATGGTGACAGCAGCTGCCACTACCTGTTTACCTGTAGTTGAAGAGCTGACTGCAATGAGGGCTGGAGTTCAAGAACCTCCTACACAGCCAAAGGTGAGTGCAGTCACCTCTTCAGAAGCAGGGGCCTTAGAACGAGTACTGAGCATGCTGGAAGGCATCATGGCCAGAGCAGCTTCACCTGTCCAACGGCCGACCCCGTGGACACGCCCCACTTCTTGCCGTGTATGTGGTGACAAGACTCACATCACACGTGAACACTGCATGAAAGAGAACAGGTGCTTCGGGTGCCTGGAACCTGGCCACGCAAGGAGAGATTGCACACGAGCTGTACCACGGCAAACCCAAGCAGAGAACCACACACCTAACCAGGGAAACTAAGTCGCTCACACTACGGAGGGAAAAGTGTGAGTGTGTTATGTCAGACCCTCAAAACTGAAGAAGACTCGCGTTCAATATATGAAGAGAGCTGCAAGACTGCACCGAATGGCAGCGTCATGATTTTTCAGAATATACACAAGCTCGAGAAAGCAGATGATCTATTCTACACTGATGTGCTGGTTGATGACCAAGTTGCACTGCACGCAATGCTAGACACAGGCTCAATGGCTTGTACAATGAGTGAAGAAGCAGAAGAGGAGCTCCACAAGGCAGGGTTGCTCTCAGAGAATGCTCAGTCCAGCGAAGACATCTTTCTGGTGGGTTGTGGTGGTGTGCATGTGCGGCCCAAGTGCATTCATCAGTTAAAGTTGAAAATCTATGGACAAGAAGCAATCGTGCCCACATTAGTCGTGCCAGGTCAGCGTGACCAAATGATAGTAGGCACCAATGTGCTGAAACACCTGCTACGCCAATTCAAGCAAAATCCCAGCTATTGGCGCGTGATGAGTAAAGCTGACTCCACTGGTGAACCAGGCATCGAACAGTTCTTGAGCATGCTCTCGGGCATAACAAGATGGAAAGGTGACACTATCCCAGACGTCATTGGGACTGTGAAACTTACCAATGCAGTGACGCTGATGCCCAAACAGGAGCACATAGTGTGGGGAAAGCTTCCTGGAAAGGCTCCTATCTCAGAGGGAAGTACCATACTGGTGGAACCTTCAAAGTCCCACTCAAACCGGAAAAGCATCATGGTAGGGAGAACTGTGTCATCAATGAGTGGAGACAGGTGGGTTCCTGTGAAGGTCGTGAACCCAAGTGACAAGCCTGTAACACTGAGGAGGAATATGAAGTTAGCTGATGTTTCACCATGTGTGGCACTTGAAGACTTCGAGCTCGGAGTGGACCATGTCACCGACACAGAGCTAAAAGCACAAGGCCAAAGCGTAAGAGTAAGCACTGACCATGTCCCTGATACCTCTGTAACTACCACCCTTCAGGACAAGCTTGCTGGTCTTGGATTGAACGATATAGACATCAACTCTTGTGAAGTGTCCCTGTATTGGAAGAACCAGCTTGTGGAACTCATACAGCGGCATGGAGATGTGTTCTCCAAGGACAAGCTGGACTGTGGCCTGGCCAAAGACTTTGTCCACCGGATTCATCTGACTGATGAGCGCCCCTTCCGTCTAGCATACCGCCGTGTCCCACCAAGCCAATACCAGAAACTAAGAGAAGTCCTCTCTGAGATGGAAGAGAAGAACATCATACGCAAGTCATCAAGTGAGTGGGCTTCGCCATTAGTACTGGTTTGGAAAAAAAATGGAGAGCTACGCATCTGTGTGGACTACCGGTGGCTTAATGCTCGCACAGTGAAGGATGCCCACCCAGTACCCCACCAAGCTGACTGTTTGGCTGCGTTAGGGGGAAATACCATATTCAGCGCCATGGACTTGACATCGGGGTTCTACAATGTCCCCATGCATGAACAGGACAAGAAGTTTACTGCCTTCACTACACCAGTAGGCCTCCATGAGTTCAACCGACTACCCCAAGGCCTGTGCAACAGCCCAGCGAGTTTCATGCGCCTCATGATGAGTGTCTTCGGAGACCAAAACTTCTTGACCCTGCTGTGCTACCTTGACGATGTTTTGGTCTTTGCCCCAAATGAAGAGGAAGCCCTGAACAGACTCGAAATGGTCTTTAAGCGGTTGAGAGGACATGGGCTTAAGTTGGCACCGAAGAAATGCCATTTCTTTAGGCGAAGCGTCAGGTTCTTGGGCCACATCATTAACGAGAACGGAGTTGCTACTGATTCTGAAAAGATACAAGTCATCACAGACATGAGTGAAGCGGATTTGATGATGGAGGATGGAGTCACACCGTCAGCAAAAAGGATCAAGTCTTTCCTCGGTATGGTAATGTATTACCAGAGATTCATACAAAACTGTTCCAGCATGGCAAAGCCCCTGTTCTCCCTGACCGCCGCTGCCACTGGAAAGGCCAACGCAAAACGGGCCTCTCACTTCAAAAGGCTCAGCCCAGGTGATTGGACTCAAGAACAGAGCAACTCATTCAACCAACTAAAGGCTGCTCTACTGAACTCAGTTGTGTTGGCTCATCCAGACTTTGGACGCCCTTTCATTCTCTCAACCGACGCTTCATTGGATGGATTGGGAGCTGTACTCTCTCAAGTCCCCGAAGGAGGGAGCAAGGCACGTCCCATAGCCTTCGCAAGCAAGGCTCTGACTCGCCCTCAAATGAAGTATCCAGCTCATCGGTTGGAGTTCCTCGCTCTCAAATGGTCTGTGTGTGATAAATTCAGCCATTGGTTAAAGGGACATTCCTTCACCGTCTGGACCGACAATAACCCGTTAACCTACATCCTCACAAAGCCAAAGTTGGATGCTTGTGAACAGCGGTGGGTGTCGAAGCTGGCTCCATACGACTTCAGTATCCAATATATCCCAGGCAGCAAGAACATCGTCGCGGATGCCTTGAGTAGACAACCCTTTGTCAAGCCACGGGTCAGCGAGAGACTTATAGCAGAGCCGTATGGAGCTCTGCTGGAAGAAGCGCAGCAGATCCGAGATGACAGGATACAGGATGTGTTTCGGCTGAGCACCAACTGCCAAGAGGTCAAAATGGGTGGATCTGAAGTGGCATGCAGTTCAATGAGCAGTGAAGAAGTAACAGCCGTCCTGGATGGTCAAGTTGAGTGGGTTGAGGGACCCAAAGGACGAGTGATCTCCTGGCTGGCAAACAATGTGCATAAGCTCGTTCCACCAGGTGAAAGTGCCTTACCTGTCTTCTCCCTTAAAGAGCTCCAAGACAAGCAACAGGAAGACACTATACTGGCAAGAGTCATACACTACGTGTCACGTGGTAGTAGACCATCGAGGCGAGAAAGAGTCAAAGAGCCTCTCAAAGTCCAGAAAACTCTAAAGCAGTGGGAAAAGCTCAAGATGTTGGATGGTATCCTGTATAGAGTGATCAAAGACTCACTAACTGGGAGAAGGCGTTACCAGTATGTCGTGGCTGCATCACTGACCAAGCAGGCTCTGCAGGGTGTCCATGATGAGGCTGGGCACCAGGGACAGCATAGGACTCTATATCTTGCGAGGCAGAGGTTCTTCTGGATTGACATGGAACGAGATGTCCGTGAATATGTCAAGTCATGCAAGCGCTGTGTGGTAAGCAAGACACCCGAACCTGAAGGGAGAGCGCCTCTCGAGAGCATCAAAACAACAAGCCCTCTCGAGATGGTCTGCATTGACTTTTGGTCAGCCGAAATCCCAAATGGAAAAACTGTCGATGTCCTGGTCATCACTGACCATTTCACAAAAATGGCTCACGCTTTTCCATGTCACGATCAGTCAGCAAAGCAGGTTGCCCGTCAGCTCTGGGATCGATACTTCTGTGTCTACGGCTTCCCAGAGAGAATTCACTCCGACCAAGGAGCCAACTTCGAGAGCCAGTTGATCCGAGAGTTACTGCTGATTTCTGGTGTAAAGAAGTCGAGGACAACGGCTTATCATCCCATGGGAAACGGTGTGGTTGAACGCTTCAACCGGACATTGGGAAGCATGATCAGAGCTCTCCCTCCAAGAGCCAAGCAAAAATGGCCCCAGATGTTGCAGACGTTGACTTTCGCCTACAACTGCACTGCCCACGAGTCAACAGGCTACGCCCCGTTCTATCTAATGTATGGGAGGATCCCCAGACTCCCAGTTGACGTGATGTTCCACAATGTGGAGAGGGACTGTGACATCGCTGACTATGATAAATATGTCCTTAAACTGAGGGAGGAGTTAAAAGAGGCATTATCATCTGCTCAGGCCAATGCTGTCACCAGTCAGCAACACCAAACTGAACTGTACAACAAGAGGACCAAAGGTCATGACATCGCTGAGGGAGACCAAGTACTCTTGTCAAACAAATGTGAAAGGGGACGCAAGAAATTGTCTGACAAATGGGAGTCTGTCCCGTACATGGTGGTCTCAAGAGATCCTAGGTGTCATACCTATCGGATAAGAAATACAAGCAGTGGCCGTGAAAAGGTTGTGCATCGCAATCGCCTCCTGTGCGCAAACTTTCTTCCACTTGAGGTGGAAGATGAAGAGGATGTTGACGCATCGTTCACTGAGTCATCTGAGTCGATTCATGACGAGACACAAAGCCGCGTGTCAGATGTGGCGACAGGTGATGTCACAGAAGACAGGACATCCAGTTGGGTTCTGGATAGTGCTTCTGTTGTCCAAACATGTCTTGACGATGATGAAGAGCTTGGAGACATTGACCTGCGGGAAAGTGTTAGCCGGAGGTCAATGAGTGTGTCAAGTGTGGTCGATGAAACAGGCTGTAGCAATGACCCCCCAAGCACTGTGATCAGTGTTGTCTCCCGTATTAGAACAAGGGTGGGTAGGCTGGTGAAACCTGTAGATAGACTCATTCAGAACATGACCCAGAGGAAAATACTAGCTTGAGTGATGAACCTCTGTAAGCCATCAAGTACCTTGAGACAATTCTTTAATCCAGTGTTTGGGTTGAAAATGTGTTAGAGTAGCAGTGATAAATATTAGGTACTCCTTGTCTTTTGAAAGGTATATTTAAGTATTACCTTTATGAAGTAATGTGTAAGGTGGTGTAAAAGGCACCCTTTTTTGCAAGTGTACCCTGGAGGGTTGCGCAGCCCTCCTCGGCCATTTTCTCAGTAATATGAGTAACTAATGAGTTGCATAACGTGAATGTATTGGAGTGTTCTGCTAAAGTCTTAAGGTATTTTGGTGAAGTTCAGAGGGGAGTATGTAGCCGAGCTAAATTTAATTTTATTTTGTGTTATTTTTTTATCATTGTTCATACCTTTTTTTATTGTGAACTCCACCAAATATTGGTTCCTAGTTGTAAGTTGATTTCGTTGTTCCGTATGGCATGCCTTTTGTTTCCCGGGGGAGTGGTTTGGCGTTGCACCTGTGTGTCTAGCGTCAGTGAGCGCTGATGCACGGAGCTGGTGAGTTCCGTTTGTGTCTCTCTCCGTTAGATTTTTATGTTAACCCCTTGTTTGTTGCCCTTGAACGGCTGTGGTGGTTCACACTGCTTTGTGACGTGCTTTTAGGCACGCGGGAGAAACTCTGGTGCTTTAGACAATTTAATTGAACTGTTGGAAGGGTGGATTTTGATTAACTCGTAACCTAGCTTGAGCCGGTGGTAGCTTAGTTTTTTCCCGCCTTGATATTTCAAATGCGGTTGTTTTATCCGGTATGTGTGGTCAATTGTTTGCTTCCTTTGTTTTGTAGAGTGGAGAGTGATATCCCGGATTGTGTGTGACGCCCGTGTTGTTTTGTCTCCTTTGGAAAGGTATGCCTGTTATGTGTCTTTGTTTATGGTAAAATATGTAAAATGAGTGTGAGGAAAATGACAATTCTCTATTATATTTTATTTCCTTTATTAGTGTATATATTTAATATACTGTCTTTTTATTTAATTAATTTATTTGAGATCATTTTATGCTTTGTTTACATTTTTATAATTTATTCCTTACATGTATTTATTGAAAGTCACAGGATATATGTGTCTAGCGTGAGTGAGCGCTGATGCACGGAGCTGAGTGGAGAGTGATATCCCGGATTGTGTGTGACGCCCGTGTTGTTTTGTCTCCTTTGGAAAGAATAAACCTCTAGTACTCGACTCCTGTGTGTGCCTCACTGGAAGATACAAGACACAACGCAGAAAGACATTGGTTACACCAGTGATCCTCACTATTTTTTTGACAAGAGCCACATTGGCATTGCAAAATCAAAAGGAGAGCCACTTTTATGACAACATGCTAAGTCACATTTGCAAACGTGCATTTCTTCATATAAATTGGTGTTACGTCCCAATGGTGTTACGCCATTTTACGTCGTTTTGAAATGGCGCTCCAGATTGCTTCGTTTGAAACCGGCACGGGTTTGTTTGCAAATCAAACATAGAGGGTTCATACCGTGCAAAACAAACAGGAATTCGTCCGTCCACTTCTCTTTAAATTTTCTGTGCTCATCTTATATGCTTCAGTATTTTTCGTTTTTTAATTACACCTGCCGTTTCTCTGCCCGTCCCCTCTCCGATGTCTTCCTGCTGATTTTTTGTCCTCAGACTTATTTCCCTCATCCACTCCACTAGCAACACTGTCTGTCTGTTCGTCTGGTTTTTGAGTTCTTTTCTGTCCCTTTTTTATTAAAAACCGGTCCATTTCGTATTTCAGCTGGCAAGCGGAGCGTGCGGAGCTAGCGGAGCTTACGTAGCCCGCCTTTAAATTTTGAGCGGTCACGTGTTGTAATGCCACACGCTTGCGGGCTGCGATGCCAGGTTTGACAGGTTGACAATTCCCCCTTTAGGGATCATCATCGCCTTCATTATTTGGGTGAAGGGACAAGTTACAAGTATAATTCAGATGTTTGCGTTTTTGTAGTGCAATGTTGTACGTTTATGAAGCACATTTGAAAAAATGTATTGGCTGTGTTACCACATAGGAAGCTACCATGCGAGCCACCAATTATAGCTTGACGAGCCGCATGTGACTCGTGAGCCGCGCAATGAGTAACGCTGGTCTACCCGATTAACCCATAAAAAAACAAAAACGTCTTGACAGCACATTGTGGTATTTCATATTTTCTGTTGAACTGATATCGGGGGAAAAATATATATATTTTTTTTATTTGGCACATTTAAAAACAATATTAGCTATGAGAAAATATTTCTGCAAATGCAGTGGTTAAGTTCACGTTCAAAATAGGCCTACCGCCTACGTTATGAAGCCTAAGTGTAAGGTTTAGATACACAAAGTCACAAGATCAACTGTTTTCATAAGTTTTCACACTGTTGTGTGGTTATTTTTCCTGAATAAAATGTTTCTCAAAATTATCCCCCCCTCTGGTTTTTTCACAAATCGCATCCTGCATGGATCACACAACAGGTTGTGAATGTTGGAAACCACCCCGCCCATTCCAGATGTCCGAAAGGATGAAACTCCAAATAAATCAACAATGCCCCTAAGTGAGTCAGCCATTTTGTACGGAATGAAAAAATAGGGGAAATTAAACCTAGGGGCACAACAAGGAAGGTATTTTATTAGCAAACTATTTGTACACATTCATTTTTTATCAGCACTTTGCTATAAAATATATTCAATAAATGTAAACGGTAAGCATTCAAATAAATGCTTAAGCATTTAATAAATGTGTGAAAAAGAACCAATATCTACCAAAAGCCTAACAGGGGACAATGAACTTTTAATTTCCCCAACAAACTTTTCGAGCTTACCAGTCGGTACCAGTAAAGTGCTCCAGAGAACAGGACCCAGATAACTCAATCGACAGATTCACTGCCTTTGTGAAGCATAGTCATAGACGGGATTTAGGACATTTGTTATCCCACTGTTTCTCATTTCCGGGACGACCAGTATATTTCCTATTCCAAATCGGTTATAGGGAAGGTCTTATATTGTATTTTCCAATGTGTGTGTGTAGGCGCGTGCATGAGTGTGCATGACTATATCTTATAGCCTATATTTCATTTCATGATGTCTTTGGTTGGCCCATATATGTACAAAGCTTCCCAGAGATTCAGTGTCTGACTGTGGTGAACAAATCTTCCCTTTTCTGTAATTTCATATTTTCCTATACGTCTGACAGTTTTATTATTAAACAATGACAACACGTGCATGCTACACTGACGGAACATCATTTCACATTTTATTTCAACTGATTCACACCAATGTCTGATGCTCCCAATCTACAAATGACGGTTTGGAAACTATTGGAAATTATGTAGATTTATTCTTTGGCGTCAGAGGGTGTTGGAGCTTGTCTGCCTATAAATTGTTAGTCTACCTTTGTCACATCACAGCTAGCTTAATTAACACTTCAACATCAATACAGAGTTGGCCGGGCATCTGGGATCAAAGATTGGATCTGTATGATGCAAATAATGTGTATCGAAGGTTTGTTAATTGAAACTAATAAGGGAGGGTCGAAGTCTTGCAATTTTAAATCTGACACATTTATTTGACTAAATCATTCTTCTTCCTCACACAAAAAGTATATGGCTTCAGTGTATATGACTATTTACCGGCCTATTCATTGATGTCATTGATATATGGCCTGTTCAGCCCTTTGAGACTAAGTGTGATTAAGGGCTATACAAATAAAATGAATTGAATTATCTTTGGCTGTTATTCACTCTTGTACCCTGATCCACGCAACTCTGTTCTAGTCATGAATGAAGGGATTTTTGCGTTGATTCGTCTAACTAATTCGATAATACAAGATATGGTAATGGCACACATTAGTGTCCTTGTTACAGTCTAATAAAACATGTACTACAATGGATGATGTAACAAGGGACGTACCGCTTTAAACCTCTTCCGTAACGTTAGTTCACGCTAAGTTATATGCTGTTAATGCTGTCACATTGCTTATTGCACAGTACTTATGGTAAGGAAGGCTCGGTTAGGAATAATCCATCTCTTGCACGTGGACTCCATGAGAAGACATTTTGTGGAACAAAGTTGGCCTGTATTTCCCTAGTCGATTCTTGTTTGAGGTTCAGAGATTACCGGTAGAAGCTCACCCTCTGTAGCGCTAGAAACCCACACTGTGTTGTACTGTGATTCGTGAACAACCAGGGATCAGACGCCCTAATGCAGATGGTATCGGACAGGAGAAGATCCACCAAAAAACACAGTGATGTCTTAAACACGCGTCATGTTTGGGATGTTTGAGATCGTGTATCAGGAGATCCACCTCTGTGTGTTCTGCCTGTAGGGAGGGTGAGTCACACTACATGGGCATGTTACCCTGGGGGTCCTGGTATAGGTTGGGTTCACAAATCTCTTCGTCTTCATCATATTCAGCTTATGGTACTGCATCAACGGGCTAAGGTGCAGTTAGGGTGTGTGTGTAAGGGGCCGTGGGGGGGGGGGGGGGGGAAATGTGTGTGTTTGTAGGGGTTAAGGTCTATGTGTGTGTGTGGGGGAGGGGGGGTAAGGTTGTGTGTGTGTGTGTGTGTGTGTGTGTGTGTGTGTGTGTGTGTGTTTGTGTGTGGGGGGGGGACACGGGTCAACCTGTGACACCACACCTGTGAAGGGACTGGCTCAGCTGGCCGATATGAGACTAAGCACTGCAGCACACACACACACACACACACACACACACACACACACACACACACACACACACACACACACACACACACACACACACCGACTCAGACACACACAGACACACACACACACCAATCCATACACACACACCAACTCAAACACACACACACACACACACACACACCCCAACACACACAGACTCAGACGCACACACACACACAGGCACAGACTCAAACACACGCATGGCACACTTACAGACCATAGTAAACAAGACAAGCACACAACTAGCACAATGGGGACACGGACACACACCATCGTGACACACTTAGACATACAAACACCCACACGTACACACACGCTAAACTAGATAACGTGGTGCTCTCCAAAGTAACTAAATAATACATCTCGACTTCACATTTCATCAATTCATTATTCATGACTCATTCTAGTCAGTTAAGTCCTATTTGAATTCCCTTCTCAAGCTGAGCAGAAACAAGACAATGAGACATGACAACAAAGAGGGAAATCTACAGTAAGACAGAAAGACAGACAGACAGCCAGCCAGACCAGAAAGACACACACACAGACAGACACACAGACAGAGTGAGCGAGCGAAAACAATGAAGACAATGTGAGAGCCATGGACAGAGGGAGAAATGACAGCCCCCATCTGTCGGTGCGCTGCCAACAACGGTTTACCCAGACAGAGGTACCCGGATCACTGGCTCCGTACCCACTCACTGTACACTACTGATTGGTTCATGAACCAATGAGAAGGCAAGTTGCCTGATCATAGGCACTCCATTGGGCTGGTGGGCAAAAGCAATCCCGTACGGCGAGAATAGAGCGCAGAGAATAGCGTTACACAGAAATAGATTTCAGCTATAGGTTACGATTTATTTTGGTCAGTGTTCGCCGTTACTGCAGTTATGGGCAAACAACTCATGGGGTTCAATATGATTTTTTTCTAAAACTACACTTACACACCCATGATCAAAAGGTAGGGTTAGGTTAGGGTTAGTTAGGTAAGTGTCCAAAGTTGAATTTACTACACATGTATGATACACAGTATTTCTGCAAAAGACCGAAAAGGTGAAGCATGTGACAGAGAGACGTCAGCAACTATGTGTTCATCACCACCACATGACACTTTCTGACCTCGAGGAGCTACAGTCACAGTCTCACGCAATCCTGAAAAAAGCCATGGTGTCATGGATTATTTGCACCCAAAAAAAGGGTTGAAGGACTGTTTAAAAAAATAAATAAAAGAATAATCAAGCCAAGACGTTATCTGGTCTTCCACAGGTGTCACTTGAAAGGGGCGAATCAGGTAGTTTTTTGTTATCGGTGTTTGGGAACCACATCCAATAATTTGACTTTAAAGTGACGTCATGTAGGGTGTCAGCAGAGAGAAGCAGGCCGTTAGTCTCTCTCTCTCTCTCTCTCTCTCTCTCTCTCTCTCTCTCTCTCTCTCTCTCTCTCTCTCTCTCTCTCTCTCTCTCTCTCTCTCTCTCTCTCTCTCTCTCTCTCTCTCTCTCTCTCTCTCTCTCTCTCTCTCTCTCTCTCTCTCTCTCTCTCTCTCTCTCTCTCTCTCTCTCTCTCTCTCTCTCAGCGGGAAGCAGCGAGCAGCAGCAGTACCAAGAGGACGCGGAGCGGGAGTGACGAGAATAACATTGCACTCTCTGCTCCTTGGATGACAAGCGCTCCTTTCTCCTTCTCCTTCTCCCCCCCCGGACCGCCTCCCCACCCTGCAACTCCTCCGAACAAGTCACCGTCTCACCTCCTCCTTTTCCCTCCCTCTCTCTCTCTCTCTCTCTCTCTCTCTCTCTCTCTACGCCCGTCTCCGCGTCTTCCTTTTAATCTTAAATGTAGGATACTTTATTGTCTCCCCACCCCCCCTCTCCATCCCGCACTCCCTCCCTCCCTCCCTCCCATCCCAGAGATGCGCGCAATGAGAAATCTTTAGTCGCCAGTGACTTGTCACAGCAGCAGCGTCGGCAGTTCAACCCGGTTCCGTGTTGAAGACACCACCAAACAGCCCGGGATCTCAGTCAGACGTGTTTTGGAGATGCTTCTGCCTCCACACATTGACACGTTGGAATCGTGCGCTGTCGTTTAAACACTGAATCCTGCGCTCCGACGCGCGTTTCTGCTCATTAAATTTTTTTCTCCCTTAATAGCAGCTTTTTGACCTTCTAGTGGAGTGACATGGATGATTTATGTACGTGCAAAGTTTGACCGACGCCAGGGGCCGAGGGGACACCTTGTGGTGTGCGCACAGTGGACCACCTGTCTGCGGATCTGGTGCAAGCGTGCGCCAATGTTACTCGGTTAATTGAGAGGAGGACGGTCATTCTTTTCGTCCAGGACTCAACTTCAAAGCGATCAGGCATTCCGCGTTCTCTAGTGTTTAGCGGGGGTTTGCAGCCTCGGTGAGAAGGGGATGTTGTTTCCAACGTGCTCATGGATATAGCCCGATAATGATTGTATTATTGACACTTGGAGTAAGGTCCGTCACTTGAGTGTCTCAGCCCTTATCGACTTTTGTGGAAAGCCTTCTAAATGGGAGGATACCTGGAGGACTGACTCGGATTTGGTGTCGAGAGAATGTGGATTAAACGGTGTATAACGCGCAGGTAAGATTTACTTGGCTTTTTTTTTTTTTTTTTAAAGCATGCCATTCAATTTAGGCACAGATATATGCCCGTTAGTAGTGTTTTGGGGTTCGACAGGCTGCTGTTGCACATGTATGAACGCCCACGGAGGAAACATTCTCTTTTTTAACATCTACGCCATCGCAAGTTGTTGGCGAAGGTGCACTTGAATTGATAAATACAGAGCTATTTGTTAAACGATCACAACGATATATAGATGTAGGGATGTATTGTCACTGTGCCATCAACAAAAGCGCGCGTAATAGCTCGAGTCCGAGTTGCGTTACGATGGTAGAATCTCGGCGACAAATGCAGGGATTTTCATTTTAATGTTTGACTAAATCATTATCAAAAGTGTCTTATTTCTTACGCTGGGGGTCGCCAAATGTACGGCACAAACGGCACACGCAGACTCACACGCACTGTCTGTCTTGCGCGCTCATCCATTTATGCTGTTGCAATTGGTGCGATGTAACACGTTCGACTTATCTATTCACTATAGATTCAACAATATATATCACGTTTAAAAAGTTTATCCAGTATCTCACGCAAACCAGAGATAAAATGAATCCAAACTTCACCATAATTCAATAATATAAGTAGTAGGCAAACGACAAGCCAAAATCTCAATTAGGCTACGTCATCTCACTCCAAGTTGCTCCTATTTAAAAAGGAGGGGAATTACTTTTTCTTCCTACTTCATAATGAGAAAATAAACGTTCTGCAACACTAAGTAACATGCCATGCAGAAACAAAGGCAGCATAATCCATGGCACTGGCACCTAGAACGATTTCTTTGGACCTGGTTCTGTTTTGTTCGAATTGTGGGCACGTCCGCCCACACACAATGGACCGCGCCAGCCTGTCCACGGAGATTAATGGCAAAGTGAGCAGACAGAGTAGTTAAACTGAAATTAAAGCTGGCAATGGGCGCATTTATGGCTCACATTTCCATCAGACTCGGTCCGTAATGCCTACACAAGATCATTTCAAAACCATTTAAAAACACTGTCACGGGCTGAGGGACATTTATGATAATAACACGAATCTCTGTTTGCCACCACAAGGTGAGCGTGCAGGCTGAAACCTGAGGACCCAGTGAGCTCGTAAAGCCACCATGTGTCCGGCTCCCCACAGATTGTTTTATGAGCTGAACTGAGGCGTACGGCGGCGTCGTCCGCGGGTGATGGAGAGGCGGGGCCCTTCTGTGACTCCCTGATCCCTTAAGTGGTCCGTGTCCTTTCATATACAGGGACGCTATTCAGTGATGTTACAAATGGAGAGAAGCTATCCTGGGTCAACTGTACAACGAGGACAAGCAATGGGATTGTTTGACAATATTTGAGAAGCTGTGGATCAGTCAGGGGTTAACAAATTGTTATAGCTGTGGATACATACACTACATCTCTACATCGCCTAACTGTGGAACATGTTCAATAAGAAGTACGCTTTTACAAAGTATTGCTGAAGTAATAAAAACGTCCAAGCTGGATGTATGATTCATTGTAAATGTGACGTCTGAAGTTCTGAAGTCTGAAGTCGCAAAGGTTGAGTACATTAACTGAACTGCCTCAGAATATTCCTGGCTCATGCCTCAGACGCCCCTCCACCAACATTAATACTCTTAATGGAATCGGGGACGGATAGAGATGGACTGCGCGCTTATTTCCTCCCAACATCAACCCCCCCAAGCCTGAGCTGGGCGCTTGAAGCACTTGCACGTCACAGCTTGAATCCTGGCAACCACAGTTAGAGCAGCGAATACCAGGGAGCCCTAACAATTTGTCTTTTCTTTTCTTCAAAGCAAAGCCACGTGCCTGACCTATACAAACAACAAGACCTGCTTCGCTTTGACCCCTTAGCAACGCTCCCCCACTCCCGATAGCTCAATGTATTGACTGACACAGGATTGATGACTTAACTTTGATTGATTAAAGTGTGGCTCTCCTGGCTCGGAGGGGAAAAACAATCAACAGTCTTCCCCCTTCATGAAAACAAACAGTCTTAAGAGTTATGTACCGCGACCCCGCTCTGAAATGGCTTTTATACAGACAACAAATGAGAAAGAATGGCTTCAGGGCTGGCTAGGGACCAGGCTGCCAGTGCATTTCGGGCGATGTACACCACCAGTAGCGGTGTACATCGCAGGCATCCCACCGTTTGTTCTTAATCGGCAGAACTCAGTGCATACAGAATAATGCCTACCCGTGGAGCCTGCATGCACGCCTCAGACGTGTCCATGAGGAGGAGGAGGAGGAGGAGGATGTCACGCCATACGTGTTGTTCTCTGTTCACCGTGGGTGTGTTCGGTGGGGGTTTCCTCATGTTAACCGTAATGACACAGAGTGCGGAGCGACAAGGGGATTAATGACATATGCTGGGACATGTGATCTTCGAGTGACTCAATGATTAGCTGCTACTGACACCAGCTAGGAATTCTGTACCTCGCCTCAGTCACTGAGTTGTAAGGCAGCCAGCACTCCTACGTCTAGATGAGCGATGCTTGGATGATGGTGTCTTCCCAACACTTTCCTCCCCCAGAATATCTGCAACATATAGAGAGCTATGGGTAATGCCCTTTTGGATGAGAGTCAAACACCCTAAACTAGGGGTGTCAAACTCATATGACGTTGCGAGCCACAAAGACCAAGTGCTACTTCATCGGTAGGGCATGGGGGTATCCTAACGGTGGCAATGTTAAATAACTTTGTTACCACTGCTTGCTACTTTAACCGCTAACTGCTTCCTTTGTAGGCCTACCCTGATGATGTTGTATGTGCTGGTTAATATATTTTTTCTCTTTAATTAAATCCTATTTCATCACAGTTTGACACCTAAAAACAAACAATCCGGAATGAGACAAGTAAACATTAATAGTAAAACGTGTAGTTGGGAGAGTAAGGAAATATATCTTCTTACGGTATGTACGATATGAGTAACCGTGCAGTGCAATGGCTCTCTCCTTTGGCTGCTATGGTCGGTCCCCTGCTGGCTCCCTGCTTGGCTTCACTAGTTCTCCATCTTCCCGGGAAGTCTATAGTGTCGCTGGGCGACCTGCTGCTGGCTGCTCGTGGAACCAGAATTCACCAAAGTGCCCCAATCCCGTCACGACTAGCAGTGGCGGAGAGTGACAGAGTGGGAGAGCATTGGATCGATGTTTAGCTCAGCCGGTGGCAGCTCTCTCTCTCTCTGTGAGGCCGGAGACTCTGTGGGTTTCCGTACCTCTGTCGCTTTGGGGCTGTACGGAAAGCAAACCACTACAAAATGAAGTTCTGCTCTTGGGGATTATGTGTGTTATGTAAATTCAGATGTTTTCTGGATATTTAATTAGACAAGATGGCATTTTCTCGATCCCTGATGGAAAATTGGTGTTTTGCCTGGATGCTGAATTGCACACGAGTGGATATTTTTTTGTGTTTTCATAAACCGATTGAATATATCTTCTAGAGTGGGGAGTGTCTGTCAGACGCTCACAGTGAACCAATGAAGGCTGAATAGCATAGATACTCGCGTCAAATACATGACGCATAATACATAAACACAACTCATACTCGTTAATCACATGTATTACCAGCATTGATTTGACGATTCCCCCCAAAAGAGAGAAGTAGATCAGCTTGACACCAATACTAAAACAAAAGCCCAATATATAGCTATAAATCAAACGTTTGGCGGTCTCCACCTCTTCGTCTGAATTGAGTGGAGGAGTTCAGCGGGCTTCTAACCCGGGGCGTTGGACACCCATTGCGGCCATCCGTTCTAACAATGAAGCACACGCAGACATTGTAAGACTCTTAGAAATGAAAGCGTTCAACCAGCACCCCATATATCCAAAGGTGTGGGTTACCTACAGCTCCGGCACACAGACCCATGCTTACCTCATCACTCACAGCCGCTGCATTCACCTCCTGCGGTGACATATTGTGACTCAAGCACAGAGCAGACTAAGCACCGCGCAAAGCTCCCACGACCACGCCTGACATGCAGCACCCTGCCTTCGCGGCCGCTCGGTTTAAGGGTAATCTGGCACCAAGCAGTCCTGCTTTGTTGTAGCAGTGGAGCTCCTGGGGGGAGATGGCACCTAGCCTTGGCCGGGAACCAGACACTGATTTCTACAGGGGAAAACTCATTCCTGCGAGTGGGTGAAGCTTTCAGAATGGGGGATTTTGTATTGTGTATTTCTACAGTTGGTAGTGTTGTTGATTTCAAACCTTGAAAGATACTTTTTCACGGTCCCTGCTGCCGAGCATGATTGCCCAAAATACGCGCTTACAGATCCACGCTTCAAGCCACATGATTGGTAGACGCAAATACAGAAGCATAACAAAGTTAAACCCTGCCACGTTCACCGAGATTAGAGCTCGCCTGCCATCAGACTTACGACATATCAATCTAAAGTCTGATCGGTGAAACTAGTTCCATGGTAAAACATTGGCCCCTCCCTCCCAATCATTTCCCTTTCCTGCCAGCGCAGACACGGAGCGTGGATGCATTCAGACGGCTTCCCCCCGCCTCTTATGTCGTGATTGAAGGAGTGCAAACAACTTAAGCCTCAAGCCTCCAACCGACGACTAAAGAGCAGCTCTTTACGTACACTTGAGACATTTCCTTGATCTTGATGCAATGTGTGTTCAGTCGAGTGTCTGTTCAGCGAGGAGACAGATTGCGGTTACGCTGATGGAAAGGGTTTACCCCCGGTGCAAACAAATAACTTTCCAGAACGTTCCGGAGCAGTTTGGGCCATTATAACATCGGCTGGCTGTCAAAGGCCCCCCCAACACTAAGTCTCTTTTGCGTCAAGCTAGCGGGGGCTAAGAGCGATGGCTACGGCAGGCCGGTCCCTGGGACATATACATCAGAGGGTCCCGGGACGGCGGTGGCACCCTTATGGCCTCCGGGAGGGCTATTAGCCAGGTCTCTCTGGGGCGTGATTAAACTCATTGGCAGTTAAAGAGGGAAGAGGAGGGATACGTTACGCCCTCTGAGCAATTCCCGCCCTCCTGAGACTTCAGTGGTGCAACTGGACGAGAAAAAGTGTGTGTGTGTGAGTGTGTGTCCTTTCACATCTGTGTCCAGTTGTCTCAATATGTGTTTGTGTGTATAGGCGAGTCATTGTGTGTTTTGTGTGTTTAACGGCAAGCTGAAAGCTAGTGCAGTCCAATGTGTGAAGCCTAGACCAAAGTCTAGAACAAGACCCTTCCAAAGCCAACCTGTTTCTCAACAGCAGGTATCCAAACTCACTGTCAGTGTGTGCCACACGGTGTAAGTGTTGTGCTGAGTGCTTGCGCGCGCAGCAGCCGCGTGTGCATGTGTTTTTGCACGCAGTGAAGAGAAAAGCTCCCATGCACTTAGCTGTTTGTGCAGGGGGCTGACCCCAGGACGCTCCTCACCAGCCCCCCCCGCGGCGCCCACAGGGACCATAGAGCCAGACATTCATCAATTACTCCACACCTGCCTCAGGGCCCCTGCCTATGGAGGGGGCGAGCCTGTAGGTTGGCTAATGCACAGTTAAGCTTGGCACCCCCACCCCACCAGAACTCCTGGGTATCCTGCTGCTCCCCCCCGCCTTGCCTTAGGAGGGGGGGGGAATTGATAATGGGACACGTGTTTGTGTGTGTGTGTGTGAATGTGTGCGTGTGCGTGTGTGGTGTGTGATACATTCTGATGTATAGGCATCCCTTTCCTTTGGATAGGCAACCCAGACCCTCAGCGGGCCTGACCAGGGATTGATCTGTGTGGATGGCTAGAGGGGGAAATACATGATGGATGGATGGATGGATGGATGGATGGATGGATGGATGGATGGATGGATGGATGGATGGATGGATGGATGGATGGATGGATGGATGGATGAATAGGTGATACACGGATGGACAAACAATGTGTGGCTTGAGGGAGGACAGAGATCTGGTTGGTCGGTTGCATGGACACATGTGAGAAAGTGTCTGGTAAGGAAAACGTGTTGATTTCTTTACCACAGAGGAGGCATGTGACGGTTCCAGTAACATCTGCTCTCCGATTGAAAGACGAATTTAAAGATTTCCATGAATTTCACGAGGCGGCTGCGACCGTGTCCCACCATTGCTTAAACCATGTACCTCATGAATATGTCATTAGTTTCTCACGAGGGTCATTACCCCAGTTACAGGTGCTCATCACAGTCCACCAGTCTCTCCAGTCCTCCCCACGCACCAGGAGGAAGACAAGAGAAGCTCTGGTTTCAGAACCCAGCTGCTATCACATGCTTGTTTGCGCGGCCCCTTGCGTGTGTGCGCCCACTCCTTACTTATTGCAGCAGGTCCGCCCCACCCGGCCTGGGTGAGAGCTGTGTGTGGGGGTGGGGGGGGGGGGCTCCGACGTGAGTCATGGCGCTGGGGGTTCATCGCGATCGATAGCCCCTCCAAAGTATCCTTCACAGCCGCGGCCGCTAACAGGCTGAGAGTGGTGTCCCTGGGGAACACCGCCTCACCGCCACAACACCTCTGGATGAGCTGCAGGCTGGGAGGGTTCTCACCTTTGACTACAGCAGCCAGCCATCTCTCTCTCTCTCTCTCTCTCTCTCTCTCTCTCTCTCTCTCTCTCTCTCTCTCTCTCTCTCTCTCTCTCTCTCTCTCTCTATGAGGGGGGTCAAGGGCGGAGGCAGCGACTGAGATCTCCTTCTCATGAGTGACCTTCCCGGGCAGCGCCGGCCGAGCTGGCCGTCTGGCGCCGCAGGGTGTCATTCCCATGTGGGACCCCATCCCCCCCCCCCCCCCCCCCCCCCCCCACCCGGTGTCCGACCTCCCCCAGTGGGTCTCCTCCCTCTCTCCGCCCAGGGGGACGGAGGACGTTTTGTCGCATGCGGTAATTAACCAGACAACACTCTCTGAAGCTCCCCGGCTCTGCCCCTCCTACATCCCTCCTAGTGTTTTACTCATTTTCTTTTCCACTTGCAGTGAATGCAGAGGCATGTCATTAAAACACCAGGCAGAGGGGAGTAGGGAGGCATGCCTACCGTTTGGGATGTGGATATTGGGGATTGAACCCAGTTCCTTTCGCCTGGGAGTCAAGCACCCCTGGCTGTCAGGCATCCCTCGTCTTATTTTCTTTTAGTGTCTTTTCATCAATTATTATGGGGCCGGAATTATTAACAGGCCAGCCGCAAACTGCCTCCCCATCCACACACACACACACACACACACACACACACACACACACACACACACACACACACACACACACACACACACACACACACACACACACACACACACACACACACACACAGCGAGCTCAGTCCAGGCATCAAGCCAAGACTGCAGGAGGTACTCCTGGCACCGGGGGCGGTGTGTGTGTGTGTGTGTGTATGTGTATGTGTATGTGTGTGTGTGTGTGTGTGTGTGTGTGTGTGTGTGTGGGTATACACCTGGGACAAACTGCTGCCAACAGTAGCTATTTTTCTTTAACTTTTTAAATATAAACCTGATTACATCATGTTATTACTATTATCTAACATTAACAGAGATTATTTTAATAATTTCCTATCCGTCGAAAGATTAACCAACACTGTCAATTAGTTTGAAAAGAAAATCCTGACCACACAAATATAAGATAAGTTAACGCAAGTATCGACTAACCATTCGTATTCCTACGAGGAGAAACACTGCACATGGGGCCATTCAGGGAAATGCCTCAGTAGGGCAGAGATGTTAGATGCAAGCGGGGGGCTTCCCCCAGAAACCTACAGCTACAGACCATCAATAAGACTGAGGAATCCTCAGAGATAAACGGCCATCTCAGTCTCTTCAAACACCATCTGCCGCAGCTCAAGCCCACTCTGCTCCAAAACTCTTCCCTCTACGACTGCCCACGCCAGACGGAGGTTGGCGTGGGCAGTCGTAGAGGGATGAGTTGTGGGGGGAGGGAGGGAAGCCATGTAGAAAACGACATAATATAAAAGTACATCTCTACCATCTGAAAATGTGAGAAAGAGAAAGAGAAAGTGGTTGGTGGCTGCTACCCGACTCACGAACCCCTCGGAAAAAACAGAAACTGGAACGTGGAGCCTGCAGAATATTTCCGTTTTTTTTCTTTTAAATCATTTCATTGTTTTTCATGTAGAAAGGAAAAGGTCAGGGTGAAGACGCTGTATCGGCCGGGACGACCTTCTCCCCGGTCTCTGCACCATGTCGACCTCCGGGAAATGTCTGTTCGCTTTTGTTTGGAGCGTGCGAGACAAGGTCCCGCTTCAGGTCCGCTGGGTCGGGGTGTTATTAAAGATGAAATAAGCAGACGATGAAAAGCAGAGAGAAAGGGGGAACCCGAGAGGCACAAGCTCTTCTGGAAGTTTCTGGTCGGGTCACTCTGAGGACATACGAGAACCAAAGGGGGCTTTCTCGACCAATAGGAGAGGGGTTAGGGTGAGGTGTGACTCCCAGTAAGTAGTTCATGGGTTCAAGCTCATTGACCTGCAGCAAGACCCCCCACCCCGACCGGCTCATGAATAACTAATATTGAACCCACTCTAGTTAACAATGTTATAAAATAAACTGTATGTTTAATAGTGAGGCTCGAGTCTCATCGGATATTTATGCTGTTAATCAGCGGTTAATCCTACATTTGTTTGGGCAAACTCTTGCTCATCATCATTCGTCATTAACCGCCCCGGGTTAGACGTACTTAGTCATTCGACGCAATCAGCGATTCGACGCGTAGATGGATCCAATATTAATACGTTATTTAATAAATAAATCAACAGATTAACATGAACATTATTTTTTATGTAATCCTCGATGGAGCCTGCCAAACCACTCTAATACATTCTTTATTATAATGTAGTCTAAATAAGACACATTTAACATGCATATCTTTAGCCTCATAGTCTGAGTCATACTTAAAGCTTTATCTTGTATTCAGCGTCAAAAATGCCCAAGTCAAATAGACGACTTCGGCAGATAGTGGAATGTAGAAAGCACTCTGATTGGCTTAGGATATAGCCAATGAGCCACAATGAATCAGTAGCATCAGATGAGTGGAGTTAGATTAGAAATCAAAATTTGGCCAAAATATGACTTCGGCAATTATGTATGAGGCCAACCAATATTGTGTATTTTTGTCCCGGCCAAAGTGTAGTGCTGCTGAATCCGTTGCACTGTCTCCGGTTTCATGTGTGCCCGTCTGCTCGCATATTAGGCCCGCAAGGCACAAGTGCCCGTCCGAACGCGGCCTATCCACTGTCGGTCATCTGTACCTGATGGCTGACTCCGTAGTGCTCGAGCACACAGTGCTCTCGAGTTCCCGGCCGGCGCGATGGCCTGATTGCATATAAAACAGGCACCGAATGGCCGCCCCGAGGTTTTCCAGGGTCCCCTGTCTTGCATTTTCTTGCCGGACTTAACGGTGAAAACCGCTGTCGCCTTCAGCATAGAAAAAAAAAAAGGGTGAATACTTTTTTGTCCAAATCGGATTTCTGGAGCGAGCTAACACCTCTGGGGCGGACCCTGGGTCCCAGGCGGGGGTGTTAATACAGACGACAGAGCCGCCTGGCTGGCTGGAACACCACCGGCCCCCGCTTTCTGGACTCTTACAAGCACAGAATAGGCTTTGGATGTAATTGTTGGGATTTATTAGGCAGGGGCCTGACAGGGGATGGTGGGGGGCCTCAGCAAAAGAGGGGGGCCCCCTCGACAGATTTTTTGTGCACCAACGCCCTCATTAGGAAGGTGGCGGAAAGAGGGATGAATTGATTGGGAATCAGCAGAGGCGAGGTGAACTGCATGGGATTAGTACCAGTGTACGCCGTTCTTTATAGGGGAGCCGTTTTATTTCCCTGCAGGCTTCACAACACCCGTTTTTAATTTCTTCCAAAGTAGCCTATTTGGAAAACCATTTTTTGTGATGAGTGCTTTTAAAGTGACTGCAAATAGCCTCAATTACACACTGCCACATTTGATCCCCACCATCACGGTAACACACACCACCGTGGGCCAACACACACAATACTCCAAGCTTCAACCCCCCAAAAAGAAAAGAAATCCTCCTGCAATCCCTGCATTAGCCATACATTCATTCATGCATGGGCTTTCGAAAGCTATTTCTGTCCGTTGTTTCTATTCATGACAGGAGACAGAGGGAAAAGTACAGTAAAAAAAAAAAAAAAAGGAAGCAATGAAAAAGCCCCAGCATGGAATAAAATTGGATTAAGGTAACAATGGACCGTTTTGCTCAAAGGCCTCGATTCTGAATCCCTGTCAGAGGCACTGCCTCTTATAGAACTGTCAAAGATAAGGAGGACACCGGAGTCCACCAGGACTCCAAATATCTCTTACAATTTCTCCGGGCTCAGAACGCAGCACTATTAATTCCCTCAAACACAAGAAAGGTTGGCTCCGGTCGTCGTCCTCTCCCCCTATAGAGCTGTGTTGTCTGGGACTGCAGGAGAACTGGCATTTTGTTTACACTAAACCGCCAAATTAGAAACTCTGCATCCACATCGTTGGTGAATGCTTTGGTCCTCGACCGAACGGGGGCCAGCTGCCAGTGAGGACTGAAATTGGATTGAGGAGGGGGGGGCGCAACGGAGGCGAGCCGTGTACTGATCTCACCCGAGCACAACTCTTGCAGCTGCTTTCATCATCATTCTCGCGGGGGGGGGGGGTCTCCCAACTCACTGGTTTGTTATACACATTTCCAATTTGCTTTTGCATTAGCAGTGCATCAAGTTTACCGGATCGAAATCCCAGACAACCCGGCGGAAGCGCACTGCTCTCCCGTGAACGTTGCCTGCACGTGGCAGTGCGGATTACAACGACGTGTGGTGTGCCCCAGGGGAGACTTCGGGGCCCTCTTAAACCTGCTCACTCAACCTGGTCAGTCTGCGAATAACTCCATCAATACATAGATACGAACCAGAATAATATTTGTCAAGCCACATGTCAATCCATCCAGGGAATTTTTCCTATAAATAATATTCCATGGTCCACTTTCGCATCGCCATGGGAACATCTTGACGCTACCCTCACCGCGTGGGAATAAGAAAAGAAACGCTGACAGTATTTTTGGGCTTGAATAAGGTCATGTACAAAAACGGTCTAATGTTAAACCGGCTGGAAGATATGCCCGCCGAATTCTGTAAACTAGGTTTCCGCAGTAAACAACGCGAGTGTTGCTGATGCGATTCGTAAGCGTGGACATGGCGGTCGACAATGGGAAGATGTACATGATTCAGGTTTAAGTGCACCTGTTGACGTTAAGTGGCCGTGATGATGGTTCCCGTCGCCCCCCCCCCCTCAAAAGCGGCGCTGTCAACTGTTAGGTTAATCGCTTCCCCCTTAACAGGCGGCTCGCTATCGGGGCGCGGTGACAGACAGGACGGGACCATCATCATCATCATTAACTCTTCATCGGTGTCACGCGATGGCAGTCTATCCTTTTCTTCAGCGGCGGCCTTTGATTATTACAGATGTCAATCCCGATACTGCGGCATACACCTGTGAAAGTCCCGCTACAGATCCACTTAGAGCCATAATGGGTTTTGTGCTTGATAGAGATCCTTTCCGAGTCAAAATGGTCTCTGTACAAACTCTATACCAACCACCATAATAGAGTCAAAATTGTCCCTTTACGTACTGTATATCGACCACCATAATAGAGCCAAAATGGGCTATTTACGTAGCCTACTGTATATTGAACACCATGATAGAGGCAAAAATTTGCTTTTTTTAGTACTCTATAGGCTACGGACTACCATAAGCTAGCCAAAATGGCCTCTAACTAGCCTAAAGTTTATATTTTTGCACTTTCATTAAGATCTTTTGAGTTTATCTGTTTTAAAAACGGCAGATTGGAGATGGATGTGCGAGTCTTGAAAACAATATCCATACCAATTAATTGGATGTTGAAATCCATAAATCCTCATTTGTGGCACATTGCGGAGGACACGCCCGTCTTCAGACCATGGCGGATGGAAATGTGATTGTGGAAGTGCAGATTGACGTCGGAAATGCATTGAGAGTTATTCATTAATATTAAAACGCAAACTGAATCTTACATCAAACGCTGCCGGTTGAGACAGTGAAGTGCCCAGGAGTAAAGCAGTGTACTCAAGTAAAAAGCTGAGATCAGGATAGCAGATATGGAGGATTTCATATTTATTCGTCTTACAAGTCCGAACGGATGCATCAACTTTGAATAATGCAAGGAAATGTCGTGAGTTGTGTTGCATATAAAAATGTGGTCCTGTAAAAGGTTCGGTAAAGCACTGGGCAATAGGAAAAGAGGGTATGTGAGGTTATATTTTCTGGTTGATCCTGTGTGTGTGTGTGTGTGTGTGTGTGTGTGTGTGCGTGTTTGTGTAATACAATTTTTGCAGTATCCTTTTTGTTAAGTAATGTTGCTTATGTGTGTGCGTTTACGTGCAAATGGGTCCACGTGCGGGGATGTTTCTATTGTGTGTGCGTGCGTTTAAGTGTGTGCATGCATGAGTGTTTGCACGTGCATGTGCGTTAACATGTGTTTTTGTATGCACGTGTATGCTTGCGTGCAAGCGCCTGTGGAGGCACACCTCTATGTGTGTGTGTGTGTGTGTGTGTGTGTGTGTGTGTGTGTGTGTGTGTGTGTGTGTGTGTGTGTGTGTGTGTGTGTGTGTGTGTGTGTGTGTGTGTGTGTGAGTGCGTGATATAGTGTTATTGTGTGTGTGTGTGCCTGCAATTTCAGCAGAGAGCGGGGCGGAGGTGGTTTCTAGAGCGCAGCCATCTCCCCCAGACCCTCTCAGCAGCAGGGCTCCTATCTCTGCCAGCCACCGCATGGAAACTGTAAATGATTCTGGGTCAGCCTCCCTTAAAGCGACAGGCGCGCATTGACGCAAATTGGAAAGAGCGGAGAGTGAGTGTTCTCACACTACTCTCGTCCCGCTGGAAGAGACCCAAACATCCCACCCTCCTCCCCATCCCTTATCCCGCAGGGGTGCCTCGCCCCCCCCCCCCCCCCATCTCCTCCTCCTATTCAGTGTTGTCTCACAAATCAGACTTTAGATGAATCATCTAAAGTTCTTCAAAGTCTCATACGCGTGTTTCACTTTCTTTCGCTTGCTTTCATATATTCGGACCCGTCATGTTGCTGGAAGCCGGGATCTGTTCTTCTAATTGGCTAACAGCAAACACAAACTCAGCACTGCTCAACTTTTTCCTGTGGGAAAACAACTTGAAACATCCTGTCGGAACATGGACGTTCTGAGGTAAAAAGTGTCTGAAGGCTTCAAATCAACACTGTGTAGACTGGCCACTAGAAATACACTCATTAAAACCGCCTTCTGGAAGCTCCATCCAGCCGCGCAAATGAGCTTCTCTTCTGTATAATATCTCTGTCTCTCCCCAGAAATTCATCTTAGAACGATGAACTGGCTGAACCCAGATCAGTAGTGGTGGAGCAGAGTGCGTATTACCACCACATTACGGATGTCACCACTGTAATTTAAATGGCTGCACTGCAATCAGTCAGTGTCCGCACCTCTCTGATTTATTACCTGGTCGTAATCAATTGCACTTAAAGTGTAGAAGATGTAGTGCGTCTCACCTAATGAATTGAATCAAACAGCTCGCAGACACCCTGTCATGCATCAAACCGCTTGGACACGAGCGGTGGTTATAATTTGTCGCCGTTCGACTGTATTCAATCGTTTTCTGTACCATTGAAGCCCTCAAGATGAGCGATTGACCACGAAAATGAGCCAAATCGAATTTCTCATATTCCCATCTCCTACTCTCAGTGTGCATTGCAATCACCCAGAAGGTATTCTCCTGGTTCCAAAAGACCAGACAGGGGTTAGAGAGCGGCTGTGTCAAGGCTCATCTCTCATCTCTCCTCCCTCTTCACCTTTGACGACGCGAGCAGGGCTGAGGGACAGGACGCGCGTTCCATCAAGGTGCAACATTGTGTTCGGACGTCTCCCGAGCGCCATGTTTGTCCGCCGACAGAGCCGCTCCTGACAGAGCAATCAGCCACCCGGAAGATTGATGCCAGCTTCTCAGAAACCCCGCCACCTCCTCCCACTCCTTTACAAAATAAGCTTTTCCCCTTCTCCATCTTTTATTCTATTATCCGCATCCCCTACGTTCATCAATACCATGACTGCCTCTTCTACACACACACACACAACTTTCCCCTCCCCCGTCCCTTTTTTTGCGTGATTAAACAATCACAGTGGTGGATAGCTTTCTAGCCATGTACCAAGCTATGAATAGAACAACTGGTCCTCCCCCTACCAGCCCCTCCGCCTCGGCCTCGGCCTGCGTTCTTCCTAACTGCACTCGCGGGGCTATTGTAGTAATTTGATGAAGTGTGGTGGAATGTGCCGTGGTTTGGGCGGCGGGTCCGACCTGCCCTCCTGGCCATGGTGAGTCACATGAAAGGAGATGTATCCCATCCCTGTTCCGTGGCCTGGATGTTATCAGTCCTTTACCTCCCCAGAGGCTCATACACTTCATACAGTTTTTTTGCGCTCTCCACACACATGCTAAAGTCTCTCTCTCTCTCTCTCTCTCTCTCTCTCTCTCTCTCTCTCTCTCTCTCTCTCTCTCTCTCTCTCTCTCTCTCTCTCTCTCTCTCTCTCTCTCTCTCTCTCTCTCTCTTCAGTCTTTAAAGAGCTCCCCCGCCGACCCACCTGAAGCCACTTTTACTTCCTGCCCCTGCTTTAGTTTCTGTTTTTTCGTTTCGTCCTGCGAATAGGAACAGATGATTGGATTGTTGGCATGATTGTGTCTGGTTTGGCACCATGGCAACACAGGGATGATGACAACGATACTGACTCGGCAGGTGATGGATAGCTGGCTCGTCAAGGTTCCTCTTCACACTTACTTGGCCTACTTTTTTAGAACATATATGTATGGACATATACGTGGATATATGACCAGATAGATGACTTCATAGGTCCCCTGGGGATCAATTAAGCATTCATCTATCTATCTTGTTAGCTTCTTAATTTCAGTTTGTGATGAGATTATATTAGTTTAGATAAACATCATTTATACATAGGGATAGCTTTGGTTTTTACTTGTGACTAAATGCATAAAAAAAATGTATAGATGGGGATGACCTGGAGTCAGTATTTTGTGATATATTTATGCATTTTGTGGGATGCAAAGTGGTTTAGATATGTTTGTGACTTATAACATATCTGCTGTGTATAACACTGAGTGGGTGGAATAAGCGGACATTCAGCAGCTCACCAATGCAGGAAAGGTGGCCCTTTTAGTATTCTAAAGTACCCACACAACTCCACCAGCATCACCACCACACATACGTCCACACACTCCTCCCCCCCCCCACCATGTGTGCAGTGAGCTTGGCTCAAAGGAAGGACTATTCCGGACCGAAAAAGGACCGGGATGAATGGAAGAGCGCGCTGTACAAGTCTCCCGCCGAGCCCCTTCTAGCCCTTCTCCATCTGTAGATCTCTTCATCCTCTCTCCATCTCGCGCCACTCTCAGAACAGCACTTAGTGCTAATGGGATGGCACCACTCCATGCAGTTATCGGTACAAAAAGAACCAGCAACTGCTAAAAACGTTTTTTTTTTTTGGTAAACTGCCGTGACATTGCTTGGTCTTTCTCGGAAAATGTCCCGAAAATGGGTCATTCGTAGTCAAGGGTGGATGATAGTTTTATAATGGTGTGGTTTGAAAATGGCAAAAACTAGGAAGGTGGGGCCCGGGTGGATCACCGGGTAGAGTACCATGACGGCCCAGTCCTGACCGCAGCGAACGGGGTTCGATTCCGGCCCGTGGTCCTTTGCTGCATGTCTTCCCCTCTCCCTCTCCCATACCTTAATGTCTATCTCGCTCTGCAATAAAAAGGATAAAACCCTCAATAATAATAATGAATAAAAATAAAAAAGAAATACTCATGCGTTATTATCCAAAAAAAGGAAAACCCAAAATTATGCCAACCTAACCAGCTAAATCCTAGCCTGTTCCCACTTCGTGATATTCTTCACGAACGACGACTCCCTTGGCAACCCCCTACGCAGCGTGCCTGAAAGAGAGTGGTAATAAAAATTGACAAATGCACGCCGGTATCTCTCCCTGTTACGCGTGCTGTCATCAGCCTGGCTTTAATTTGGCAAACCTCGCCCTGCTAATTGCCATTGACGGCTGAAGAGACAGCCTAACTCCACGGGGCTGGCGCGTCGGAAGGCCGCGCACGCCACCGAGACGCCCCCGACAGCAAGAACAATCTAGTTTACAAGCCGGGAGTGCGTCTCAAGTCACTCATCTGCAGCGTGAGACGCGCTCATCAAAACGGCCATGGAAAGCGTTGACGCCACAGTTAGCACGAGCTCGTTAGCAATGGATTCAGTGAAACTGTGTGTGTGTGTGTGTGTGTGTGTGTGTGTGTGTGTGTGTGTGTGTGTGTGTGTGTGTGTGTGTGTGTGTGTGTGTGTGTGTGTGTGTGTGTGTGTGTGTGTGTGTGTGTGTGTGTGTTAAATGTTTTATTTTGCTGTTTGACTGATCACATGCGGGTTCTACAATATGCGTGCCGGCATCTTTATACAGTATACAGTGTGCGTGCATATTTGAAAGATAGGGTTTTACGGCCTTGCATTGATGTTACTGATGGGTGCCGTGCTTGCATGTGTGCATCTTGGGAGTGAATATATGAATAGATGAATGCTCAAGCATGTTTAAGTCAATATGTAATTTGGTAGATGGGTATAGCCTACACTTTGTATGCATGAATGTATACAGTCTCGTGTGGGTTTAATGTTAGCGTGTGTGTGTGGTATGTGGGTGTTCACAACACTGTAGTTAGTTGCAGGGACAAACAGGTGGCTGGCGTGCTCTCAAAGTGCCAGCCTTTTCCTCACATGCAGACGGGATCGTTCAATGAGGGGGCAACTCAACCACGTTTCATTTTTATTGCTTGTGTTGCACGGCTCTATAAAGGTTCTTCAAATTAAATCTCAACGACTATAAAGAATTACAGTGATTGACAATATACAGAGCAGTTCATATCACAATGTATGGGCAGGTCATTGAATACAGAGACAAACCAATTCATCACAGGAGAAGGGAAAAAATATCCAAGAAATTTAAAGTTCTTAGCTCCTACATCAGGAAACGTCCAGGATGAGGCTTCATGAGTCAACTAATCCACATGAGGGAACTCAAAGCACTTCATTAAAGGAAAGGTCCGAACATCAATCGCAAAGTAATCGTCCAATAACAACAGAAAATTTTCTTTATGGTAAAGATCCTTCCTTATAATTTAATTTGTTCCGTTAAATGAGGTTTTAATTTCATCATTAAGTCCATGGTTGCCTTTAGCTGGTTCTTCTCTCTCTCTCTCCACATGTCGGCCATCTTGGGGCTTGCTAAACATGTCCCAGATGCATGTGTTGCCAAATTAACATATGATTACTTCCACCTGCTTTCAATGAATCACTTTTCCCAACACAAAGCCACCTCATTAGACAAGAGTGGAAACAAAGCCCAAACCAAAGGTCTGATGCAACATCATACAGAGATAGTGTCAGCTAAAAGCAGGAACAATGTAATATCAACAAACTATCAAACTATCTATTTAATAAAAACGCCTTATTACTTTTTCAGTTCAATACCGGCTTTGTGGTATACTTTCTTATTCATATTGCTTTCATAGCTCTACCCAAAATAATATTTGAACATTACTATGTTTTAATCAATTGAATTCTGCTGTGTAGACTTTGTCTCAGAGCACTTTGAGCCAGTAAACTGAGGAACAACGCTAAACCCGGGCTTGTTTACCATTGTTTTGGAGTTTCATCCCTTTAAATACCCAACAGCAGGGCACCACCACTGTTTCAAAAGCTCTACGGATTATCTGCATGGCGAAGACGTCTGGCAATTTAAGTGGCAGCCAGCCCCTTTTGGAGAGAACCGGAACTGAGGCCTGGAGCTGTTGTTTGCACACGGACTTGGCACCTTTTCACCGTCTCAAAGCAAACATACTCTTTACGGGCGCCATGTTTCTCTGCATCGGCCCGTTGAGGAAAAGGGGCGAGGATTTTCGTTTTGTGGGTCTACAAAGTGGACTCGTTCAAGGAATTGAACTCCGACGGCGGGAACAATGCACCAGCTCAGAGTGCCCCCGAACGAAAGAGTTGGTGCGCTACCGTGGCGACCACCGGCGTTTTAGTAAACAAAGGCTCCATTGCTGCTCCCTGTCGCAGAGAGGTATATTTTTTTCATCTCCCAGCTGGCCTTGCGGTGCCGGAAGCACATTCACTGCGAGACAATGGTGGCGCCCCGGGCTTTGCCTGGCGGCCGCGATCCAACGCAGGCACAGCATGCGTCACTAGCTACCGGCAGGTCACCTTTCATCCCCCCCCCCCCAGCCCCAAACACAAACACACACACTCACAGAGAAACATGCAACTCATCTGTGCCTAGCTCGCCGGGCTAGATAAGTCGGGAGGTTCGCCGGTCATTAAACACACGCCAGCCTGCATGCCACACACATGCTCAAGTACTCTCTCTCTCTCTCTCTCTCTCTCTCTCTCTCTCTCTCTCTCTCTCTCTCTCTCTCTCTCTCTCTCTCTCTCTCTCTCTCTCTCTCTCTCTCTCTCTGCCTTGACCTCTCGCTTTTGGTGCGTCTCACCCTTTGTGTGTCCATCTCTTCCTATTTCAGTCTCTCATTCTGCCACCCGCTCCTGTGTCTCTCTGTCGGTCTTGTTATATATCTTCCTGCCGGTCTGCTCTCTCTCTCCCTCTCCCCGTCTCCCTCCTTCTTCCTCTCCCCGTCTTTCTCTCCCTCTCTCTCTCCCCGTCTCCCTCCCCGTCTCCCTCCCTCTTCCTCTCCCCGTCTTTCTCTCCCTCTCTCTCTCCCCGTCTCCCCCACTCTTCCTCTCCCCGTCTTTCTCTCCCTCTTTCTCCCCGTCTCCCCCACTCTTCCTCTCCCCGTCTCTCTCTCCCTCTCCCTCTCTCCCCGTCTCTCTCTCCCTCTCCCTCTCTCCCCGTCTCTCTCTCCCTCTCCCTCTCTCTCTCTCTCTCTCTCTCTCTCTCTCTCTCTCTCTCTCTCCCTCTCCCTCTCCCTCTCCCTCCCTCTCTCTCTCTCCCTCTCCCTCTCTCTCTCTCATCGTGACATGTATTTCACTTTGCTTGTCATGTGTTTTTTAATAATAAGTATGGCAACGGATGGCATTTCAAAGAAAATAAAAGAGTCCTTCAATCCAAAGGTTGCTGTTTACAAAGGTCACTCTTTAGCGTGGTGCTATTTTTTAATTGGATTTTGAAGCCGGCATATTGTTCCAACACTCTGTGTATTGTTGATTTTCCTCTCCAAAGTCTGAGTGTGAAGCGGACATGGACACACTATATTAGGGAATAAAATCCTCGGACTCCAGGACACAATGGCCCAGGACTGTTTCTTCCCCTAAACCGGAGGGAATTGTCAACAAAAGCTCAGACGGGAAACACCTTTTGTCCGTAGCAGGACAAAAAGACGGTGTCTCATGCAGAGAGGGAGAGAGAAGGAAACACAGCGGGAGGAAAGAACAAAAGTAAATCTCCGAGCCGGCAGATTGTCTCCCACCCGCGCCTCCGTTCACCAAGGTCACCTTCGACCACGCACCCTTCGCTGTCGGAGTTGCAAGAAAAGAAAATGATGTGTCGCCATTGAGAGCGGTGACTGCCAGAGGGAGGATGTGTGTTTGTGTGTGTGCCTGTGTGTGTTTGTGTGTGTCTGGAGTGACCGCATTGATAAAATAAATTAAAAACAAACTTCCATTGATGCCAGCTCGGCCCGTGGGCGAGATTGGAACAAGCCGTACCTCGCTCCCCTTCTCCCCCCCCCCCCCCCCCCCCTCTCTCATTTCCTCTCACATCACCTGGTCTTGCCTCCTCTCCCCTTCTCTCCCCTCTCCTCACATAATCGCCCTTCCCCTCACTTCCCTACACTCCCATTCCCTCTCCTGCCATTCCCTCCCCTCCCTGACCTCAGCTCACCTCCCCTCCCCCTCACCTTCCTCTCTTCCCCTCCCCTCTCCTCTCCCCTCACCTCCCCACTCTTCCCCTCATCTTTCCTCACCTCCCCTCCCCCCCTCAACTCCCGTAACCTCCCTCAGGTGAGGCTGGGTCCATCTGCTAGCGTCGCGATTCAGCAAACTCACCGGGAAAGGCGGAAAAAAAATTCTAATTAAGAGCTAGATTGAGCAAGTGATCACAGTGTGACAACATAGGAAGTGGGCCAGAAACCGCCCGCACACGAATAATGAGGTGGAAATTCTGATTAGTGGCAGAGATAACGGCCTGGTTGTGTGAACAACCAGGCGAATGGGACTGGGCTCAAACAGTCACATAATCCCTTTATTAGGCCCCTTCCCGGACATTTATTCGCACCGATTAATATGTGACGATTATTCAAAAACGCGTAGGAGGATGTCTTGAATGCTCACTACAAACATGAGATTCCCGAACTGTTTTTGTCGCATTTTCTCGGGCATGACTTCTCTTGGTGTGATAACGAAAATATGTGGTCTCACGGCTTCAGAGAAGCCTTTTGTAGATTTGATTTCATAATTTCCTTCTACTTCTTCAAGCATAGTTGTATTTATTTAAACGTGTCTTCCTACGCGGTCGCCTAGCACTGCTTCTCACAGCTTAGTACTTAATGTCTTCAGAAAAAAACGATAGAAACTGTATAGGAAATTGCCGCAAAAGTTGGTAACCCAATATAATTACAAAGTCCTATCCAAGTCTAGGAGTATCCATTAAAAGATTTCCCAGCAGCATATGTATCTTGTACTTATAGCATTACGAATGGTAGCCTTTGGGGATGACATGGCAAGGATAGTAAGTTAAAAAGTCTAAATATTACATTCGCTATAGGGTTGCTTTTCATTATATCTGTGTGTGTTTCGTGTCCTCCAGTGAACTCTTGGGAAGAAACCTAATGTTATCCCTAAAAGCCCAATAGACAGACATGCACTATCTCTCACTTTCTCTATTAACTGAAAGTTTCCAAAATGAACAGCGCACTCAAATTGGGTCCTAGAGGATTGAATTAGGGGTTGTACGGTTAAAATGGTGCTCCTATTGTCAGCCTGTTATCAAAAGGTGGTAAATGAGTATTGAGTAGGTACAGTTGATTTGAATACGTCTTTTTTAATTGACGGCCTTTGGCTGACAATCACCAAAACCTTCACCAAATTAGCCCAGATATACATATTCATTTCTGAATGTGTGTATACATAAACGTATAACCTGTGTGTACGTTTTGAGCTTATACATACCATTGCGTTGACTTTGAACTTTGGGCCAATAACAGACATTTCGCCTCGATAGATGAGTTCGCTTTTTCCTGTCCAAAGCACAAGTGTCCTCAGGCGCCCTGGGCGTTGTCCCCTTTTATTAGCAGCAGAATATTACTCAGCCAAGCGTTAATATCACTACCGATCGATATTCTTACAAAACTGAGGAATCACATAAAGGAGCCGACAGATTGCTTCACGCTTGAATTACTAATTGATTTTGAGTGTGAGCCAAATCAGACTTTATTTTCTCTTGATAACGATGCGCCATAAGGCCTCTTCTCCCTCTAATGGAAAAGAAAATGGATACCATAAAACAACAGGCATATGGAGAGAAATTGATTTTGTTTGTGACGCTAAAGTGCCATTACGACCAATATATCATTAAACCCATTCTGAGTCTCTCCTCTGTCTATACATCTGACTAGACACTTCCATTTTGGGATATCACCATTGGGTAGATATTGAAATGGCTTGTAATGAGTATTCCACCTCACAGCCGGTGGTAGAAGTAAGGGCCGTCTCACATTGCAATGCTATTTTGCTAACCATAGTTACAATCATTCCAGCTAACGACACTACCCGTGTGAACTACACTGTAAACAGAGCTTCAAAAGTTACTTACAGTCATTTAGGTCATGATAACAACATGCATAACTACAGGCTTTCATGCATCTTCTTTACAGGCACATTAATTCTGAATTACGCATGCAAAACCATTTCCAAGGACTTGAAAGGCATTCCTGCATACATTACGATCTTTGCAGTGACACGCTGCATGTGTCAAGCCATTACAAAGTGTTCAAGGTAAACGTTTGCAGTGAACACAAAACCTGCCCTTGTTGTGGGAGCAGAGCGAGTTACGTCATAAATGCTAGTTTGTAAACAGACTATTCTTTTTTTTTATTTCATTCATCTAATCATCTTTTTTTAGATGCCCTATTTTCAAAGCGACGGTCATATTTTAAACATACTTGTGGAGATGATTCATGGAATATCAAACACTCATTCCAACAACCCCCCGTTCGGATTCGGTACACATGGAAACATGCGTCTCGCTGGGACAGGCGTACGCAGTAATGTTCTGCCGAACGTGGTCCTCAGCAGGGAGATCGGGCGGGAATTTATGACGTCTGTCAGGTTTTACTCCCCCCCCCATCCTTCCCTGACATTGGCATTTGAAGCAGACTATGGAAGAGGAAGAGGAAGAAGAAGAAGAAGAAGGAGAAGGAGAAGAAGAAGAAGAAGAAGAAGAAGAAGAAGAAGAAGAAGAAGAAGAAGAAGAAAGCAGGATGTTTTACAGGGTTGGCTGTTTGAGGTCCAGGGCGTGTAAAACACATCTGGACAATACTGATAATGATAATCTGGATAATAAATCTTACCAGTAAGTCGTGAGTCGTCCATGTGGCAGACATAATGACATTGTTCGCGGGTGGGGGGGCATTTGTTAGGTTCAGTGCAATCATAATAATTATCGATAACAACATCTATAAACAGTAATCAAAGTCGTGGGCCTTCGTCGGAGTGCTCCTATTTATTTCAGCCAGGTTCAACCAGGCGATAGCACACCACTGCAGTAAGTGAGGGGTTCCATTCCTCACCAGAGCTCCCCCTGGCTGAGATCGACCGCAGGCTCCGGGGCTCCTGGTGCAGCAAAGGCTGAATGAAAGCTCACTGAGCTGTGGGCTGATTGTCTTGGACGAAAGCTTCCACCAAACGGCCTAAAACAATACAATCAGAGAACAAGGTGTCCGGCTGCGTCCCTGGCACCGGCTTCCGGGTGAGCAACCGGCTGAAATAATGATTCACACCCGACCAGGGACTCTGTTCCCCTCCAACCCAACCTTGTATCCAAGGTCCTGGGTGTCAGCCGACCTTCTAATTAAAGAGCTGTTACAAAAGCAATCTCCTTCTCCCCGTGAGTTCAGCATGGAGCTGGCTGGCCCTGCCTTGACGAGGCCTAGCCATCTACATAATGCATGGGCTTTCAAATAATAGATTTCTCCCGAAAATTCGCAGTGGCCCACATAAACAGGTGAGACACATGCACACGCACGGGCACAAACGCCAATACACACACACACACACACACCGAAAACACGCGCACACACACACACACGCACACACACACACTCACTTCCACTATCTTCAGACCACACAGCATTATTTACGCATAAACACTCACACGCACACACGCATGCTTTCACGTCCCCATACATCGGTTGTTGCAAAACCTCAACTCTGCAATGGTCTCTGAAAAAACACACAAACACACATAAACTGTACACATCATAAGTGTGATTTGTCTGTGGCAAGTCACCCTGGCACCATTGACTGTATCAATCACACACAGCAGTTAGTCAAGTTAGCTGCTGAGGCTTTCTCAAAAGATCTCTCAGTAGTTCTTACTTTTGTGTCCCCGTTAGTTGACATTGAGAGCCATTATTGAGGTAAAATTGAGCCTACAGAAGAGCCACGGCTTCCTCCTTTAGCTCTCAAGTACTGAACGGACACCAAAGAACGAGAGAGTTTAATGTCAGGCGTTAAAGGTCGCGGCCTACTCGGCCTATCAGCCACAAATGGAATATGTGAAGGGAAGATGGGAGAAAGAGAGAGCCAGAGTGGAAAAGATGAGTCTTGGATGATCCGTTTTCTTAACGGGACAGCTATAAATACTTGGCTTACTAACCGCCATCACGGATCACGATTCGTCATCTGCATCACTCGAAGTGCGAGGCCGCCCAGCGGTTGAAGGAGGCTGTCTCTCCCCTCGCTTTGGAGAAGGTCTGTAGATCAGAGTGGCTGAACTCTGGTCCACGTCTCAAGCAGGACAGCTTGACACCTTTTCTGGAAATTCTGTGAGTTTGCTCGTCATTTTGGTTTGGGAGTTTGTTCTTGGGACAGCAAGCTTGGACAGGATCCCATCTCAACGAAATGGCCCTGAGTATTTGCTTTGTTCATTGAAGGATAGTTGCCACACACACACACACGCACACGCACACACACACGCACACACAGAAAATAAGTCAATATTTAATGTAATATTCAGGGATTTTGAAGCCTCGTATTCCAATAACCTTGCAAAAGCAATTTCATAATAATTCCGACATTAAACCAAGGTTTACAAGGCCTTTTAAAATCTTGAAAGCGCTACACATGAAAATGTGAAATTAATAGTGATTACCATAAGTGCATCCATTTGTAATGATGTTTTCTGTATGAAAACACTTTCTTGTGTCTACATAGTCCTGGTAAATTGGAAGCGTGCCTGAGATTGGACGGGAGGGATTACAGTGTCTACAATATCACTTAATAACACCACTCTCTCAATCTCTCCTTACTCTGTTCCTCAAACATGTTGATGTGAATCCTTCAGAAGAGGCTTAGTCATACTACTTAAACCAGAGCTTTGTAATGCTCCCGAAAGGTAGCTTATAATAAGCTATCACACGGTTAATTGTGATTATTTTTCTGTGGCAAAACACAGTTCCATTAATGCAACACCCCGGGGGGCATCTCATTAAACGGGACCACAAATTACCCTTCTTTGTCGTTTTTAGAAGTGTGTCATTAAGGAGAATGTAAGAGTAATGCACCTTCTTCAAGCATGTGGACCCTGGGCTTCAGACACAGAACCTACAGCACAGAGGCAAACACTAGAATGGGCTTAGAGCAAGCAAAGGTTGCACAACCTCACAAGTCTCAGCTGGACATCATTCCTTACCACCCTCCTCCCCTACTCTACTCTAAAACACCCCTCTTGTTCGTACGCCGTGGCACTTAAAAATAGTAATTATACTTGTGTAGCATCTTATCTTACCTATCTTTGTACTGGCACACATCCTGTACCGACAGTGATATATTGTTGTTTCTATTTCTTCTGACAAATGTTTATCTAGTTCGATCCCCAGCTCCTCCTAGCTGAGTGTTGATGTGTCCCTGAGCAAGACACTTACCCTAACTGCTCCTGACGAGCTGGCTGTCGCCTTGCATGGTTGACTCTGCCGTCGGTGTGTAAATGTGTGTATTAACCGATGTTAGGGCTAAATGCCCTAATTGTAATTGTAAGTCTGCTTGGATGGTAAAGCTTCTTCTAAATGCTCTATATGTAGACTAGACAACCGTGCCCTGACATCATCTGAGTATGTTTATTATGATCAAGTCTCATTATTGCTTTTTTATTCATTCCAATATCATCCGATCAATACCGGTGAACAATTTCCGGTCTTCAAGGTGAAACTAGCATCAGTGTGTCTACCGTTAACGCCACCGCCGACATCTTTTGTTCGACGTTCCCCCCAGCCCTGGAGCACTATTAAGACTGGAGCCTATTATTATGTCTGCCGTCAATAATGCTCTGACCTTGTCAACGCTGCGCTATGACTGCATCCATCACTGCTCATGGCTCAATTAAGCTGCCTTCGCAAACAATCATTGTTGTTCACCGGCTTAATGGCGCTTCACAACTGACATCAAATTAAGGCTCAGGTGAATCATAAAAATCTGGCAACCTAATCAAGCAAACCAGCCAGCAAAAGGTTATCGTATGGAAATATAAAAGATAAAAGGTTACCGATGACTGTTCCTTCTGTTCGTGCATTCCTTTTTGTAGCTCATGGCTACGCTCATCAGCGTCACTGTGTTAACATGTATGGTAAAGTCACCCTTGACAAATTTAGGGAGAGGAATGACCAAACGGAGAGAGGCTTATCTGTGCCTAATTCACAGCAAGATGCTTCCAAAATCAGCCCAAGGCATGGTCTTATATTGTGCCAGCAAGGACAATTCAGATGACCCCCACGCAATAATGAGCTTGGTCATTTTCAGAATTGATTGTGTTGTGTCGTCCCAAAGACCGTCCAAGGGCATTCAAATCAATCGCTGTAAGCCTATCCGACGAACCAGCGCTAGCCTAGATCGCCCCCGGCAACACGATAGAGAGACTGCCGCGATGACAAACACCATCAAGGTTAATAAGGGCTCAAATCGAGTGGAAAAAAACGCTTGCCGTGAATACATCCATTACACACAGGCGTTTGTACTACAGGTGAGGATGTGCGATATGGTATTCAAGTCACACGGTATCCCAGGCTGAGATTATGTAGGCATTTCCCCCCCTCCCATCAACGCGATGCATAATGAAATTGCCCTTTGAGAATCATGATGACTTTTGAGTCTAGGAGAGATAATGCAGGATATGATGATCAGCTAAACTTGCCCTGACCTTGTCTCCCTCGGCCTTATCAATACTGGGATTGGATATGCATCTCTTAACATCAAAGATAAGTGCCGGTTGCTTTTTGACAGGCGAAAGCCCAGAGGGCGGAATGAGTTCAAACGTTTCCCCTGTGTCTGACCTACATTTTAAGAAATTATTTCTTTAGTCATAGCCTGGGTTACAAAAGTTCTGAAGCAGGGGTTTGTTAGAAATGCTTGAACACCGATCAGGAGAATAATCCTCACCAGTCTTTGAATCTGCAACAGAGAATGATTGAATGGGGTTTTTTTTGGGTTGGATTTCTAACAGTTTTCATCGTCTTCTTCTTCCCCTTCCCCCCCCCCCCCCCCAGTCCGATGTCTGCTCTGAGGCCAGGTTCCTCCCCGGCGCACCACATCTGGATCCTGCTGGCCGTGGCGCACCTGGCCGTGGACCTCTCCGCCTGCAGCCCCCTCAGCCCGGCCCCGGGGCTCAAGCTCCAGCACAAAGCGGCGCCCCGCTCCCGGCCCCACTGGCAGCCCCTCTGGGACAGCCCCAACATGCTCCACTGGAGGACTGTGAGCCCCCTGGCCCGGCGGCTGCTCAGCCCTGTCTCCCCGCCCCACGACGGCAGGGCCGGCCTGGGCTCCAAGGTCAGGGTTCAGAGGCATCGGAAACCGCTACGCCGTCTGGGCCCGGCGGAGTGTAAGGACTGCGATTGGATATACTCTCAGGCTGCCGATTCGCCGGTGCCGTTGGGCGGCGCTGCCGTCGCCGCCGCCGCCGCCGCAGTTGCGTTGTCCCGCGGCGGCAAGCGGGACAACGTGAGGTTGTCGCCGCGGATGAGGAGGCAGCTCATGTGGGAAAGTCCTGACAATGTGCCGGAGGGCTGGACCACCACCCAGGCAGGATTTATCGACTGGGGACCCACGGGGCCACCGGTCGATACCCCGGACGAGGAAGGCAAACCCGGGCCCAACTTGACCCTGTCCACCAAGGCCTTGAGCACCACCACGGTGGCCAGCACCACCACCTCCAGTACCACCAAGGTTCCCATTTGGACTAGTCCCGTGGCGACCACGCCGCAGAGCAAGAAGCAGAACACCACCAAGGCGGCGGTCAGCTTGGGCGATACCAAACCACCAAAGCCATACGGGGAAACACCAGGTAAGCGTGTGTAGATAATGTTTCAGCAGTTCACAAAATGCGGGGTCCGAGTTAATACAAGAGTTTAAGGCGGATGGATTCAGTTGCAGTTATTGGGTAAGCATAATCAGTTAATGATTTGTGGCAGCCTTCCGCTATTTTCTGAGAAGTTGAGTTCACTGACCTTGGCTTCCCAGAGTCGTCTCGTTGCCCCTGCAGTTAGAACTCATCCCTAGGGGGACAAGGGTTTTTCCCCTATTCCCAAAGAGTCTTCCCCAAGGTTTGTTGGTTGATACGCTTGTCAGTTGTTATTCTCTTTAGTCTGGGATTTATGCCACCTTTCCTGGTTTCCTGTTGTTCGCGGAACCCTTCACTTCTAATGCAAGGCATCATTATCTTATCATCTGCATGTCAGAAACCCTGAGCAGAAAAACGTGTTCCATCATAACTAAAAGACAGAAAAAAGACAGATAGCTAACAGAGCATGCCATTTTCTTCCATTGGGCCGAGGTAGGATTCAATATTTACACAATGTCAAATCACTGCTTTATTAACTTATGTTATAAGACCGTATCATTCTGGAACAAGGGTACCCAAGTTCATTACCCAGGGGCCATGATAGTTTGACAGGTAATTATAATTTTGCCAGTACCAATCAAAATACACAAAAGAAGAAAAACAAACCCCTCCCGTCCAATCTCAGGGACGCTTCCAATGTACCAGGACTATTTTGAGTTCATTTTCGTAAAGTGGCATAAGGAGGCAAACCCATAATACAGTACATCCTTGGACACGTTAAGGCTTTCAACAGTGTAACACATGTGGTTGAAATACGCAGCACTAACTAGGATTTACAGTTTCATTAAGTCGATGGGAAGGGCGGCTTCCTAAACGACCCGTGCCGACATCCATAAAGGCCTCAGTCATGTTTAACGGTGTATGGGATTGCATCGTGCCCAGTGGCTCTTATCTCATAAATGTTATACAATTAGAGCATGAAGTGTGGAGGACAATTAGGGGTCTTCTGCGAGCCACAAGAAGAACCACTTAAACCAGTACCACGCAAAACATCTTCAGTTAGTGATTGCCCTACAAAGTACTGCAGACCACTCTCCTTCCTCAGCCTCAGTCCCCCACCCAGCAGCTTGAGTGCATCTCCACTGCAAAGGGGGAAAGATAGATAGAGATATTGCGTTGATATTTCTGAACACGTATGTATGAGAAAGAAATCCACTACAGCCGATACTTTAACTATCTATGTTCTCTTTCAAATTAAAAAATATGGGGAGATCTGTACCCAAACGCCCGCTGTTTGTCACTGCACCGTTTAAAAAACAAACAAAAAACAAAAATGTACGAACTATCGTTGAAATCTGTGCTGCATGTCTTTAATAACCTGGGACAACACACAGCCTGCCAAGCAATACGTAGTTTGGTTGTTTAATCTTCATTATGGATAATGCTCGTTTGGGCTCTTCATCTGGTCTACTCAACAGAACAAGTGCACTCACTCTTACAATCTGGCTGCTTTCATATCCAGAGTTGGCCGACTCCTCAGTGAGCTGATTGTTTTATCAATAAGTTGATTTTGAAAAGGGCCATGTCTTCACTGAGCAGCGTTTGCTAAATGAACTTAGCACAGCTAAATTAATTCACTTCAACTGTGCTCAGAGTACGACTGAACGAAAGGTTAAGTAAGCATGCCAATTTTTCGACTGAGAAAGTTTTGACGCAAATCGTTTGTAGACATGAAGGCCAGACAAACATTTGACGAGATAGGATTAATGATGTTCTGTGAAGCGTGCTGATGATGTGATGGAGGCAGGCCCCTGAGGTTTGAGTTTTTAGCTTTTTTCGTTGTTGTGCTGTCAGCGTTGTCTGGTAGTTATTTGGTTTGTAATGATTTAAAACCTTCGGTTGGGTCAATGTATCCGTCCTTTCAAGGGTTCAGAATATTGTTGAATCAAATGTTGAAATGTTCTGGCCTTTTGTGTAATATCACATCATTTGGTCAAAATGCAGCGAAGCATAGCTGCCATGAATGAAAGGCTGCATGTCTGTAGAGATAACAGCTGACCAACAGCTGAGCATTGATTGGCCGATATTACTTTTGGCCATGGTTCTCGATTTCAAATCCCAAACCGCAGAGTGCAACTGAACCAGTGTGTTTCACAATAAAAGCACAGCTATGCCAAATGCAAATCACCACAGCTGAACGCTTTCAATTTCATGTCCAGTAGGACATGTACAATTCACCAAAACAGAATGTTGTCCTTTTGTAAAGGTGTTATACAATAATGGTTTGCTTGTGTATTTGTTTGTCTGTGTGTGTGGGTGTGTTAGAGCATGCACAGGTGTGTGTGAGTGTGTGCGTGCATGCGCGCGCATGTGTGTGTGTGTGTGTGTGTGTGTGTGTGTGTGTGTGTGTGTGTGTGTGTGTGCACGTGTGTGTGTGTGTGTGTGTGTGTGTGTGTGCACGTGTGTTTTCGTACTTTCTGACTCTTGACGGAGATGTGCAGCAGATTTAGGATGTATAATTTATCTTGGTTGAACAAGGCCCATCTAATCCTCCCTGGGCTCACCCTCACTTTGATTTCCAGCACGGATATCGAGGTTGGAAATTTCAAAGTCTGGTTGAGACGTATGGGTCTTCATAGATCACATGCAGTGTGCCGTCAAATTGCAGTAAACTGCAACACAGCATTCACGTTTTTTGTTAATTAACAGTTCAAAATGTGGTTTCATGTGACTGATTAGGCAAGGTTAGTTATCTGTGACTTATCGCTTGGAGAGGTTGATGTAAGGACAAACTGAACAACAAACTTGATAGAATACACAGTAAGAAAAATACTAATGATAGCTACTGACAGCTGACTGAATCTCTCCAGTAGTTCCTAATGCAATGCATAAAAAGTCAAAGAGTCAAAACCAGAAGTCTAACTATATATTTCACTCATATTTGAAACGGTGATGCCATATTGTCATTTACCCCTGAAGAGGTTATTCTAGCATTTATTTGATTTGACAGGGAGCTTGAGTGAGAGGCCACAAGATTTGTTTTGATTTCAAAGATTTCTTTCTCTTAGAATATGGCTAAGCTAAACTAAGTTTAGGCCTATGCAATAGAAATACCAAAATGGGTTCACTCAAGTCCATGTGGTTGGTATTTCTGGTAATATTTTAAATATATATACTTCCCCTACATTGATATTTACCCCTCCTTTATCTATGTCAATCTCCCCATCTGTCTGTCGATCCTAATCGAGGATTAACAACAATGTACTTTGGGATGTGTGTGCATGCATTTGTGTGCGCGCGTGTGTGTGTGTGTGTGTGTGTGTGTGTGTGTGTGTGTGTGTGTGTGTGTGTGTGTGTGTGTGTGTGTGTGTGTGTCTTTGTGTGTGTGTGTGTGTGTGTGTCTTTGTGTGTGTGAGAGAGAGAGTCTATATTTAAGTATAATTAAAAACACAACTGAGGACAGCAAGTTATTGCCCTCGCTACAGTCAAATACAACAATGATTAAACGTATTGAAAATATAATAATAATAATAATAATAAATTCAATTTATATAGCGCCTTTCAAGGTACCCAAGGTCGCTTAATATATAAATATAATATAAACTCAGTGGCCTTTTTATTGAGTAAAACTTTCCAAGACGTTCCACCCATAACAGCCTGTAGTCTTCACGGTATGGATTCAGTGAGAGGCTGGCGTCCTTCTGTTGAAAACGATTTTCTTCTAAAGCCCAGAGCACACGGCTCATAGATTTCTGTTGATATTTGTAGCCCGACCAATAAAACTAACTGAATCATATTGCTTGAACGGACCCAAAGCACGCGGAGCGTGAACGTAGCTTGGCTGTTATTGTTATTATTAAAAGTTATTTAGGACTGCAGTCTATCTCGGACGCCGTTTTAAAATTCTGAAACATCTTTCCAGCAACACGGACGTGTGATTCGGCTGCAGTCGTTCGTATTCGATTCAATGGTTTTGATGTGCTTGTTTTCTTCACCGCAGTCCTCCAGGGGAGATAAAAAAAATGAGTGGATTAATCACCAGTGATAAATCCTGGCTATTCAGGTGATGGCTAATTCAGGGTCTGACAAGGGTGGTCCGATGACGGGGGTCTTTACGACCGTGAGGTGGGCATAAGTTAATCAGGGGAGCCGGGCCCTCCACATCAGAAGGGGGGGGGGGGGGGGGGGGGGGGGGGGGGGGAGCAGGGCCCTTCTGGTTAGCTTTTGTAGAAAAGTTCCCCTCTGCCTTCACAACACATTAACCTGTGTCTCTCTCCCACCCTGACTCCCACAAAGGGCCCCTAGCCAGGATATAATTACTACGCAGTCAGCAGTGCGCTTTATTGTTAGGGAAATAAAAACCTGGTGCTCAAGGGGAGGTCTGCCTCTCTCTCTGTCTCTCTCTTTCTCTCTCTCTCTCTCTCTCTCTCTCTCTCTCTCTCTCTCTCTCTCTCTCTCTCTCTCTCCCTTTACCTCACTTTGACTTTCCCTGTCTCTCTCTATCATATCTCTCTGACTATCTCACATCCTTTCATTTCCCCTCTCTCCATTCACTTTGACCTTCTCTCTCTCTCTGCCTATCTCTCTTCCTTGAATTTTCTTTCTCTATTTTACTTTCACTTTCTCTCTCTCACTCTCTCTCCAATTCTTCCGCCTTTCTCTCTCATTCTTTGACTTTATCTCTCTCTCTCTCTCCTATCTCTCTTGCTATCTCTCTCATCCTTTACGTTTCTCTCTCTTATCTTTCTGTCTATCTCTCTCGTCCTTTGACTCTATCTCTCTCTCCTATCTCTCTGCTGATGTCTCTCGGCCTCCCTGTACCGTGGAGGTAGATGGGATGGCTGTGCTCTCCGCTGGGACTGCATGAAACCAGCCGTCCCTGACGAGCCCAGATGCGGGCATCAGCCAATCAGCATTTAAAGACTTCAAACGGAAGAGGGGTGGATGACAGAGTAAATAATGTTGGTGCTAAAAAAAATAGACCAATCTATGCTGTTGTCACTGACTAGATTGCTCATATTTTATTTTTTCGTTGTTAAGTTGATTGGATGTTTTGATATTGACATTCTTATCAAAATGTGTTCAAACATGTAATTCTAAAGCACAACCTGTAGCTTCACGTTTCATGCGCTCTGATTGATGTGCTCAGAAGTGGTTTCCATATTGCTTTCGTGTTCTCGTACGCGTTCATATTTTTAAACTAATACAGAAATACACAGAGCCTGAAATGCTGATGTGAGATTTATCTATATTTGATAATAACATCTGAACTATGAGTGATGAACAATTAATGGAGCGAAGAAAAACGCCATAATGACTCTTCTACTGGCCCTCTGTAATTGGTCTTATGGTGTAATTCACCATGGCTATGACCGCGGCCCTGGCGTAAACACGAAACAGAGTGCATTCACCCCTACAAACAGGGCTTAATGGCCGTGAATTACTGACTCACAAATACACTGAGATGCTTGAGCAACTGGCAGCTATTAAAGCATACATCATGATTATCATCAAAGTGTGTGTGCATTTGTGTGTGTTTCTGTGTGTGTGTGTGTGTGTGTGTGTGTGTGTGTGTGTGTGTGTGTGTGTGTGTTTTCCGGCGTACATCTGTGTGTGCATGATTGTCTGTATTTATGTGTACTGGTGTGTATGTGTGTGTTTGCTTGTGTTTGGTGTGTGCAGCGGGATGCATACATGCATGCGGTGGTGGTAATACTGCGCTCATTTGTGTAATACATGGATGTACATTGTTGTTCAGCCTTCAGGAGCACAGCACATCAAAGTGCCGAAAACCAATGTTTGTGTGTGTTTGTGTGTGTGTATATGTGTGAATGTTTGTGGGGATGTGGGTCTGGGCTGGTGTGTGTGTCTGGGAGTTGATTTTGCAGTTGCGCTCTCTCTCTCTCTCTCTCTCTCTCTCTCTCTCTCTCTCTCTCTCTCTCTCTCTCTCTCTCTCTCTCTCTCTCTCTCTCTCTCTCTCTCTCTCTCTCTCTCTCTCTCTCTCTCTCTCTCTCTCTCTCTCTCTCTCTCTCTCTCTCTCATTCTTCTTCCAGAGCGCGTTCGTTTAAAAGACGCAGATTGTTCCTAGTGATTATACCCCCCCTCCCCCCTTGCCTCCCCCCCCTCCCCCTACACACTGCAGATGGAGTCGTCAGATCCATTATGGATACACAGTGATTAACCACCAGCGTTTAATTCTCCTTAAAGACACACAACCTGCCTGCCGGCGGCCATATTGTTAAGCGGCGGAGACGAGGGGGGTCCCGAGGTTAAACCCCCTCCCCCGACATAAACAGCAGGGGGTGCCCCACCCTCTTAACCCCCCTGCACCCCCATCTCTAATTGAACTGAAGGGCCGTTTGAGAGGACTGAGGAAAACACAGAGGGGTTCAACGGTTGTTTAGCGGCGATAAGATTTAGATTTGAAATGTAAATAAATCCAGTCGGACTTAATTGGTGGTTACCCCTTCACTCCCAGGTCACCCGGGTGGGCTGAGGGGTCACAGGTCAGGTGGCTGTTAAACGGACGTAGGGAGCCGTGAGGAGAATAATGATGAAGCAGAGAGAGAGAGAGAGAGAGAGAGAGAGAGAGAGAGAGAGAGAGAGAGAGAGAGAGAGAGAGAGAGAGAGAGACAGAGACAGAGACAGAGACAGAGAGAGAGACAGACAGAGAGAGACAGAGAGAGAGAGAGACAGACAGAGAGAGACAGAGAGAGAGAGAGAGAGAGAGAGACTGACCACCCCCCATCACCCCCCGACAGTTACCATGACAATCGTATTAGCTCTCGGCTCTTCTCTCTCATATCCTTTCTTATATGGACTCTCAATAAGTCATGGGGGGGCTGAATACAAAAATGAACCCCCTTTTTTTACTGTTTGAAGTCTGGGCTTCCATGCTGATGGCTGAGGCCAAGCAGCATGACCCCTCCCCCCCCCCCAATACATAAGCAGCTGGCAGCTATTAAACCTTACATCATGATTATCATCAAGGTGTGTGTATGCCTGTATGCATGTGTGTGTGGAAGCGAGTGACTATGGATAGATTGTGTCTGTGTGTTAAGGTTGCCACACACACACACACACACACACACACACACACACACACACACACACACACACACACACACACACACACACACACACACACACACACACACACACACACACACACACACACTTTAATAGCTGCCGAACATTAGTTGTAACTAGTACAAATCGTTGAGGTCTAACTACGCACCTTCTTCTAGAAGACAATCTCCAATTTATTTTTACGGTTAACATTGCGTTCGTCAAAACCCTTTGTCACGTCTCAACGGCTAAAAAACACAAACGTCAATTTGGACAGCCTTGAATCTTTTCAGAGCTTCATGTGTCCAAACATGGCTTCCACATTCTTTTTTCACATTCAGTGGAGCAGTCAATGCTGGAGCAGCAGTTTCCTTCCACCCCCCCCCCCCCTCTCTTCCTCTCGTACATCTCATTATAAGTGAGCTCTCCTTATTAGCTCTGTCATATTATTTTCGATGAGACAGCAACAACAAAAACAATGAGTTCTTTGTTGTTGGTGGTTTTTTTTGGCACCAAATTGGGAGAACATTATCATTTTTCATACCACTGGTGCTATTTGTAAATACGCTGCTATGACTAAACACAATTTACCAGGTTTTCACACTCCTACTCCAAGACACGTCGAGATGGATCTGGCTGCTGAGTGATTTGTCACCACCAGAACCAGCATGCCTTACAATGCCTATCAAAGGCGACAAAGTGATGGTAGCATTAGCCCGATAACCATATCGTTCAGCAACTTCACCAACAATGCTAATGCCAATCTTTGGCTTTGTCCGTGGCTAACAAGATGAGCCATCAATCACGGAAATGACACACTTTTTTACTAAGACAGACACGCACACACAGGTGATGGTATCATGGAGGTGAGGCGGTCAAACCTCCAACGTTGGAGACTGCCTTTTGATTGGTTGAATTATGCAGCAGCGCCTTTGACATTGGGAAAAAAAACTAATATATCAACTGGGGAAAAAGAGGCAATGTACGAATAATTGGTTGTGATCTCTCTCTCTCCCTCAACTTCCCTACCTTCCACCTCTCTCTCTCCCTCCCTCCCTCTCTCTCCCTCTCTCTCTCCCTCTCTCTCTCCCTCTCTCCCCCTCTCCCTCCCTCCCACCCCAGTAAGTGTTTTAGCTTGCTGAGTGACTCAGTGGAAATCAGGCCAGGATTGACACTTTGACACCGCCCCTTAATTGCCAATTGCTCTGCCATCAGCGGGCTGCCTTCTACAGAATCCCCGCTACCCTTCACACACACACAAACACACCTCAACACTGCTCCACAGACCTCCACACACCTCCACACCTTAACACACCTCCACACACACCTCAACACGCCTCCAGAAACACACACACACACGCACACGCCTCCATACACATACATCACCACACACACACCGCCATACACACACACACACACACACACACACACACACACACACACACACACACACACACACCTCAATACACACACATCTCCACACACACACAGCCATACACACACACAGACATGAGACACACCTCCACACACACCTCCATATACACACACTTCCGCACACACACACACAGCCACACACACACCGCCAAACCTCGCACACCTCCACACACACATACACACACGCACTGCAACGCCCAGTACCCCTACTCGGCGTAGGGATCTCAGTGTGGGGGGGGGGGGGGGGAGGCTGGGGAGAAGAGGTCAAGATCCCCGGTTTAACCGGATGGGGGGTTAGGAGATGAAGGGGGTTGGGAGATGAGGGGGGAGTTAAGGGCAGGGCTTCTAAAATGGGACACGGGTTCAAGCTGAAGGATTGCAGGGGGTAATTGAACGATTTAAAAAATACGTGTTGGTTGTTCTCATGATTGGTTGTGAACAATTACCCAAAAGAAAATCAATGTGCCTGCACCGTCGATTTAATGTTAAATTGTAGGCCAAAATGTCATGCACATACAGTAAAAAATACATAACATAGAAATGTTTTCCCTCCCCAAAGTGATTTGTGCTGGTGAAAGGGGTACTCAGAGGGGTTGGTTAGTAAGTAGTAGATTGAGAGCCACTGGTCTATGGGACGCCACCATACTGGCCCAGCTGGGTAGTTAACTGTTACTTGTACATTCCCCATGGTGTGATTAATACAATGGCCGACAGACAGTCTGATGGACGGACAGACGACGAACGGACAGACGGACAAACGGAAGGATGGGTGGAAGGATTTGGAGATAAATACTTTCTTCACCACCTTTATAAGTTGTGCCTTCTCACACATACACAGGCACACACACATGCAAACAAATGCAAACACACACACAAACACACACCTAAAATAGCAATGCTTTGGAGTTGCCCCATTTGTTACTGAGAAGTTGGAGAACAAACGACCTAATTGCAGCCTCCGGCGTTTCAAGTGGCATGCAGAGAACATTTAAAATATGTTGGGAATGGGTTATTAAAATTATTTAATTCACAATATGTTTTGAGGTCTTGGGGCAGCCTTGGGCAGAGAACCGACGAGAGGCATGAAACCAGAGCAGGAGAACGAGGCTGAAAGAGGGAGAGAGAGAGAGAGAGAGAGAGAGAGAGAGAGAGAGAGAGAGAGAGAGAGAGAGAGAGAGAGAGAGAGAGAGAGAGAGCGAGAGAGAGAGAGAGAGAGAGAGAGAGAGAGAGAGAGAGAGAGGGGGAGATAGAGAGAGAGAGAGCGAGAGGGGGAGAGAGATAGCGGGAGAGAGAGAGAGAGAGAGAAAGAGGGGGAGATAGAAAGGGCGAGATAGAGAGAGGAAGAGGGGGAGAGAGAGAGAGAGACTGAGAGAGAGAGAGAGAGAGAGAGAGAGAGAGAGAGAGAGAGAGAGAGAGAGAGAGAGAGAGAGAGAGAGAGAGAGAGAGAGAGAGAGAGAGAAGGAGAGAGAAGGAGAGAGAGAGAGAGAGAGAGAAGGAGAGAGAGCGACAGAGATAAAGAGATTGTGAAGACCATGGAGACAGGACCATAGACCCATGTGATCCTAAGCTTCAGCACCAAGGACAGCGCCCACCAAACAACCCCCATTTCCAGGCATATTCTCCGTCGGAGGGGGTGCAACCATGGAGCCAGACGAGAGTAAAATAAGGATCAGATTGGTACTCTGGTCCCCCAGTGAGCCAGCCTTTCTGCCCCTTTCCTTGCAGCACTAAGCAGCAGGAGTTGCCCCAGTAAGAACCTCTCCTGGACGTCACCCTGAGTGGACCTCCCAATAGAGAAAGGGATCGATGTATTATGAATGGGGTGCATGATCTATGTACGGAGGTGTAAATGCAGAGTACATTTGTTTTACTTGAAAGGGACTTGAATACGAGACAAAAGAAAAAAAAAGGCAAATGCACAGTGAGATTTCATTAAACTGCTTTGTGCCGTACTGTTCACGTGGGTAAGTGTGTGTTTGTTGGTGTGTGTGAGTGTGTGACTACCTATGGGTTTGTCTGTGTGTATTTGTGCGCCTGTGCATATGTGCGTGCGTATATGTGTGAGTATGAGGCTCTATGTATGTGGCAGTATGTGTGTGTGAGTGTATATGCCAGGACCTCATTTATTTCTCCCAGTACACTTTAACGGCATCGAGCTGAGATGCTCTCTGTCCTTCCCTCCTTGCTCCCTCTATGCTCCCTATAGACTCTCTCATCACACACATCTCATGTTTCTCTCACCCATCCCTTCTGCTCTCTCTCTCTCCTCCTCCCCCCCCCCCCCTCTCTCTCCCTCTTTATCTCCTTTTCCCTCACGAGCCACTTGTCTTTCTGGCAGAAATTCAAGAGAAATAAAACAGTGTCTTTTTAAAGCCGTCAAAGTGACAGCCGGCACATATTACATATAACGCAGATCATCCGTCAGCACAAATAGTTTCTAGTAGTCATATCCGACTGATCTCTGAGGATGGAAATAGCTCTGGCCTTTGACTCCCCCTCCCTTAAGAGATTAATGAAAGGACCCAGAAGAGAGGAGCTAATGAAAGCCAACGTGGAGATGTGCTGACCAATAACACGCATCCAACACACAGAGGTCCTTTATATATTTTTTTTTACACACAGTGTCTTTCAAAGACAGCATCATTTCTGAGTGGCTTATTTTTACATTTTCAGTGTCAGTTGCACTGTATGCTGCTCAGTAAGGGACACATTTTTTCCGTCTATATATCATATCGGCAGGGGTCAGGAAAAAGTTGCAGTTAGCTGTCTCCCAGACGTTCTTGGTTCAAACCCTGATATCTGCAGTCTACCTTATAGGCATCCTTCAGCAAAATTCACTAACCTGCCAATTAACCTGTAAACGACCAGAAACTTAGGCAGGTCATTTTAGGCATGGATGTCACCAAACAGTGCTTGGTGAAATCATAATGATGGAAGAAGTCACTTTAATTTGTTTTGGCTTTAAAACATAAAACATCTAAATGACAATAAACACATTCAAAAAACGGATACATTAACTAATACATGTAAATGCGACATGGCAGTATGTCACCTGATAGCAGTAAATATTATTCAGATATGTAGGCGTGTTCATGACGTCGGAGGTACAGAGAAGACAATGAGTATCAGTATGACGCGTGTGAGATCCTCTTAAGAACATTAAGTCAGCGGAACGGCGCACATGGAACCGCCTGCTCCCCCTTTGGTCCTCATTTGAGCCTTCAACTATTGATCAAGGTCAAGGGCGCCCGCCATTATTCCCCCCCCCCCCGACTCAGACAGATGTTAATTTATAACTCAACGCTTTCAACCACACCGCCTTGATGTCACATCGCGAGCGGGGGACAGCAGGGTGGGGGAGAGAGAAGGACAGAGTGATAGAGAGAGGGAGAGAAGAACAGGATCAAGAGGTGAGCACAAAGAAGGAATGAGAGATAATTAGTTTAATAGGGAGAGAGACACAGAGAGAGAGAGAGAGAGAGAGAGAGACAGAGAGAGAGAGGGACAGAGAGAGAGAGAGAGAGAGAGAGGGAGACTGGAAGGACGAGGGATTCAATGTGAACAGAGAGAATAAGGCAGAGGTAGAGAGAGAGAGATAGTTAGAGAACGAGAGAGGGATAGAGAGATGGAGGAGAGTAAGAGCGAGTGAGGGTTCAGGAGGTGACCAGAGAGCGAGGGCGATAGTTAGTCAAAGAGCGAGAGGGAGAGGGAGCGGAGGAGACACAGAGAGAGAGATGGAGTCAAAGTGAGAGAGCGAGGGGAGATCAGGGCTCAAGAAGTGATTAGAGAAAGTGATAGAGAGTTAATAAGTCACATCAAGAGAGATTTAGAACGAGAGAGAGAGAGCGAGAGAGAGAGAGCGAGAGAGAGCGAGAGAGGGAGAGCGAGAGAGCGAGAGAGAGAGAGAGAGAGCGAGAGAGAGAGAGCGAGAGAGGGAGAGAGAAAGGGAGAGAGTGAGGGAGAGCGAGGCGAAGCGCTTCCGTGCTGCAAATGCAAATGCCTTGCCCGAGATAAGTCAAACGCGTGCGTCTGCAGCGCTGGGCACTCTTGATTGCAAAAGGAGAAGGTTGAAACATCCCACCCCCACCCATCCATTACCTCTCTCCCACCCGCCCCGCCACCCACATATAGGTGCCAGCCAGAGATATCATTAATCCAGCTTTGACCCAGCCCTCCATCCCCGACAGATGCTTGCTACCTGGGTACATATTATGCATGTACAGTATATATACCCACCGGCGGGATGGAGGTCCACCTATGGAGATCCACTCCTCGTCACTGGACCTCCAACAGGCATGCTCCCGATCACCACTCTTCCCCCATGGTTGGAGGTTCGTTTTGGGTGACTTCAGTAGCTGCGTTTCCATCTAAAAGGTGCGAATGCGAATCTTTAGAAAGTTCGCAAAAAAGTAATTTGAATTACGTGCGTTTCCATCAGGTGGTTGGAGCGGAATAGGGTGATGACGTTACACGTTGATGTCGGCAGGGTTGCTATGGCCGGTCGTTATGCGGAAATCGGAAAGACTGTCAGTCCTGTGTGTTCAAAGTTCGCTACGTCACAGCTGTTTCGAAAAGCTGTTTCCATCTCCCATTTTGCGAATTTACTCTCTTTCACATTTCTCAAAAACCACCTCAAGCGAGCGGATAAACCATTTTGCGAATTAGAGGATTTTTATGCGAGTTTTGGTGTTTCCATCACCGTTTACTGATTCGATACTTCAAAGTTTGCATAACATCAGGGGGATGGAAACGCACCTAGTGAGACAGATGGCCTCCGATCAGCAGGCAGACAGGCCGGCTGATGGAGAGGGGAGATGGTTGAGGTGGCACAGGACCGCCTGTTGTCTATATGCATTTGGATACGGGGGAGGTCTCTGTCTCTGTCGCTCTCTCTGTTATCTCTTATTCCTCTCCCTTAAATTCAATGCTCCTTCTCTTTCCTTCTAGTTTTCTCTTACATTACCAGTGCCTCATATCATCGTAATCTCCCTCAAATGATGATGTCTCTCATATCACGATGTGACTCATATCACAATGCAACTCATATCAAGATGTCAATCGTATCACGATGTCATGCATATCATGTCGCTCTTATTATGAAGCCACTCATATCATGATGTGACACGTATCACAATCTCACTTGCATCACGATGCCTTTTTTTCCCCCAAAGTCTCTCGCATCATGATGTCACTCGTATCATAATGTAACTCGTGTCATGCTCCATCTCATAGCATGCTCATTGCGGGCCCCCTGCTGCAAGGACCTCTGTGCGTGTGCGTGAGTCACCCTCACGGCAGGGCTCCTGTGGCCCCAGCCTCTCTTCAGGGACACACTCAGTGTATGTATCATGTATGACGTCACCTCTCGGGAGATGACTAGCCGTATCATCCTCATGTTTGTTGTTGTTGTGGCGGTGGTGGTTGCTGGTACTAGCCCAGGGGGAAGGTATTCAGAGACGTTGAATAGCGTTTGTGTTTCCCTCTGAGGGCTTGTCTAATAGAGGAGCCGGGCTAACCTTTTGTTTAGGAGTACTAAACTCCTCCCAGTACTGTATATATATATCGTATATTTTGAAATTGCTTTTCGTCTTTTATTCATTGCCTTTGATGGATTGTTCTTTAGATGGCTGAAAATGTGATCATGTATTGTCTGACTATGTTAAACAATTCTAATGGCTTTTGTGTTCAGGGGGTGCTTTATAAATACACTTGCCTTGCCTACTAAACATCACAAAAAGGTTTTGAAGAGCCAGTACATATTTCTCTACGGGAATGTAGAGAACCTAGGAACGTTGTGCTATACGCGTCTTAGATTTCGGAAGATGAACTGGTCGATGTATTGCTGGATTATGTTTTTCCACCTCCCAGATCAGATATTAGCAGTTTACTTTTCCTTATGTTGATATAGGTACTTTCTTTTTGAGTTTGAAATTAATTGTACATTTTTCGAGCATTTATTTCTCTGTAGGTTTGTGTGTGTAATATAACTGGCCTGTGCGTGCGTGCGTGCGTGCGTGCGTGCGTGCGTTCTTGCGTGTTTCAAATGTGTGTAATATGAGGCTAGAAGAAGGCTTATGTTTGTTTCCCCTCTCCACTCCTCCCAGGGTTGGCAGTGCACCAGATCATCACAATCACTGTGTCTCTCATCATGGTGATCGCGGCCCTGATCACAACCCTCGTCCTGAAGAACTGGTAGGAACCATCTTAATAGTTTGCCTGCATCTTCCCGTTTGCATTCTATACACCTGCCGTACTAACCTCAACCCCAACCCAACCCCAGCCCTGAAACTAACCCAACAGAGAAACCAATATTAGTGTGTATTAGTTTCAATGTGTAAAAGTGTTCACTAGCTTGTAGCCCTGACTTATCTGTAGTCAATGCTGATCGATGGATTTTAATAATGTTATCAATAAAATCACAACTTATAACTGAAATTATTCCACAAATACATGTACCTCTCTCGTTTGCTGATAAGAATCTTACCATGGACACTCCATAAACATTTCCAACTCACGCCACCCAGCCAGACGAGATACGCTAATAAGCATCACACAGTTGCAAAGCCAGTTAGAGTGGACAGAAACCTGTTTTTGACAGTCTCCCATCCGCGAAAGGAGAGGGGCCTGTGATTAGCTTACATCAGTGTTCAACATTGCCACCCGACCGAGCGTTCATGCTACCCTTAGCCTAGCGGACGTTAGGAAATTCTCGGCCTTGCAGATGCACTCCAATTTCCAAACATTTCGTCTCTGACCTTGTTGATCGACATCTCCCGAAGCACATCCGATCAGATTACAGCTTTGACGTTCCAAAAATAAACTGTATCCAAACCGCTTTCTCCATCTCTAAACTGAAATACATTTTTTATGAGCTTTTTCATGTGCTTCACTCACTCTCTGGGTACATTCCAAACAGACACTCAACGTGTGCTGACGGCTTCAGAGTCCAAGAACTCACTTTGACCGACACAAAAACAAAAACTCAGCCTTAACAAAGCAGCCTTCCCGGCTACTAGGTACCAGGTACCAGGTGCCAGGTGCCAGGTGCCAGGTACCAGGTACCAGGTACCAGGTATGATTTTTCTGTTTGTTTTCCTGTCTTTGGTGCGTGTTTCTGTAGCTGTGCGCAGTCGGGGACCGGCCGCCACAATAGCCATCAGCGCAAGATCCACCAGCAGGAGGAGAGCTGCCAGAACCTGACCGACTTCACGCCTGCGCGCGTGCCCAGCAAGGTGGACATCTTCACAGCCTACAACGAAAGCATGCAGTGCTCGCACGAGTGCATGCGGACCGCCGTGCCCATCTACACCGACGAGATGATCCAGCAGACCCCTGTCTACAAGAGCTCCTACAACGGAAACAGGTGGGTGCCCCCACAGGTGGGTGCCCCCCCGGGGTGACCCGGAGTCATGGTGCCACTCTACGTTGCAGTGTGTGGTTACGGCGTAATTACACGAGTAAAGGCTGTGCGATAGGCAATGTAACAACGACGAACAGCGTGTCTTTGATATGTAGGAATAAATATTATGGAACCGCACAACACACTGTTGCTCAGGGTTACGGGTTGTGGTTCGGAATAGGCAAAATTGAGTTTGAGTTTCACACGAGCGTAGGGTCATGCTTAGTGTTTGGCGGTTTCGGGAGCACACGCTGTTGATGGAAAAAAGGTTGTTACAGTGCGTATCGCATGTTTAATGACACTGTAACAAGGACACTGTACTGTAACGTGTTGCCAATACGACTTACATGTGACGCTGTTTGCACACCGTCGAAAAAAAATTGGTCTAACTCCAACTATAACTACAGAAAAGTGCTGCACGACCAAGTTGAGAACAAGTGGACTGAGGGCAGAAAAGCCACAGGAAGCAGAAGGAAGAGGTTAGTAGATTTCAAGACGAAGAGATCTCAACAAAGTGCATTCTCAATTCAACACTAAGAGCTAAAAAACAACAGAGTGCACAAGTCGCTTTATGAGATGTGAGTGAATAAATGAATAGATAGCAGTAAAAGACTCATCCTTTCAGACTAGGCGGCTGGGTTGTGCTGTTTTCCCATGTTTATGTGCGTCTGTGCTCCATTGTAGTTGATTCTATTGTTGTGAAGCACCCTGTGATTCGTCTGTGAAATGTGCTGCAAAAGGACACTTTACTGAATTACTGACTGAATAAATCAAAAAATCAATCATTTTGAGGACTTAAGGGACTCATAGAGGGTTCTTAAATCCACAGCAAAAAGCCCTTGTTGGCTAACTTCATGAATCACCAGAAAGTAAAGTAGTCAGACTTCATCCTGATACATATGGGACTATTATCGTTGTCTTCATTAAGCGGATGGTTTTATCCAGAGTGTGAACGAGGGGCAGGGGGAGGAATTGTACCAGCAGCGTGGTCGACTTGAGCTGTCCACCACTAATTAGAGTACTTTGTTTGAAAAAATAAACAGATCCCGACAACCTAGACTTAGTGCTTTTATTTGTAAAGAGCAACTGTACACGTACAAATAAACGTCTCCCTGGGGGTAGCTCTGCGTCTTGGGAAATTATTACAGGGGCCTTCTGTGATTGGATAAATGAGGTCAGGTGATGTCTCTTGACAAGTGTCATCATCAGCTGACAGTAATTTGAGCCAATCGGAGGCCATCAATGAACTGGGTTGTGTCTTGGCCCCGGTAGTTAGGTTTTCTTGTTTGGCTACCCCGTAGTAGCCAAACAAGAAAAGCCGTAGTACTTCTCTATCTAGAGAACTTACTTATCTCTAGACATTCTACGTTAAAGTGGCAATTACCTCCTGACACAACGTAGCTTTAATGTGATCCTTTACATTTGAGTGGATCCTGCCAAAATGACAAAAAACTATAAGTTAGGTATTTAAATGAGGAAACGTGGAAATAAGCCAGATCTAACCTTTTGAAATGTTACTTTGTGTTCAATTTGTGTTGATGTTTGCTGCGTCATTCAAGCGAACATTCAGCTGCGGGGAAAGTTATCTTCACTAGACGTACACGTGCTAAAACGAATAGAATTGATTTTGTTTTCTAATGTTTGGCATGCTTTGTTGAATACGTGAATAATATGACAGATAATACTTGGAAATTCACTAGCAAGATGATAAAGGATTTTTTTATGTCAGGGTGTCTTTTAATTTGAATATATATATAAAAAAAGAATGAAAGGCACAGAAGGGCGACAATGCCAGAGAAATTAAATTAAAATATCTTCATGGTTCTTTGTTTCACCAATGGCATGGCTGTGATAAATGAATCTCGAGAAGTTGTTGTTATGAAGGAAGCATAAGAACTTTTTATTCATTTATTATTAATGTATGCTGTGTTAACATTCAAGCATGCTTGAATATCTATGCATCTATGTATCTATCTATTTATCTGTATCCGTCTATAGATCTGTCTCTCTATCTGTCTCTCTCTCTACTCACATCTCCATCTACCTAGCTGTGTATGTCTTTATCTATCGATCGGTCTCTCCAGCCGTCTTTCTGTGCGATTTATCTCGCAGATAGTATAAACCAACCATGGCTCTAACTGACACTTTACGGAAAAGAAAATCACTTAATCAACACATAATGAACATGTTATCAAACAACCAATCAGGAACTTGTTTCCTCCCAATTCTACATCTCTCACCCTCCCTCTATCTCCCCCTCTCTCCCCCTCTCTCTCCCCCCCCCCCCCCCCCCCCCCCCCCCCTCCATCAGACCCTCTCCGAGCGAAAGGCAGCTGATTCCCGTGGCCTTTGTTTCGGAGAAGTGGTTTGAGATCTCCTGCTGACCGGCTGCGCGGCCCGGTTCACCACTTCACCGTGCTCGCCACAGACGTACCGGACCCAGGCTCTGGTGGGTACCCTGTCCTCCCTCCCCCAACCCCCAGGGTCTCTACCCCTTGCCAGCCCCCCCACACCTTGTTGTACTGCCAGGCATGGAAGGATGTGAGAGGCCAGGGACCCGTTTTAGAGGCTGGAGGTAGAAGAGAGAGACGACTTGGAATGATGGCAAACATCTGCCTCTTCAGTTTGAGTGGAGATTAAAGTCTGATTTAGGCGGGTGTGATCTAGGCCATTACCCTGACCGTGTCCCCAGCAGCAGTTGTGTCTCGTTATGGCACGGATGGATACATAATTAATTAGACGGAGATGGTAAGACATCTCCTAATGCTTAATTCCTGCGTATGTCTCTCCAAAACGTTTAACTACCAAGTGTGGGCGCGGAACCACGTGGACTCACAGCGTTTACCCACAGCGTTCTCACAGCAGCTAGTGACCGCAGAAGTATGATCCAACCTCAACTGATGATTGAATGCCTGGATGGAGATAACCATCTATTATCCAGGCATTCCCTTCTAAACAACGTCAATCAAACGTTGTCATTTTCACCAACCTCTTTCAGCCTCGCCTCACTTTTGAGACTCGGCTGCATGTTTTGAGGGGTCGGCAGAAGCTCTTGAGGTAGAGTTGGTTAACTGGTAACTGGAAGGTTGCTGGTTCGAACCCCGGCTCCTAGCTGTGTGAGGTGGTGTCCCTGAGCAAGACGCTCTGGGCAGAGAGGTGTGGCGTCCCCTGTCTGTAAAAGCTATAGAAAGGAATCATGACGGTAACCCACCATTACTCCCAAGGACACTCAACCTCCTTTCCTTCTGTATATTTTTACTTTCGACCATTAGCATTAGTCAAGGGACCCTTCTCCCCTCACCCCCCACCCCCGCCCCCAGTTTTGGCGTCATGCTTTGTTGAATGTCAGGGCGGCCTCCATTTGGAGTCGACAGTGTGAAAGTTAAACACATGCTCTGGCCTCCCGGAGTGGCTGGTCGCCCGGAGGGTACTCCGAGTGGGCTGCTGACCCAGATTCCAAAAAGAAACCAAAATGACCGGAGGGACTGTAGAGCGAGAGAGAGAGAGAGAGAGAGAGAGCGAGAGAGAGAGCAAGAGAGAGCAAGAGAGAGCAAGAGACAGAGCAAGAGAGGGAGAGAGCGAGAGAGAGAGAGCGAGAGAGAGCGAGAGAGAGCAAGAGAGAGCAAGAGACAGAGCAAGAGAGGGAGAGGGAGAGAGAGAGAGAGAGAGAGAGAGAGAGAGAGAGAGAGAGAGAGAGAGAGAGAGAGAGAGAGAGTGAAGAACAAGCGCCAATGCCGATGTCTGGATATTATTTCACTGCCTATCATTCCCCTCGTCTGCGGTACAGTTTAGATTCCCCTTATATTGACTCTTAGCCAATGGAAAAGTTCAAGGCACAGCCGAATCCAGCCACACGCCTCTTGGCGGACGTGAGCCGGGATCAGCCCAGAACTGAGTGCTGTCTGGGAGCCCTGTGGTGGCCCAGCTCAGCGCTGAGCGATATGGATAGATACTGTGCCAACATTAATAAATGAAAAGAAGAGAACACTTAAAAAAAAGGAAAGTGTAAGCGGTCACGTCATTGCTGTTTTAAATGAAAGTTCAATGTGCTGTATTGCCTGATAGTGTTCATCTCTCCCTCGAAATGATTTGAATGTATTTTGGACTATGAAATATTTTCATAATTCTTCTATGTTTTAAATTGATATTTGACCTCTAGTCTTTCGACTAGCAAACTTTTTAGATTGATTGAGGCTAAACTACAAAAATAAGTGCCAAAGTGCTTTGTTTTGTTCGAGAGCATGGATGCTAAACCGCCTATTTCTTTCTTCCACAGAACGTCAACGTTAAAGGAGCTACAAACACACACACGCACACACACACACTCACACTCACACTCACATGCACACGCACACGCACACACACACACACACACACACACACACACACACACACACACACACACACACACGAAACAGCGTTATTTTGTAAAATAGTGTGATCACTCTTTGGACACTGGTGAAGAAATTTATTTTTCTAGAGAAGAGATTAACAAAGCAGAGCAGCCACAATGCTGCCAACTAGCTATTTCCAGGGACATACAGTCATATGTATATATATATCTACATATATATATAGATATATATATAAAAGTATATAGACGTATATAAATATACACTCACAAGACTGGAGACGTGGGGGACGGGACACACACAAACAAGAGGACAGGACTGTAATTCCCACATGAGGAAAAGACTGTAAAATCCCACATTCAGTTAAATGTTCGACATTTTGGGAATACCAGATTCCAGGAGCTGCTCACGGCTGATTCTGAACTGCGTTTATGAACATTGTGCCGATAATGCCACTATGTGCCACAACCTGGGAAGGAATGAAGGAACTGTTGAGGACAACAGACCAACGACGGACAAACTAAAGAGTGCTGTATCCACCCTGTATGTGCTCCTCCCAACTCCATGCTCTTGTTTTTGTCTTTTCATTTTTCTGTTTGTTATTTTTTGAAGGAAACACAAGAGATGATCAACATGTGTGTATTTTGGTATATTTGAAAAGTGTGTGGTGGGGGGGGGGGGGGGGGGGGAGAGAACTTTATTGTGAAATTCTATTTATGAAGTGTTGGGGAGAAGAAGGTGAAGAGATATACTTTATGCTTTATCAAATGTCTACATTTTTATCTTATTTATTTTTTACAGGGGAATCAATCATGCCACAGGCCTACCGGTGTAGATCCAAAGCGACTGTATCAGGGCATTGCCAAACGACTTCTAGCTAATCTTAAACGACAGCAAAGGAAAAACACCTTTTCAAAAAGAAACAATCCCGCAAAGAATAACTCCCATTATGTGATGCTTCTGATTGGGTCTGATGATTTTGACCCAGTGCATGTGAAAAAAATAACCTGAATCCTGAACTGAATCCTCAAACATTTATTCTATGAATATTTGCTCCTCTGCATTATTTGCTAATCCCAGTAAAGTGCATACACAGATGTATGCCAAGCGAACATACAAACAATAGCCTAGTTTTGGATCTAGGCTGATATTAGCAGCTACAAATATACCCGCAGACAAACGGAAGACCCCTTTACTTGTTGCACCATCCAGGCAACAGGATTGGATGAATTGAATTGGAAAGATTAGATGCCAATGATCTGTGCGTTCACAAGAGATAAACAACCCCCCTCGCCTTCCTTTATAAATGAATACATTTCAACTAATTATAATATTAATAATAATTGTAACCCTCCCTACTTAGAGGGAATTAGAAATTGCATGCCACCAGAAACTTGAGACCATAGGACGGAGATATTTATGTATTTAAGTTTGAACATTTGAATCAAGTGTGAAGAAAATAACCTCAGGGTGAAAAGTTAAGCATTTGGACTGCAAATCGCAATCAAATCCCTCACGGCTGTGTGACTCTGTTAAAGTCGGTCTCAAAGCGCGCTTCTGTTTCCCTGTGAACGATTCAGAACAACAAGAATCTTTTGAACACAGGCAGATGTGGTGGTACTGTGTTTTGCACACATTAGGCTAGTGTCTTGGCTAGTGTACTTCTAGTAGAAATTAGCATAGCATAGCAGACCAGAAAGACTTGAAGACTATCATGCGCTTACTTCCCAAAAGAAGACTTAAAGACATCTGACAGGGCGGTACTTTCACTTTTCTTTGCCTAAGGTTTGACACGAATTCAGATAATTTGATTGATGTACCAACACATAGTATCGGCACGCCTTAGCTGCCATTCTCACGTTTTTCTTTTGGAAACATTATCACCAGTGAGGCACAGTCTCAAGTCGTGATGTCACAACTTGGCACTTTTCCATATAGCTTGCTTCTTTCAATGATCTGTATAGTTCAACCTAAAGCCCAATGTTCACCAGCCAATGATCCCTTACACACTTCAGTTTAAATCGGCCGCTGGAATACCAAGGGGCTGTTAAGCCCTGGAAACACACAAATCCAAACTTAAACATTTCCCCTCGAACGAGGGGTTATCGTGCTATAAAAACCGCCCCGGCAAAAAAACAAATGTTGAACAACAATGTACTGCTGGGTAGGGAGTGTTAGGGGAAGGATCAGGGACACACTAAATCACAAAGCAGACAAACAGAGCTGAACTCCAAATCTCCCCCTTCAAGGCGATCCCATTCTGTTATTCATGAGAACAGGGCAGGGCGTTGAGGAGCTCTCTCTCCCACCAAATGTCATTTTCATAAATCAACCTGGAGTGCGCAGGAGGGATTACCAGTGTGTTTTGAAGCTATGGGGGAAGCTGGCGCTCTCGTTGGAAGGGAAGGGTGAGGGGGGGGGGGGGGGGGGGGGGGGGGTGTTCTGAACAAAGCACAAACGTAACAAATTGTAAAGTGTTTCTGGGTGTGGACAGCAATATGTACAGTTCAAATGGATGGGTTGTTATTTCTTTTGTTGTGTGGCCAGCTGAGGCGAGATAACTGCACTTAAGGACTCAAACCATCCACCGAGGTGGTCTCATTCTTGAGGGTGGTCTCACTCTTGTTCCAGCAGGGGGAGCGAAAAAAGAAAAAGAACAAAAAAAACATTCCCTAGTGTGCAGGATGCGTAGTCTCAAGTCTTTTATTTTCCTGATGTTTCTGCTATTCCGGAGGTGGATCGGTGGCTTTGGTTTTAACACTGTGGTGCACAAAGAATGCTCTATCCCCCTTCCACCAATGAGAAGCTACCCCTCACAGCCCTGTCACCAATGAAAAGACACCCTCCTCACGGCCCCTTCCTCCACCAATGAGAAGCCACCCCTTGTGAATGACCATACCAGTTCAGCCTAACAGTTTAACCAGAGTAACCAAACACTAAAGTCATTTTACGGTAACGGCGGCAAACACAGGCTACAGGCGACTACTGCGCGTCAGGGGATGACGTCAATTTGCCGGTGTTTGTACGGCAGGTGACCCATGCACCTGGGGCCACTTTCAGCCAATCACACAAGGGAATTGCAATGGCCTGTTGTTTGACAAGAGATGCTGCTGTCCTTGACGATTATGATTTTACTGTTTGGTTTCGTTTCAAAGGGTCCTGGAATTTGACATAACATATATTTTTGACGAAGAGCATTATCTATTACTAGTCCGAGGGTGAGGAAAAAATTACTGTATATTATATGCGTGTAAATGTATTTTCTATATATATTTACTTCTATTTGTGTACAGGTGTGTTCTATTTTTCAAAGCCGGATCCATTTTGTTTGGAAAGGCTTCAGCTAGGTTGGGGATAGTGTCTTTGTTTACATGTGTAACTGCTGACTTTCTTTCGAAAACACACAAATAACCTTGTGCCAAGCTTCCTACCTGCACTTTCAAGCAGTTCTTGTATTACAGTATATCTTTAGCTAAATCAGTATAATACTTACGTAGGCGCTGCAATATTTCACATACCGATGAGTGAATCAGGTGGAATGTACAGAAAGAACTGGCCCTGAACGGGTAGTACATGCGTTTTGTTTTGTTTTATTATGGCTGGGTTCCGTTGAAATGACGTAAGTTAGCTGGGGACAACCATCAAGCTGATTCTCATGTAGTGGCATCATCTCCATATAACTTCAACACTATATTATTCATTGCCAAAAACAATGTAAATCCAACCTATAGCTGCCAAGTTTCATGTTTCAGGTGCACCATCTGTTTTCAAACTCACCCTCATTTCAACCCAAGCCAGTTTCAATGTCACACGCTATGGTCACCATTTTCTGATATGGGAGAACAACAGTCAAACTGACAAGAAAGAAAAGATTTGTTCAGGGAAGAGGGTTTTTATGGGATGTGCACAAATCATACAGTAGATAAGTTGTTTGATAAGTCTGCGCTACACCACAATGATATGTACACAAATGTATTGGAAGAGATGGTGGCTGATGTTTTGTTCATGTTTTTATCAATGTGAACCTGAATTACAAGTGGTTTCCGTTCATTATTATCAAAAGTTGAGAATCCAGAATGAGAAAAATCAAAGTCCACTCCACTGTTATCAGGCAGCCATATGGATTTTGATAATGAGCGAGACGCAGAAATGCAAGAAATTAGCGAGTTCACCCTTAGCGCATGGCAGAAAGAAAATACATTGGCAGGACTTCCTGAACCTGGATTTTCCACTACTCAATCAAGTCGGGATGAAATATCATTCAGTGCTTCCTTAGCACGGGCGGACGAGTATGAGATATCGGTGCATCTCGACCAAAAATCGACCAAATCCAGAACATGTTATTTGAGGATAAAAAAAGAAAAAAAAGGCTAATGGGTTTCCAATACAATACATTGTATGCTTGAAGTGATACTGTGAATAATTTTAAGATTTGAAATACTTAAAACTATATGTATTCTCTTTTTTTTGGTTAGGTAATATCTAACGTGGCATTACAGGCTAAGAATATGTTGTTAGCTAGAAAATGACTAGAATCCTCCCAGCGCTTCTCATACCTATAGAGTCGTATCACCCATGTAAGGATATGCCTTACTTTACCTAACTTTCCATTGTTGAGTTTATAACAAGGAGTACTGATCTCAATGATGGTGTTGAGTTTAGAAGGACCACGCCTTACTGGGCTAGGTTGAGATCAGTTTTCTAGAGGAAGGCATGTTCTTGTCTAATGAGAAAATCCAGACACCAAAGAGTCGGAATGCCTTTCAGAACAACAAATGAATGCCCCCCCACCCCGACCAAGGACCCAGGCCCCGCACCCCATACATTAACAAGCCAATCCAATGTCTATCTACCAAGCCAACCCCGAGTCAAACAGAAGGCCACCACACCTAGCGGGGCGGCTTATCCCTGTGTTTGTCTCGCTGACACATAGATTGAAACCTATTGGCGCAGGTGACAGGTGAATCGAACGTTAGACTTTCTCAGGGCGGCCATGTTGCCCCCCCCCCCCCCTCCCCTTAATATCGTTAGTTGCAAATTAAACCAGCGGACGTGAATCGATGCGTTGCCTGTGATGGCTTCCTGTTCCTGTTTGAACACGGCCTACCCCCACGCAAAGAGGCTTGTTGACACTTGTTGACGCGACGGCCCATCCTCCCAACGGGGATAGCATTTGTATGCGGTTGCCTAGCAACCACCGATTACTATCGAGGAGGGGACCTGGCATACACAATAGACCCCCAACAAAAGAAAATAACTAAAAAAAGTACCTAGACTGATTTCTCCTGACTTCATCCTGCAGATTAAGAATTGCATAGATGCGTCGCTGCTCACATACACACTGCTTCTCTCGATGCTGAATTCAAACCACATCCACATGCCGGCGAACGTACGTAAGAGCTTCTGGGAGCGGAGAACATCAACAGTCTGACCTCGCCCTGTACCTTACCTCTCGTGACCAGAGCTGAAGCAACCAGGTCCTGTTTAACCAATCGGTGGCCGGTGTGAAGAGACAACACACAACTTATCATCTCCCTTCATGGCCCATGGGGCAGACCACTAGCTGTGTGTGTGTGTGTGTGTGTGTGTGTGTGTGTGTGTGTGTGTGTGTGTGTGTGTGTGTGTGTGTGTGTGTGTGTGTGTGTGTGTGTGTGTGTGTGTGTGTGTGTGTGTGTGTGTGCCGAATCTTCTACAACAGGAATGCGCCAAAATAAAAGTGTCGGCCCAAAGAGTGTTTTTTATTTATTTATTTATTTAAATTATTTATTTATTTGTTGGTTTGTCCATTGATTTCTCTTTTTTGGAACACCTGGTTGATATTTGAGAAGGCTTGGATTGGCAGGAGCATCATTTTGGGTTGTTGCAAAGGGAAGTTCTCTGTGGATACTCTCAGACCGAGCAGTTTCTCGTTTTTTTTGTCCCAAGGGTACGGAGAGGAGAGGCAACAGTGGTTTTCTTGTTGATTCAAAACGTTATAAAAAAAAGTTATCACATTCACAAACCATACATAGTACACAGGAACCTTGACTTGACTTGTGTTGTTGCCATAAAAATGAAAAATTTGTACTTTGTGACTCTTAAAAACTTTTTATATTTCTGTTTAATATATCAATGAGTACCTCTGTTCCTTTTGTATAAGACCTATGAATATAGTATATACAAAAAATACACACATACACAAACACCACATCCACAGAGGGACAGCCTCTGAGACGACTTAATGTTGTTGTGCATTTTATTTTATTTTGTGTCTTACCACATCTATTCCTTTTTTGTAGTAATTGGTAAACGTTTGGATTTACAGGTGATTTTAATTTGGTTACTCTTATACTACTAAGCTCTGTATTTGCAAGCACTGTAAATGCGATTCTCATTGGATTCGTCCTCTGTACATTTAGTACTCTGATGTTGCTATTAATAAAATGTAAAACAACCCGCGCCTGTGATTGGGTCCTTACCACATGGTAGGGGTGTGGTCCGCAAAAAGAAGGCCAAAACCAAAGCTACGTAGACTTATCAAGAGTGCAGGGGTCAGCCTACGTGATAAAGTCATCCAATATCGAATAATCCCTGTATCCAACCAGCCATTCATCCAATCACCCTATCCCCCATTTAACCCAGCATCAATTCACCCAATCATTGATGAATTAACTGATTTATGAATACAACCATCCTTTATTCCATTCATATATTCATCCAATCGTCCATCAATCAATTCATTTATTCATCCAATTAGCATGCATCAATTCAGTTGTTTATCTAAGCATTAAACAATTCATCCCATTCTAATCATGCATTAAAGGCACCCAGTGCAACTTTCGAGGCTTAAAAATAAACATTCAATTTCTAGTCTTTTTTACACGTAGTAAGTTTCAATAACTCCATACCATTACATACCGACATTCAAGCAGCAAAGATGAGACGTCGTTGTGTGGTGAGAACTGATAGAAAATCGATAACAACAACAATGCCGCCATTTTCTTTATTTTTTGTAACCTACAATAAATAAAGCAGGCTTCCAGTCAATGGAAAAATGACTTCTCCCCACCGGCGATTGTTGTTGTTTACGATTTTCTATCAGTTCTCACCACACAGCGACGTCTCATCTTTGCTCCTTGAATGTCGATATGTAATGGTATGGAGTTATTGAAACTTACTACGTGTAAAAAAGACTAGAAATTGAATGTTTATTTTTCATTGAATGTTTACATAAAGTTGCACTGGGTGCCTTTAATCAATTCACCCAATCTTCCAATCATCCGTCCCCTTGGGAGGATCATTTCAGTACAATACTTATACCACTGAGGATAGAACTCTTCACTATTGTCACCGAGCCCTACTCGCCGTGCCCACGCCCAGCGGCAGGAAGCGCGAACGCGCTTTCTGCTGTTGGGCGCATGCACTGCGCATTGCTGTGGCTGTAACCGCGGCTATGACAGTGGCTTCGCCCGCGAACGTTTACTACGTTAACCTTCTCAGCCTCTACTGACGCAGAGAGAGCACTATTTCAAAAACAAACCCTGCGATTTCATCGATAGCTGAAAAGCTTCTTCCTAGACTTCTTTCTAGGCAAGACAGGCCGTGCGGACCCGTCTTATCTACGTGGCGACGTTTGATATAAAATATTAAATATGTTTGTGTTCGACCCCTAGGGTTATTGCCACGTCGAGCAGCCAGCGACGGGAAGAAGGGAACTCCTGACGCACCAAGCGGGTGAACGCCCACTTTCTTTATCATATCTCCAAACAGACTAAGGTGACAGCTAAGGTGACAGAGCTGCACCTTAGCTGGGACCGTGAGCGCATGCTGTCAAAGATGAAAAAATATATCTTTAGGTTTTCTTTATCAACTGAAAGTGTTATCTAAAAACTATTAATATTCAGAGCATATTACCATATAAAATATGATGAAGGCACTAAAATAGATAATATGATAAATGTCACGCTGGATATTCCAAAGAAGCATACCAGCTTAATTTCGACCTTGTGCCCTTATCAGAGTTTCCCCAGTTTTAAACAAAGTTCGACCGCCGAGGTCTGCACAATGTACTCATCGCAAAGTGCAGCTAATTTGACTTGGCAGTCGTTTACTTTTGATTAAACCGCTTTATTACTCAACGACGAGACCTTCAAAAGTCGCCCGTCGCTACTAAACTCTCTTCCGCTGAGATATACCCCTTGTTTAATTGGGTCTCTGTGTAAATGTGTGTGTGCGTGTTTGAAATGTGAAATATGAGTGTGAGCAAGCCTGGGCTGGGGACTGGTTTTGGTTCCCCTCCATCTCAGGCTGTCAGCTGTCACAGGTGGCTCTGATGAAAGCTCAGTGGGCCTTACAGCTGTCACTCTCAGCACTCACCATCGTAAGCCAGCTCATCAGTCGTCTAGGGTCTAACCGGGATGTAGTGTGTTAGTGTGTTAGTGTGTGTGTGTGTGTGTGTGTGTGTGTGTGTGTGTGTGTGTGTGTGTGTGTGTGTGTGTGTGTGTGTGTGTGTGTGTGTGTGTGTGTCAGGATCACTTTGCGATGATTATGCATCTTATTAACAGTTCGAGTCTGGCGACATGAATATTTCAACGGGAGACGTTCACAAAGGTTAATTTCATCAGAACATGCACAGCAGCCACAATATTTCCGATTGCTGCTGAAATACATTTTTCAAAGGCCGCTTTCTGCCGAATCTCTCCTTCTCGCCGTCTCTCTTCCTCCCGCTCTGTCTCTTTGTTTTCTACTTTTCTGTATCTCTCTCTCTCTTTCCCCTTTTTGGTTTCTGTTCATTTTTTTCTGTTGCTGTCTCTTTAGGTCTTCTGCAAAACTCTATCTCTCTCACTGTCTCCGTCTCTCTCTCTTTCTTTCTCTCTTTCTCTCTCTCTCTCTCTCTCTCTCCGTCTCTCTCTTTCTTTCTCTCTCTCTCCGTCTCTCTCTCCGTCTCCGTCTCTCTCTCCGTCTCTCTCTCTTTCTTTCTCTCTCTCTGTCTCTCTCTCCGTCTCCATCCCTCCCTCTCTCTCTCTCTCTGTCTCTGTCTCGCTCTCCCTCTCCCTCTCCCTGTCTCGCTCTCCCTCTCCCTCTCCCTCTCTCTGTCTCCCTCTCCCTCTCTCTGTCTCCCTCTCCCTCTCCCTCTCCCTGTCTCGCTCTCCCTCTCCCTCGCCCTCTCCCTCTCTCCCTCTCCCTCTCTCTGTCTCCCTCTCCCTCTCCCTCTCTCTGTCTCCCTCTCCCTCTCTCTGTCTCGCTCTCCCTCTGTCAGTCGACTGTCTGTCTCAGTCACCGTGGTTGTCTCTTTCCCCTGCTTTTCCCCTCTGTTTATTTCTGGGACCACCTGGAGCTACAGTCGGTCCCTCTCTGACGGATGGGCGTGGGCAGCGCTGGCCCGCAGTACCGCTGGGGAGAGCCAGGGTGGTGGAGTAGGAGGTGGAGGGTGGAGGTGGAGGTGGAGGTAGAGGGGGCCTTGGAAGGGGTCTGTCCCAGGGGGGGGCGCGGCATGCCAGACTGCATTAGCAAGAGGCGGGCCGGACCAGCCTCAACTGGCAGTGACATGCTCCGCCAAACCCCCCCCCCCCCCCCCCCCCCCCCGACACACACACCCCCATCCAGAGCCCCACCTCGCACACCGACGCAACCTGACTCACCCACCTCCCATCACACGTGCGCGCTTCACATACGTCAGTGCACACACACACACACACACATCAGAGACACCCTACACAACCTCATGATACAAACATAACACACACACACACACACACTACACACACGCGTCAGACACACACATGAACACACGCACACATGCACCTCTCTCTCTCTCTCATGCCCAAACACACACACAACCCTCTCAGACTCAAACAAACACACCTCCCTCCCAAACCAACACACCTCTGTCACTTCCTCACACACACACACACACACACATTAGACAGCCAACCCAATGATTTCTGCCGGCGCGACGGACAGACTCGGCCATCAGTGGCGATGGAGGAGCAGCAGAAACGCCGGTAGCTGCCAGAGCGGGGGCTCGCTGCGGATGAGACAAAGTGCCCATCAGGACGCGCCTCTCCCTGGCAGCGGCTGCTGCCGAGCCCCCGAGCCCCCGAGCCCCGCGCCCGGCCCCCCAGCCAGGCCACCAGGTGACCCGTCACAGCCCTGGCAGGAGTGGTGGTGGCTGGAGTGGTGGCGGAGGTGCTGGTGGAGGTGCTGGTGGAGGTGGTGGTGGCTGGAGTGGTAGTGGTGGTGGTGGCTGGAGTGGTAGTGGTGGTGGTGGAGGTGGTGGATGAAGTGATTGTGAAGGTGGGGGTTGAGCTGGTGGTGGCTGGAGTGGGGGTGGTGGGGGTGGTGGGGGTGGTGGTGGCGGTGGTGGTGGCGGTGGTGGTGGCTGGAGTGGTGGGGATTGCGGAGGTGGTCCTGCTGACGGTGGTGGGGGTGAGATGGGTGGTAGTGATGTTGGTGGTTGAATTGGTGGTGGTACTGGTAATAGTGGTTGTGTAGGTGTTAATAACTTAAGGCTAATCTTACCCCTTACACTAACCCTAGCAATGACACTAACATTAACCTAATTCTAATCCTTCCCCTTACACTAACCCTAGCATTAACACTTACCAGAGGACATCATCTTGGCCTGATTGAGGCAAAGGCACTTTTACTTTTTTCAACTTTTTGAATGACTTTAGTACGTTAGCAGCACTTGGTTCCTAATCTAACAGTTCCTCCATCGCTATTAAGTGCAATTCACTTTGTTTAAAAGATATCACCCGTCTTTAAACAAAGTTAAAGTTAAAACAGTCCCTTCCTCTCATTTCATCTTCCGCCTTCCAAAGGAATATTGCAAAGCGAGGAATGAATTATTCATTGTAATGTGGAGCGAGACGCCGCCAGAGGTGATTTTGGCGGGAGGGGGGATTATGATGTCACCTGGCTAAAATAGCTCCTTATTAGCAGCCTCCAAGTGGATCATGTGATTAATCATCATCAGAATTTCCATTCCAATTAGGGAGCGTCTGGATGTGTGGTGCATGACTCAGCCGTCGCCGACACTTCCTGGTCGGAACTTTTCCGGGGGCCTTGTGGTTCTCCCTGAGGTCCTCACATTAGAACAGTCTCGCAAATCTTTGAAAGTTCATTCACTCATGTTAAAGATGTATTGGGATGGACCACATGAATGGAACGGAAACGATGGAGTGGAATCAACATGATTGGTTGAAAAAATATGAACCTAAACCTATGATCCAACCAATCATGTAAGTAGGTTAGACATCTTTACGAAATGAGCCGATGTGTTTATTTTTTTTTTATGTTGTTTTTAATGTGTTTCAGGCTTTAGCTGAATGCTGAATGGTAAGTGGCATCAAACATGAGGTTCAATTTTGACTTTTATTTAAATGAACGCTTTATTGCATAACTCCCTGGCGGAGATTACCAAAATAATAATTAGGTCACATGACGCGTGCACATTCAAGTGCGCATGACTAATGCCATCAACATGGAAAACAACATTTGTGTAAATGCCTGTGTGTGTGTGTGTGTGTGTGTGTGTGTGTGTGTGTGTGTGTGTGTGTGTGTGTGTGTGTGTGTGTGTGTGTGTGTGTGTGTGTGTGTGTGTGTGTGTGTTTGAGCATGCTTGTGTAATAAGCATAAATGCCTGCTTAAGGGGGCTTTTCATTGGGAATGACTAATTTAGCAGTGAATGTTCTTCTTCTTCTTCTCTCTCCACAGCCCAGGCCTGTGGATTAATACCCCGGTTCGCGGGCTGACACCCAACCCCCCCCTTCCCCTTCCCCCCCCCCCCCGTGCTCTCACACAGTGACTCGAGGAATTATAAATGGTTGTTATGACTGCACGTTAGAAAATGTTGATTAAAGATTTATGAACACTCTCCCATCGCTCTGTTGCGGCTTTAGCCCCGACGCGGCACTCCTGTAACCGAGAGAGCGAGAGCGAGAAAGAGACAATGAGAGAGAGAGCCAGATAAAGAGAGATACAATCAGAGAGAGAGAGACAGATAGAGAGAGAGAGAAAGGGAAAGAGAAAGCGAGAGAGAGAGAGACTAATGGGCCCAATGATAGCATGAAAGTGAAACTACTTTACATATGTTTCTCGATGTGGGGGCCATTTTGTATTCCAGAGAGTGATTCACCCTCAAACCAAATCGTTTGTGGAGAGTTTATTTGGTTGAATTTCAGGAGGTTGGTGTTTGGGTTTACTGGTGGGTGATGGGGAAGTGGAGGGAGGGCTGGTTGGGATAGGGGTGTCTCTGTGTGTGTGTGTGTGTGTGTGTGTGTGTGTGTGTGTGTGTGTGTGTGTGTGTGTGTGTGTGTGTGTGTGTGTGTGTGTGTGTGTGTGTGTGTGTGTGTGTGTGTGTGTGTGTTGGGGGGGGGATCAGAGATGCAGAACGGATGCCGTACACTGCTGCCTTGCTTGCAGATAGGCCAGCTTGGTACACTACACGCCACTGTGCACTGTTAAGAGGCATTGCATTTTACAAAGCACATACGTACACACACACAGTGACACAGATTTACACACATCACACGGACACAGGAACGTGCTCATGACAGTATCTGTACAGACCTCTCTCTCTCTCTCTCTCTCTCTCTCTCTCTCTCTCTCTCTCTCTCTCTCTCTCTCTCTCTCTCTCTCTCTCTCTCTCTCTCTCTCTCTCTCTCTCTCTCTCTCTCTCTCTCTCTCTCTCTCTCTCTCTCTCTTTGTAACACACACACACACACACACGCTAACACACACATACTCACACTCACACACACACACTCACCTCCGCCACCTCGCCTCATAAAACTAGACGGACACAGTGATACTAATAAAAAGAGGTGCCATAAATCCGACCCCAGCTGTCTCCACTCATATTCGCCCCAGCCTCGCTCGCGACCAATCGGCAGATGAAGCGACAGGCCTCTTGTGCAGAGAGGGGTGCGTGGTGGGTGAAATACAGGTGACACATAACATGCTCCAGCCAGATGCTCTCCCCCATCAGTCCCATCTGGAGAACCTGCAGCTCTCTTGTTGTCCATAATCACTGTTGCTATCTGGCACCTCTTCACACCAGCTCTCTATTGTTCCCCTGAGGTGTCTATCTACTGAGATTAGCCGTCTTTTATCCTGTTGGCTGTCTATCTATTCAAATCGACCACGTATTCGTATCAGCTGACCATGTGTTCGTATTCGCTGTCTGTTGTTCATATTAGTTGACTGTGTATTCGTGGTAGTATTGTATTTATTCATATCGATTCTGTCAACTCAGGTCATCTGTATTTGTAGAAATTATGAAATTATCTGTATTTGATTGGAATATGTTGCACATTTTTTGCACATACACAAAACAAACTCACAAAGGAAGGGGAAATAAAGACTAAGATGGCGTGAACCTTTATGACGTAGGATCTAAGGTGTACGTCATAATGCCATAGCTCTATACTTATGCCAAACAGATGGAAGGAAGGATAAATTAACCTACAGGGAGGAAAAAGGAAGGATCAACACATTTTGGTTCTATTTTGGGGATGTCTCACAGGTAACCTAACTAACCCGCATCTGGAGCCAATATGCAATTTAACAAGTCTCAAAGGTGGAGGCTAGCTGGCAGCGGCCTGCATTCATGTATCCTAATGCTAAATACTTTAAGAAATCAGCAGAGTTGCACTTGACGAGTTCTCTCTCCCTCTCCTTCTCTCCCTCTCCCGCTCTGATGAAATACACACACACATACTTCACAATAGTTCACATGGACGAGGAGTCACCTAGGCTATAGCTGCGGTATCGAGTGGCACTTGGATCACAGCCACGGAAATGAGATGCAGAGTGAGTGTGTTGAGCTTCTGTAGGGATCCTGATTGGCTACAAAAAAAACAAGCTTTCTCTCTCGTGACAGTTGGGCTGAAAAAAATGGCCGCCACTGGCCCCGCCAGTATATCATTAAAATCAATTCAAGTCAAATCGAGCTGTACGTACACAGCGAGACAGCAACGTGTAATCCTCATTAACACGATATCTTGTCCACTCTGTTATGATACATCTTCTTTTGCTTATCTCATCAAAAGATTTGTATAACTGATTGACACACAGGTGTCACATCGCGTTTGAACGATGAAACAACTTTCTTTCCCCCCCTCCTGTCCTTGTTCTTTCTATAAAATAAACAAAGCATCACGCCAGGACTATGTAACAAGAAAAGATACAGAGAATAACAAACAAACCCAGAGTAACTGCAGCGCTTGTGTGTTGCTCGGGAACGGGTGGGAGATCTGAACTGAGGTGAACCGCGCGGCAGAGAGGCGGCGGAGACAAGCCGAGGCAGAGCCAGAGAGCGCAGCTACAGCTAAGTGTTCAAAGGCTGCAGCCACAGTCACTGCATATCTGATTGATGATGATCTAGCTGGAGATCTTCCTTTAGAAGCCTGAACTGTACATCTGCATACGAGACATGCTCGGTTATATAAAGGCAGACATGAGAGGAGTCTGACCCAGACCGTATACCGCTGGTATCTGCACTATTCTGTCACTATCCGCTCTCTTATTCGTCTGATCCTGAGGGATTGTGCATTTATATTTTATTTGAGGAAAGGTTAAACTGTACAAATCGTGGCTTTGTGTCCTTGATGTGGGTTTGAAATAACCTGTTGCTATATATTTGGTTAATATATAAATATATATATTTCATATTCGTTTTTTGCATTCCACGATATATATGTATCGATTGGTCATTTGATATTTCACTTCACATTAAGTTTGCGTTTACTCCATGTATAGATGCCAAGATAAAACATGTTACATGATAATAATTTTGATCATTCAGAGTGGATTACAGATTGAGAGGTCGTGTATATTCATAACATATTCACAGAGGAGACGGATGAGTGATGAGATCAGATCAGAACTAGGCAACTAAATGTGGGAGGATGAACAGCAGCCAGAAAGGGAGACATGTTACAGTGTGGCTTCCATTGTAACCACTGTGTTACATGTATCTGGGCTTAGAAAAGCATTATGGGGACGAATTGTGTATCGTTCCCCCCCCCCCCCCCCCCCCCCCCCCAACAGCTCCCTCAGTACGGCTCAATAAAACCCTTTCATCGACCCCAAACCAGAAATAAATGAATACATTTTCCCATGAACTTAAATACTATTATCCTTTTCCACATATTATGAATTATCAACAGCCAACGTATATATTGAAGAAAACGAATAATCGACCTCATGGGATTTGTTGGTATAACAAAAAACCTTGTCAACTTTACAAGGACCCCTAGAACCTTCTCCACCCATCCCGACTGGGCACCAACGAGTGGACCCCACCCTCCGTCCTCGCCTGCACCCCCAGTCCGAATGATCTCTGGAAGGACGCCCCCAAACCCAAGCTTTTCTCTGAGGCAAAAAAAGCACCCCTGTGAGCATGTGACTCATTAGAAGAGCATTCCCTTCGATTTCCAAGCGCCCCTTTGACTTTCAGAAGAACGTCAGCTCACAGGGAAGGAGAAATGAAAACGTGTGGTTTCAAGAACCCCCTCGAGCCACTTTCTTTCCTCACCAACGGACCGACGGCGAGGAATAAGACTCGCTTTGACTGAAAGCAAGAAGAAAGACCGCCACCAGCCTAAGGAGGGTTAAATGACTTCAAAGCGCTTTCAGATGTAAATAATTTACAGAGGAGGGGAGAAAAAAAAAAAGAGGGAATTTAATTTCGCTCGCGAGCCAAAGGCTTTTCTTGCCTTTTCTCTTTCGGTTCCGTCGCTACTGTATCTTGGCGGGAGCCAAGCCAACGGGAGTCAAAGAATGAAAAGGATACTTCTGCTCTTTGATGTTATGAACCTCAAACACTTGGACCGTCTCTTGTAAAGGTTGTGGAGAGTGATGTGGCCAGCTCAACACTCATAATGCACTCTTGAAAATAATGTGATAGGAATTAGCAATGGTGAATACGGTTCGTTGGCAAGAGAAAATTAATTGTCCGTCGTCGTGTGCTTTAATCCTAGGCGATGATGGACAGGCATTTTGCGACAGCGCATAACAAAACAGTACAAAACAAAAATACCAATTAAATGGAGATTAGCGACACAACGTTTCTATTGAAAACACACGTCGGCACAGACAAACCGCCAGTTATGCAGCCACGTAGCCCACTGAATGCACACCCCCTGCAACTTGTGTGGTGTCTAAATACAAATGAAGTGCGCTCCTCCTGACGTATCTCCATCCAGATGATAATTGCCTGCACAATGAGATGCGGGGGCGGTGTACTGTGATTGTAATCAGAGACGGAGAAAGGAGATTTTCATATTCAGCAGACAGAGCCCCATCAACAGTGACCTTTTTAATGTTGTTTTCAAGGGACTTTCCTGTTTATGATCAATATGGCGCCCTCCCCTGCTGTGCATGTGTGTGCGTGTGCGTGTGCGCGTGTGTGTGTATGGCGAGTGAGTGAATCTTTGTGTGTGTGCTTGTGTTGATGGAGCGTGTGTGTCTGTGTCTGTGTGTTTGCTTGTGAGTGTGAGACTGTGTGTGTGTGTGTGTGTGTGTGTGTGCGGGTGTGTCAGTGTAGTTTGTGAGTCAGTGTGTGAGTGTGAGGGTAAGAGTGTGTGTGTGTGTGTGTGTGTGTGTGTGTGTGTGTGTGTGTGTGTGTGTGTGTGTGTGTGTGTGTGTGTGTGTGTGTGTACAAGTATGCAAAACGTCTTTGTGCGGGTATGTGTGAGTGTGTATGTGAGTGGGTCTGTGTGTGTGCTCCTGTGTGTGTGCGTGAGAGTGTGTATGTGTATGCTCCTGTGTGTGTGTGTGTGTGTGTGTGTGTGTGTGTGTGTGTGTGTGTGTGTGTGTGTGTGTGTGTGTGTGTGTGTGTGGTGTGTGTGTGTGTGTGTGGGGTGTTTGTGTGTCTGTGTATTGCCAATGTCTGGGGCTGCTGTCGATTACAGGGCAGTCACTGAACTGAGTCTCACGATAAGAGAAAATAAAAAACAGACTGTCTATTGTATTGTGCTCCTTGTTGGGATCTTAGATTTTTCTTTATTTTTCATGCTGGTGATAAAAATATATATATAAAAAACAAATCTTTTTTTATTATAGATATTTTTTTATCATGGATTCTGTTTTTTATGAACACACACACACACACACACTAAGCATTTACAAAGACACATATCACGACTCAAACACTAAAGTAAACACAGCCTTGAGCCAAAATAAAACTGCAGTGAGAAAACCGTAAGATGTTCACAAATAAACATTAGCCTATTGTTTTAGCCTTTGTCGCTGGTAATTACAGAGCCCTCGCAGCCGCGCGCCTGTCCTCCGTTCATTATCTCTCCCACATGAGGAACACTCGGAGCCATCATCGTCCTCGGGGTGTCTGAGGGTCTATTCAGGGCACTCCGGAAGACTCCGTCGGGGGCAGCTGGTGAAAACATGAATTACCAATTGGTTGGTCCAATCAGTTTGCGAGGGTGAGAACCCCCTCATCAACCAAACAACACAGTCCCTTTCTCTCTCTCATTTCCTCTCTCGCTCTCTCTCTCTCTAACTATTACTCTGCAGCTCTCCCACCCTCTCTCTCTCTCTTCCCCCCCTCTCTCTCTCTCTCTCTCTGATTGAGCATTCTTTAATTAGCGAGCCCACTGTAGTGACTCAATGAACTATTAAATAGCCAAATTATTTAGCACTGCTCTCCGCAGCCAAATGTGTGTCGATGCGTGACAACCAAACTAAACACATAAGGGCAGAAGCTGCAGACGCCATTGCCTGCACTAGCTGTACATCAATCATATGGACGCTAATAACTATTTAGTCATTAAGAGTTGCTTCTATCCAAGGTGACTTATCAAGAAAAAGACGGTTAAAAGACGGTTACCTTTTTATCAAGAAAAGGTCGTTAAGGAGCAGGTAGGGGTTAGAAGTGATAACAGAGACAGGTTGTTGAGGAGCAGGTAGGGGTTAGAAGTGATAACAGAGACAGGTCGTTAAGGAGCAGGTAGGGGTTAGAAGTGATAACAGAGACAGGTTGTTGAGGAGCAGGTAGGGGTTAGAAGTGATAACAGAGACAGGTCATTGAGGAGCAGGTAGGGGTTAGAAGTGATAACAGAGACAGGTCATTAAGGAGCAGGTAGGGGTTAGATAGTGAATACAGAGACAGGTCATTGAGGAGCAGGTAGGGGTTAGATAGTGAATACAGAGACAGGTTGTTAAGGCGCAGGTAGGGGTTAGACAATTGATACAGGAACGGGTCGTTAAGGAGCAGAAAATGGTTGGACAGTTTATACAGAGACAGGTTGTTAAGGAGAAGGTAGGGGTTGGACAATGAATTCAAATACAGGTCATTAAGAAGCAGGTAGGGGTTCGATTGTGAATAAAGAGACAGGTAATTAAGCAGCAGGAAGGGGTTATGTTGCGTTTCATTATCCATCCGTCTCGGAGATTTCGAGGACGTTGCCTAGTGACACGCACAAACACGCCCCTTTTCCTCGGACGGCGAACTCGCCATCTCGGTTGAACTCAGTGGTGACCGAGCAAAATTCCGAGACAGAATTCAAGATGGCTGCGCCCAGTGTGACTTGAAGTATGAACTGTTTTCATTGTGCTTGGACCACTTTGGTGGTTTAAATGGCAATTTCGTTCAATCGTATTACTGCAATACTTTACTGCGTCCGTATCTCTGCCTATGGCCTATAGCCTACTTATTTTGGAGTGCCTGGTCCTCTGCAAATGCAACCACGACAACAGCTTTCTGGGTGGCGTCCATGTTTTCCTCCAACGACCGAGCGAAATAATAAAACGCTTGAAGTGTGGGCGTGGCGTCAGATCCGGGATCCGAGATGGTTCGCAGAGAATACTCAAACGCAGCATTAGACAGTGGAAACAGAAACCCTAGCGATATGGCCGGAGGTTTCTAAACTTTTTTGACCTGGAACCCTAAAACTATAAACAAGTATCCCTAATTCTTTTAATTATTTTAATTATTAATTATTCTAAATCCAAACCCTGAACCTTAAACCAAACCCTACGCTCAAAAAATGCAAACAAATAAAATTACATATAATTCTCAAATATATTTGAGAACGACCCCATGTGCATGTTGGCCGACCCCATACAGGGTCATGACATCAAAGTTCCAAAGCCCTTCACTAGACTCCGTTGACTGACTCTCAACGGAGCGTCACCGAAATCAAGCACACCTCAACAAATCGATGTTCAAGTTGGGGAGAAAAAAAACAAAAACAAAGCATAAGTTGTTTACTTCTCCTTGTGCTCTCCATCTGTTGCGCGTCTTATTCTTTGAGCCCGGTAAACTCCTCTTCATAGCGCTGCAATTCCCCAAGATATACTCGCGTACATGTCGCCGTGGCGACGGCATATGGATTCAGCGATTGGGGATGAGGTGGTTTTTCCTCGGAGGTACAACAGTGATTACGACTGAGTCCACACTTTAAGCCCAGGTCCAATCTTTCATTCTGTTTGTCTTTCATTCGCTGCCGTCGCGTTGCTTCTCCTCTCCACACCGGTCTCCAAGTTGAAAAGATGAAAGCCATGCTTTATTGGAAAACAAGTCCACCGCCAGTGGTGGTGTTGGTGTTGTCGGTGGTGGTGTTGGGAGGCCGAGGCCTCAGGATTACCGCAGCAGCCTCCTCCTCCTCCCACCATTCCAGCAGACATCCACCCATGCAGTAGCGAAGCACTGTCTAAAGGAGCTTTCATCTTGTTAAGGAGTCAATTCGCCCCAGCATCTAATAACCGGCCGGAGTGTGTTTGCTCACGCATCCGTCCTCCCCGACTCTACACGGCAACGCGGCGGCAGAGTCGGCGAACGTAAATGCCTCGGAGGCCTGTATTCAACACCATAAATGATTTAAACTCCCTCCCCGTATCAACACCCCCCCCCCACCCCCCCCCCACACACACACACACACACACACACACACACACACACCCCTTGACAACCCATCTTCCCCGGCAGGGAGAAGGAAACACCACTAGGATCCTCTTACAGAATGTTTTTGCGCGTCGCCCGCCCCGTGCTGCCGCTGACGTCTGCTCCTAGGCTGGACGCCGGCAATAGGAGGAGTTTCTGTTTCGGTCAGGGTCTGTCTGTTTCCTTGTCTTGTTTTGGTGTGTTACCTGTTTTACTTTGGTATCGGTCTTGTTTCTCCCCATGTCAGGTTTCCCTCCTGCGTGATTACTGCTCCCTCCCCTAATGTGTCTCAGCTCTTACTCGTTGCGTGCCCTGTGTGTTTGGTATTTAAGCCCTTGTCTTTCCTTTGTTCTTTGTCGAATCATTTTAGTTTGTGGTGAGTTGTGTTACCTGTGTACCCTGTGTTACCCGCGTCATCCGTGTTCTCGGTGTTCCTTGCCTTTTGAGTTAATAAATGATCCTTTTACCTGAACTGTCTGCGATTGGGTCCTACCTGCCTGCCTGCCACCCGCTAACCGTGACAGTTTCGGTATTTCACGGTTGATTGACGGCCTCTCTCCTCGTTCCCGAGTACGTTCGAGGGCTGCCTCAGCCCCAGAGGCCAAAGTTTGGAAAGAAGGCCGCCGTATAGTTCCATCCTCTTGTTGTTGCCTTAAGTCACGTCTCTGTGACCGCCTTGCTCTCGCCCTTATACCTCTTGTGCCTCTTTTCTCCATCTATTTATTCCTTTGTCGGCGTTCCTTTTCAATGTGTAAATGTTTTTTTAAATTGCAGTCTATTTATATAAATGCAGCCTTTTTTTTATAGACGATGATCAATTGCTATGTTTTCAACCCAGATTCAAACGCTGTGAGCTTCCTTTTGTAGCTGCTAAGCCAGCTAGAGCCCCCCAGACCCACCGGAACGCCAGCGGCTACGGGGTGACCTGGGGGTCAGGCCGGCCTGGTGTGTGATCATCCTTTAAAAGCAGAGAACAAATCTCGGCCTGATGAAATCGCTGTACTTTTCCGTCATCGGTTTGTTGTAGTGCACAAGGACAGAGGGAAGGTTATGGTCATTACCGCATCATACATCCTCACTGCCCGTCTGGGATGCTGTGGTGCATTCTGGGAAACGGACCATCCATCCGTAATGTACGGCAGAACAACTCTCCATTCATCCCGACTACGCTTTGACACTGCCATCCATTCCTCTTCTGCTCCTTCTTCTGGGATTTTTCTTTTTCTTTTTTTTGGGGCTTTTGCACGCGACAAAAGATTGCCGTCCATTCAACATACATCATCAGCTGGCTGCACAAAGAAGTGCAGGATCCTGTGCGACACCAAAGGACTGCCAAGAAAGGCAGAAACAACATGAAAAGCCTGCTTTTTCTTTTCCTTGAATGTTGGCCTCCGCAGTGGGTTCCAGTTGTATTCCTTTTAAATCTTTTGAATAAAAGAACAAAGTTCCCTCGCAGACAGAAAGTTACTGTCTACTACTATATTGAAGCTTATCCTCCATTAAAATCAAAATCAAAAATAAGAATATCAATGATAATCCTCATAATCATCATTTTATAATCCTCTATAGAATGGTCGTCTTATTTCCTTGAAATACTCAAAGCGTATTTTTAAACCGACTTCTGTACTTCTATACATCGCAAGTACGGTGCAAAGCCTGGGTTACCGATCAAATATAAGCCAGGCTGTATATTTACCGTACCCTGATAGCATGTGTGGATAACGTAGCTAGTATGGGAACACTGGGCTTGACAGTCCCGGTTCCTCAGCACATGAGAGCTACAAAGTCATGCCTGTGACCGGGGGGGGTCGGTGACTCGTATTAAGAGCCAGAGCTGGGGGGCTGGTGGGGATGGGGGCTGGGGGAGGTGGATAAACGAAGCAAGCCCTCCGCACAGCGTTAGAAGTAACCTGATTAAGTGGCTCAGGGATATTCCACTGGATGAGAGCTCTCTGGCCCCAGCTACATTACATAAGATAGTACACAGCGCATTTCACGCGTTACATTTGGCAACTCGGCATCACAATTCAACACAATGGCCTAAAAGAGGAAATCCTTGAGATGCACACAAACAGGTCTGTCTTTGTGTGTGTGTATGTGTATGCACATGCGGGTGTGTGTGTGTATGCACATGCGGGTGTGTGTGTGTGTGTGTGTGTGTGTGTGTGTGTGTGTGTGTGTGTGTGTGTGTGTGTGAGACCTCCAGAAAAGACAACGGGTGGATGGATCGATGGATAAGGGGCTGGATGGATGATGGATGGATAAAATCTGCCCAAAAATAATTAAAATCTCAATGAAAAACATTTATTGCTGTGCCCCATCTGTGTGGGAAGGTTTCCGGTTTCCCATTCAAATTCTAGGCTTTCACTTTACAGCCAACTGCACTCAGTCACCAGACAAAGGGTGTTTGCGTCTACATTGTGACATTTTTTCTAAAGCTTCGGTTCTTTTTTAAACTTCGGTTCAACAACTGAGTTCCCGTTGGAGTAAATGTTTTGGTAAATAACGTAGAGTAAACATTTATAAGGTGTATATGTATTCATACCTTTATTTCACAGATACAGTGTGCACAGTGCATGTATTGTACCAGAGATGGATACAAGCTATTTTTCAGCTGTAGTTTCTGGGTGGGAGTTGTAAATACCACGCGCCAATGAATCATTTAGCTGCTTCTCCGAAAAATTCACAGTCATCGGCTTCAGAGGAAGACGACAGGGTGAGGGAAGGAATAAAAAAAAAGAAAACAAGGATGGATAAAAAAAAAAGTAGGACAATGGAAAAAATGAGGCCGATGAAGAGAGGGATGAGGCAGAGCAGGAGAGGAAGAGAGAGGGATGAGGTTGGAAGGAAAACAGAGGCACATTCAGAGAGAGAAAAAAGGAGAGATACAAGGCACAGCACTGAGAGATGGCTCGTGTGTAGCCCCCCCTTGAAGCGCTGGCTGTGCAGACGTCCCGTCGCCCCCCCCAGCAGGTACCCCCTTCATCTCTCTCCAGTGGGAACTTTTTAAATATGCATGATTCCTCTCACTTTCCCCAACAAATTAGACACACCCAATAGATTCAAACTCTGGTGGAACGATGTGGAAGAACAGGGTCATGGTTAGCCGGAATTACTGACCGGAAATTGAGTTTGCCGGTGAATGTAAATCTTGACTGCCATCTCCCCCTTGTTTTGAAGCGGTAAGGGGAAGGGGTAACCATACACTAAGTGTAAAAGGTTTGGATTACATTTGAGATTATATTATATGATTTAGAATAATCAAATTGATCGGTTCCCGCTCTTGTCACGACAATGAATACATATCACCCAAATGTCTCCAGTATTAATTAAAAAGTAGTTACAAAAAAACCTGCTTATGTAAGGGCTTTTAGTGTAAAAGTTTTGGATAACTTCTTTTTGATGACTTTATTTAAATTTGGTTTTGTTTTAATCATCCTAGATTGAAATGAGTGGTGCAATGAAGGGTGTCAGTGCACATTGAAATATGGGTGTGAAAGCACCCTAATACTGAAACAGATGTCTTTACGAAATTCTTTTAAACCCCAACTATTATCGTTAACAAAACTTGTTACCATTAGACATGTGCCGCATCTGCATTATGTATGGCCTTTAAATTGTACATTTGGCCCGTAAATTTGAATCGTATCGGCCAACGAAATTCTAGGTCAAAAAGTGTATCTATATTGTGTGGCTATGAAAGGTGTGATGTTTCAGTAACAACCCTAGGGGATTGGAGATTTCAAGAGCCTTGAAATCCAAAGAACTGTGGATCCCAAAAAAATATTTAATTTAATAAAGGCTTTATTGACATCGATCGCGGCCATTTTGCTGAATTATGAACCATTCTTGTCACCGTAATGTTGATAGATTGGCTCGATCTTTGGCCCTTTTCTTTGTAAAACCAATAGATAGAGAAAGTACCGGAACAATATTTCCCGTTATTACTGCCTTCAGGCCATCTAGGACTTTACAAAGTGATTGTGACAGTCTGTTATTTCCTATCTGTGACCAAGGAAAGCCATCATTAAGGTTGAATCTACAGGAGCTCTAGTTTTTTTATTCATCCGTCTTTGCAATTATAATTCCTAGAGCATTTGCAGGTGCCTGAAACCTATTTAGTGTGAGTGTTTGCGTGTATGCGGGTGTGCGTACATGCGTTTGTGTGTGTGAGAGAGAGACCCCCCCTGCAAGGTTTCCCAAATGTCCACGGTAATTGGATTGTGTGGTCTTACATTATAATATCTCATATCTTAGAATTATATTTAAAACAGTTGTAACTTTTTTTCCCATTATATCCCCCGAAATACTGACCCCATCAATCCCAGCACGCACATTACACAATGCTCACCATCCATGACATTTAAATGAAGACGATGCTAAGTAAACACCACACATTAGCCATGATTCTATTTACTTTAGCTCTTTAGCAAACATTAGAGACATTTCAGCATCAACAGTATATCCTACAAAGGAGTCGAGACGACCTTGTGCTCCAGTTAGTTTTGCTGTTGATTTGTGCTCATGAGCTAACGTTACCTGCAGTTCAACAAATGTTTACACACATACGCACACACTCATGAGTCTACAAATTCTCCCGGGAGATATCGTCTTCTTCGCTGCCTATTATTTATGCCACGGCGCGACGAGGGCAAGAATGGATGGCGTATGTCCCTACCCTGGTGTCTCGCTCGGGTGTAGCTCGTGAACATCATCCCAGCGGTCGGTCCTATCACAGGCGTATGATGCAGTACTCTGCTGCATCGGAAAACACTGAGGGTGAAGGCTCAGCCTTGCTATTCACAACTGTAACAGTAACTCTCTGTCACCACCCTGAGTTTGGTTCCAACAACAATCTCCAGTCCGCCGCTAACTGCTCAAAATCATGAGCTAAACATCTGTGATCTTAGTCAGTATGTGTCATTAAGCAACATATGGACCAAAGAAACAGATCGGGAAATCGTCAACAATGTACAAAAACAACATATAACCTAACTAAGAGTAATGAGTAGCCCAAGTGAATCTGAGAAACAGATTGATACATTGTCAACAACTCTGAAAACACCTTATCACCTCATTTAAAGTAATGAAGGAGTGCTTTATGGTCATATGGATGCCGCACTTTCATCTCCGGAGGAGTGGAAAGCATTCCTGACTAGAGATGAGGACATATGCAGACAGCTCTTTAAACTCCGGGTTGATGCACTTGGGTACCTTCTGTTGGCACTTTAGCTAACCAACTGTTCCTTAAGCACCTTTCAAACATGCGCCTTCTTAAACAAGCACCTTAAAAAACCCTCCAACTGGGTGTCCTAATACTGAGAGAAAATGGAAAGATGGTAATAAAAAAGGCTTAGGAAGCCGACAAATATGGGATTACTGAATCACAGTTTCACATAACGCAAACAATGAGACGAGTGAAACAAACAAAACAGGGGAATTCTCCTGTCTTTTGGAGAGGATTGACAATGCTTACATAGCGCTGACTTCAATGTTTCATCAAATCGGAGGGTGGTACACACCAGAAAACTAAATGCTTTGGTGTTCAGTTCTCAATATCTCCAGTACTTACAGTAAACACTACACTAAAACATCCGTTGACAACAACACTCATGGACACATTTTCAGTGAATCTCAGTGAAGTGTGTAGCAGTTGACCCAGTTACCACCTAGGTGGATGCCACACGTGATGAAGTGTTATTTTGAGGCCTCAGGTATCAGGGTTTTGGGGCTTGGCATGACTCCTATGGGGGTAAAGGTTCAACACAACTCTCTTTATTCAGAGATACAAGGTAACAGGACATGCACTCTGGAGGTGGATCTGCCGAACTCAGGTAAAAATTCAGTCTATATTGGTATGTGCGGAATTGTTTACCTTCTGAACAATACTATAGCCTATGCGGTGTTGTCATGACCACTCTTTGTGTGGGGGCAGAGTCTAGTCAGAACTGGTGTTAGCAATACTAACACCAGTTAGCTTTAATATTGGTTGTCTAATAAGGTAATAGAAAAAAATATATTTACATCACATGCCACCTAGGTGGCTTTACTTGGCACCTCTGATGGCGATGACACAGGTTGAAGACGAGCCAACCAAATTCAGAGTTGGAGTCTTTTCACTCAGAGCAGGTGTTTCCTCCTCACATATCAGAGCTCTCTGGGGTGTGTGTTGGAATGGCTGGTTTGACCTGTGTGCAATGATTGCTCGATGCACCACAGGTGTGGAGCCTCTCGCAGCCCCAGTGTCTAGTCAGTCTGACCTGGACGAGGTAAGGCTGCTTAAACTAGCCACCATCCCCACGCACATGTCACAAAGTTCTTCAGGAAAGGTCTCAACACAAAGACCCAAGTGCTTTACTGCTGTTGTTAGTGTCAGGCAACAGTCAGACAGAATCTGTATACCGGAATGAATTATATTGTCAAAACATTGATTTAGTGAAGCCAGGAGGGACGTTTGTGATGGTTTGAGGTGGTTGTGGTCCTTTGATTGAAGCACAAGCCCGCCCTCGTTTTTAATACAAACTCTGGGCGGAGAATAACTTGGCTGGTTGACGTATGGGATGGCTGGCCCTGTAGAGTTTGAACAAACTCACGGGACACGCTGACCAATCGCAGGTGTCGAACCTATATGAACCAATGGCCATCTCCGTACAGCATCAAAGAACAAACCAGCCCACGGCACCTGTGTGTGCGACCTGCGCAACGCATCCCGCACGTCAGTGCATTCCTTACAAAATGAATGAGCGCGTTCGAAACGGCCGCTCGGGTTGACCATCTCCGCAGAGTGTGTCTTCAGCCTAATGCGGCAACTCGTTGCACATGCACAGACCCCCCCCTTCCACACACGCATACGTCTAAACACCAGCTGACAACACAGGTAGCACGTGGAACGCTGCTGTCGGCAGGAAACCAAAGCTACAATTGTGATAGAAATGAAATGGGATGGGGTATTTATTTATGATCACATCAAGCAGGGCTATTACCTCTGTGACATATCACCCCCCCCCCCCCCCCCCCCCCCCACCCCACCCCAACCTGTTCCTGGGCCCCGCGTTAGCAAACCTGCGCTGACAGCAGAGGTAACCTTGGGCCGGGCGGTGGGCCCCGGGGCCGTACGTCTTCATTTGGCCCCCGTATCTAGTACATGCCAGGGCGAGAGAGGTAGAGAGAGATAGAGGGAGCATCGACGGAGGGAGGGGAGGGGCGGGGAGGGGAAGTTATTTTTGGTGGACCCTGAGGAGAGGAGCTAGGCTAACGGCTAACAGGCCAGTGTTCATCGGTACCTCACTCTTAGAATAGATTTACATTGACGTTAACTAGGATGCTTCTTTTGCTTTGCATTGCTTTTGTGTGTGTGTGTTAGTGTGTGTGTGTGTGTGTTAGTGTGTGTGTGTGTTAGTGTGTGTGTGTGTGTGTGTGTGTGTGTGTGTGTGTGTGTGTGTGTGTGTGTGTGTGTGTGTTGTGATTATGCCGCACCTATACATCTACCTATAAATCATAATGTAACTGGAGTGCGATAATTTGGGTCATAAATTAAACACTCAGAAGCCAGAATTTATTAAAGAGGTAATACCATTAGTGTCACATAACACACACATATATATATATATATATATATATATATATATATATATATATATATATATTAATTAGGGATATATATTAGGGATATTTGGAGCAGAGAAACACCTATGGGCATGTTTTCATAATTAGACGATTGATACTGCTGCAGCCATTAGTTCTACTAGTGTGTTAATGCAGGTCATTTATGATATTTATGTATAAAATGTAGCTATAGCAAGATGGAGAGGATATATGGAGAGAGAGAGACACTGACAGACAAATGGAAAAAGAGAGAGAACGTAGAGAGAGAGAGAGAGAGAGGAGGTCAGACAGACATGCAGACAGATATGTGGAGCGACGGAGCAGCACTGCTTACTCACTCGCGGTCACGACCCAGGCTGCAAAACATTAGGGCAATAGCACTCATCAAAGCTGGTCACCCCAAAGAGCTTCTTTTTTGGCACTAATGGGGCTCTGGTCAAGGTTCAAACTCTAGGAAGGAGAGAGAGCGAGAGCGAGAGCGAGAGCGAGAGCGAGAGAGAGAGAGACATGTTGTAGGAGTGGTCTGTCGCCACATGGGGCCCTTGTTGCAGTGGTTCGACGGCGGTGAAATAGTAAGTGGCAACATATCATATTATACCGCCTCGATACTGCCAGCTGGCTGAAGCAATCTAACCCAATACTGGACCAATTCAAAAGATTTAGGAGCTCTGCTGTGACTCAAAGTGACAAAATAACAGTGATTCAAACAGTGGTTCAAACACATCAACGCTGTTCCGTCGAGGAAAAACAATCTTAGGCCTTTCTGGCGGTGTTACTTTATTGAAATGATTCACCACGGGTTGGATAACGTGGGTTGTGTGCGTTATGCGGCCATGTCGTGGTCATCTCAGTGTACATTTTGTACACAGTATTCAATTTGAAGTCAAGTGCACCATCCCTGGGGCTTTTCCGCCTCCAGCAAGATACAGCTTCGGCCGAGACGGCCACTTCATCAGCCCGCCCGTACGTTGAGGATCTCTCCAGAGCGCAGAGTAGAATCGCTCCCCACCCCCTCCACGTTTATATGTTGCCTCAAAGGATGAAGGAACCCGATGCTATTAAATGGAGTATAATTAAAGTTCCAAACACACCGAGCCAATCATCATTTATATCCAGTCTGATTTTAAGCTCTTTGTTGTGCTACAATTAAATGATTCTATTAAATTGACTTTCATTAGCATCTTGAATGGATTGGTGCACCGTGGCTCCGAGCGTTGCCCTCTTTAATTTCCCCTATTCTGCACCCATCAGTGGCTTCTGGGTACATCTGTGAATGCCAATACTCTTAATCTTTTAGTTGCCACTCATTGGGAACACAATGTCACCCAGAGGCGAGCCTCAGTCAGTCAAACAGCGAATTCAACGAGTTCAACAAATTTCCGCCCACTAGATATTATATTTATTATATTTATCGGGCGGTCATTACTGAGGAGATGAGTGGGCATTGCCGGCCGAGGTTATATTCAGTTGTATGATTGTAATTTTGAATCCCGGTTTTATATGTGGGGGGCTATTTTGGAAGTTTTTGCAAAAAAACTATAATTGCCCATTGCCTGTATCTCGTTTTTTCTTATCTAGATCATATGCTGTAAACAACCTTCTGACCTTGAAAAAAATCATATTATTCAAAAATAACAAGAAAAGACCCTGTTAACTGAATTAAATATAGGAAGATAATTAATTAAATGGCTTCTTGCCGTATAGAAGCAAAACATTTTGATGTAACATTTTAATAATTTCTCCAAAAATATTCGTTATTTATTATTGTTTCTGAAGATGCCTCTTTTAGTTTCAACAACATATGGCCGACGGAGTGTTTCAGGTCAACTGTTAATGCATTACATCCCCCATGTGTGTGCCAGGGGGACTTCCATAGGGGTAGCCATTTACAAACAACTGTCGCCTTTCTGTTTGGCTGCACCCTGACTGACCAACTGCCCGGACCCAACGGACGGCCCCTTCTGCTGGCCACCCCGACTAGCATGCTAATCCCCTCCAATCCATGTCCCATGGTCCTCTTTTTACGGATTCACTGTCTCTCTCTCTCCCTCACAATTCTCCCTCACCCTCACTATGTGTGTCTCTCTCTCCATCACTATCTCTCTGTCTCTCTCTCTTTATCTCACTATCTCTCCATCTCTTGCGACCTCTCTCTCCCGCCCTCACTATCTCTCTCGCTCCCTCCCTTTGCCTCGCTCTCTTCCAAGGGTTCATCTACAACTGCCCCCTCAGATGAACGCCTCGTAAAAGTTCCCTTTGAGAGCTGATGGTCCACCAACACCTCGAAAGCTGCGACTCTGCATTATTTCGTAAAAGGGGGGCGATGCCAATCGAGAACAAGGGGCCCCGAGAACCATAGGAGGCCCCACACACTACACTCCACACCCCCACCCCTTCAAAATCATCTACTATATACCACCAGCGAAATAAGACAAATTAATCATAAGGTGGGGGGGGGGGGGGGGGGAGTATTGGAATGAGTCAGCAGTAAATGTCAGTTGGACAAATGTAGCCGAAAACCACCGGGCTCAACGGTTCGAGACGGCGCTTTGACGGAAAGTCAGCGCACCACATGGTGAGCTAGAAGGGAAAGGGAAAAAATGCGAGTAAGCTGACTTGATGACAGTGTTTTTTAGGGGCAGGGTGGTGGGAGAGTAGGGATTTGCCTGGAAGCAATTCTTTGAGTTGATTTCACAAGGGGTGTACTTTCTGTACGTTCGGCTGGGCGGAAATTGCGCAAGGGATTTCTCAATGACTCATTTTTCCGTCCGGAGAGCGTTTCGGTCGATTGGGTTACAAAGGGGTTGTGAAACTACAGAGAAACTAAATGAAATCCATCCCGAAAAGTTCCCTGGTACATAAAGTGCAGTATAGTGAAGCCAAAGAGAAAAAGTGTTTAGCCTTTGAATCACCTATCATCTGTTAACGCAAAGCCGGGGGTGTCGTTGGGACCAAGGCCGGCGACCGTCAGGAGGGGTTAGCCGGCGACTCACGGCCCGATCAACAGTGATTAATGTGGGCTGATATCCCTCAGTGGCGCCCGAGTTCCTCCAGAGCCGCTTCACCCATCACGAGCACGGATGCACTTATATCGGAGCGAACTCCAGTGACCTCTTTTTTTTTTTTTTTCACACATGCACGTTATTTATGTTTGACAAAGATTATTGCCACAGTATAAATAGCCATGCGGGACAAGCAGTAAGCGACCGAGGCGTCAGCAAAGATGACGGGGCATAAAAGTGTCCTGTTTTTTTTTTCCCAAGCAGTTTAAGACGAAGGTTTGTAAAGCTCGGAGTGTCTTAATCCTCTTCTGTGCTTCCTGTGATGCGCATTCCCCTCGCTGACGCTACGAACAGGGCCAACTTCCAACCACATCTCCAACTCTTGGGCAGTTTCTCATGAAGGGAATATAAATAATAGCAAGGAGTAATTCGTGAATTATGAATTGTCAAATGATGGCCATAGGCCTGTTTCTGATGAGCTTTGGCATAGAGACCTTGGATGATGTAACAGCGACAGTGATGGAGGGAGTACATTTCTATTTAATGAGATGACTTGGGATTGGATCAGAGGTGTGCCAATAACTTGTCTTCAATCAACCAATGACGGCAGCATCCCAAATCTGGCACCCGTAAGCCACTCATTTGACGGATCAAATAAATGTACCCATCTAATTTGGTTAAAGTGCAATAAATGCCTGTATTAATTCATTTATTAAGAATCATCTATGAATAACATTACACATTTTAGTATGATTATTTATTAATCTATTATGTGCTGGCACTGCTGCTCTTGAGATGCGGATCTACCGAACGTTCTTGCCCTGCCAACCACTCGATTACAGTGTTCAGGGGATGGGTGGACTGGGCTGTGTTGGGTGGGGCGGATGTGGGGGTTGTCATGGTGATGGGTGAATTCATCATCCCCCTAGTTGTGTGAGGATGTCATTTGTAAAATGAGCGTAAGACATGGCACTGAGGCCAACGTCTCACGCTTCATGGTAATTGCTTGCGTGTGTTCATCGCTTGTTTGTGTGAACGAGCGGTTTGTGTTTACAAGTCAGCCACTGGGATTGGACGGCGCATCACACGCCACGATGTCACAGCGCTAAGATGACAAGCTGCGCCGCGCTCGGTCGCAATCACGGTTCAACGCGGGCGTGTTTGTGTTTTTTCATTCTCCTCGGACGCCTTGCTGGACTGCAACATTGTCACATGCGTTGGTGTGTGTGTGTGCCTGTTTACAGGTCATAAATGTTAGATTCGTCCACAAAACCCTCACATTAGGCTCATAAAATTGAATGTTTTTTATCAGATAATGACAATCGAGTCGGCTATTGTGTATCAACAATGATATGGATTTCCGATAGCATCACCTTTGTCCCAACCATGCCCGTAGATACAATGGTATTAGAAACTAAATACAACTGTTTACAAAATCAGTAGTTGAGACCTTCTCAGATATCAGTTGAGACTTGGTACTTTGTGTCCACCGTGCGCGACATCCGTACATGGGAGAGCGGAGCACAAACCCTGGCTACTTCCCTGGTCCCAACACTCATTCGGGGGGCTGAGTTGGTGTTCTTCCACCTCAAACAGGTTAGGTGTCACAGTGATGCAACATGCTGCATTAACAGAAAATATCCCTCATTTTGAAATACATCCAGCGTCTCTGGAGCCGAGGCCATCCCGAGTCTTTGCGTGCACACGCACATTTCCTCCGTCTTTAAAAGCCAAGCGTGTGGTCATTAATTACCACTGCCCCGCGATGCGTGCCGCGTCCGTATCGACGTACGCGGTAATCGCCTGCTAAAACATTCGCTTACTGAAACATGATCAAACCACCCGTGTCCCCCCGGCGTCTCCCAACAGCTCATTACCAAACGAAATACTGTACGTTTTGAACAGACAGCATAATGTACGTCCCCAGGGGATACACACAACCTGGCTACGGTGCCTTATTGATTGCAGAGCCAGGAGCGTGTGACTTGTGATGTACAAAACTGCAAGCATGACAAAATAATTGGCAATGCAGCTGAAATGCAGTAAAGACTTAATTGGTCGGCGTTTATTTTATTTTTTATTGCCCCCCTCCCCCCCTCATGTTGACAGTGTTACAGGAGATACATACTACTACCCCCCCCCCCTATGAAACGATGTGGTGAGCAGTGAAGCATGTTTGGCCCGGCTATAATGGATTGGACCTCTGATAGGAGCTCTCAGCATAATGAATCACCCTCTTCTTCGGCGTGGGTTGGGCACCGTTCAAAGCACTGGTGGTCTTACTGAAAGAACCTTAAAGATTAAAAGGCCCCCACCTCCCGATGAGTGTGAAAGCTCATCAGCCAAACAAAGTGATTTCAATCTGGCTTTCGGTTGTATAATTACATTGGCTGGTAAAGCAAAATCATGGGAAAAAAATCGTTGGCTGACTTCTCCCTTTTTAATTAAAGTTGAAATGTACTTAAATGTAAAACGACGTTCAGTGTATTCATATCCATGTCATTAAGGAGCACGTAGGCCCACAGGTAGAATGTGTTAAACTGACAGAAAGTCGAACCCAGTCCACCCTTCTGGCTGGGGGTTGAACTCCATCACCGCTGCACTATCCTGGAGATCATTGAATGTCAAGGACGTTGCACCATGGCGTGAGAAGGTGCTGCCGAGAAAGCTCACCACACTGGTTCAGGGGTCACAGCAGACAAGGCTTTCCATGTTCTGCTTCATAACCAACAGTCTGTTTATCATTCAGGGATTCCCTGCAGTTTTCCTCTTCAGATGCCCCACCTCTTCTCGCATCCCAAGCTCATTGTTCGGAGCTTCAGAGGAAGGTCAGCCCCGACTGTACGAAGCAGGTGTAGAGGTATGTCACGTCTGATTGCCTTACATCCAGAATATTCAGCTTGACTCCCGATGGAAGCGCAACCTCGACGGACGCGCCGCACGCACAGGACGTCAGCCTGTCTTCAAAGGTCAGTTTGTTATCTACGATGTGCTACAAAGATAGGCGTGCTCCTCTTCCTCCTCTTCCACCTCCTCTGCGGGATTGGTTGCCGTGGCGTTGGTATGAAGAGTCCTCCTCATTTGTCCATGTGGATTGATTTGATCCGCCTTTATCTACGCCACACACAGGGCAAAGATGGTAGCCGTATACAGTAGCTTGACTCTGCTAACAGCGGAACGCGGCTTGTCTTCCAGCAGTGGAATGACCCAATCACGGGTCATCTTTGTACTCAAAGAGAGAAGGAAAGATCGTCTTTGAGGTGGTTGCTATGGCAATGAGAATGTGAATGTAAATGACATGGACAGGGAGAAGGTAGAACAGAAGGTCAGAGCCAGAAGGTCAGAAGGAGTTGGTGTTGGCAATGCAATGGCGGTTTGCGGAGGTCTGCGAGTCGGGAAATAAACGTCTCGTTGGTTGAAACGTGTGTTGTGGAAGTCCATGCTTTGAAACAGATTCTTGCAGCATTTAAGGAGGGGTTTATGAGTTATGTTGAAGGCATTGGAGTCCAGAGGCGTAGTCTGAAGAGTCCTGGCACCGGTTTGATGTAGTAGAATAAGGATTCAATCCCCAGTCAGGATTGGCTGAAAAAGGGCATCTTGGATTCTGCTAGTTAGTGGACACTAGATGATCCACTGTGGTCTTCTACGGTTCTGGGTCAAGGAGCTTCTATGAACAGATATCATTGCGACGGGTCATGGGGAATTATTGTACAATTGTGTTTCATTTGCACAGTGGCTTACACAAGAGGCCAATCAATCAGCACTATTCAAGTACCGCTGGAGCACCGGATATATGAGTCCCATCCAAATACTAAGGGATGTTAATGGCCTAAGCAGATCACTTTGTGAGGCAATTTAGTGGTGTTAGGATTTTACAACCAACTGCTTCAATGCAGGATATGGAAAATAATCGTTTATGTCTCGTTTAGGCATTGATTTTTTCTGTCTGGCTTAAAAGATGTCTGTATGTTGTATGTTAGCTGTCAAATCTAAACGGGTTGTTTTATAACCAGCATCATCGTCTAATTTATTCAACACATGTTAGCCCACGAATGTTATCACCCATATAACGATATATATATATATATATATATATATATATATATATATATATATATATATATATATATATGTGGTGGTAGATGTGACAGACTTTTGTAGTCCACAGCATATAATGAATTAACTAATTTTTTTTTTGTTTTGTTTGGTTTTTTGTAACTTTGACATTGTTAAGACAATGCTGCTTTGTGTGAACATACATACAAAATGTAAAATTCCTTCACACTTTTAAACCAAACTTGAAAAAGTTAATATGTCGTGACTATGACAAGCTTACACACCATATGACCTATGAGCAGCCAAAATTAAGAAAATCTTAAAGAATCAGTCTTTTCAACATCTCATTCAAGTCTCATAATTTTAATTAACAAAATGTATCCTCCATAGTTACGTAAATAATAACAGATAGACTCATTAAGTATCTAGACATAAGGCAGCCAGGCACAGATCAATATCAATTGATGTCTCCAAAAGTCTTTTGGTTTCAGGGTAAAGGTGCTCTGGAGTGAAGCTGCCCAATTCTGACATTTGTTGAGTTTCACACAAAGTGACGGAGTAAAAAGTGAAATTCATTGGCTACCATGGGAGTAAAAAACACCCTTTTGACTGAGGATCTGACTGCAAGGAACTCTGTTTTTGAGAGGCTATACTTTTGCGCTTTATTGTAAAAGAGAAGTTTGACTTATTCGGTAAAGCCCCCAACAGGGACTCAAAATGTCGAGTGAACTACAAAGCCCAGCAGCTCCCTAAGAGAGGGCTGGAGACTGAGGTGGTCCTTCAAAGACCTGTCGGCTTGGCCTGGGGTTCAAAGCAGCCGGTCTCCAGACAGGCCAAGCCACCGTGACGTTTTGCTTGTTTATTTGTTTGTAGTTGTTATCTATTGTTGGCAGACAAGTCCCCTTGGTTCAATCACACAAGACACTTTAACCACGGCTGTCCTTTGAGCGTTGCTCTCAACTTACACATGTAGACAACCCGCAATACGCTCTAAGGGTTAATAATGTTGACGCAACCCTGGCACGGATTACTGCTATGTTACAGAGGGCTGTCGACAGCAACAGCCAAGAGATGCTTTGACCGAGACAAAAGCTCCTAGTCTCTGATCGGGGTGCAGAGCCCTCCACTCGCTACACTTGACATATAGTTTAAATATTCATAAAGGCCCCTTCATGCATAAGCTCCAATCTCACTTTGTTTTCTGTGGTGACCCCGTCAATATTCCGTCTCCGTAAAGGGTTCCGCAGACTGCAGCTGCACAGATACCCCCACATATTGCTGGGAGAGTCTGACCAAAACATGCCATGTCCCCGGTGAAACACATCATTGGTGTCCCCAAAATACACACCCACATCCAAGATTAGCCAACAATCTAAGCAGCCATGCATTTATTAAGTACACAAGTATTGTCTGAGAAGGAATGGGGGGAAATTGATAAAGAATGACAGAGAGAGACATACCATTATCTCTATATGTGTTTCTATTATTTACCCAAAACACATTAAAACAAAGTCAGTCTTCTTTCCCTTTTTCTTTAAACTTAAACTGCTGTGTTAAAGTAAACAGCCTGCTGTTTGTTCTTAAAGGGTAAGCAAACACATTAATCACTTTTTTCTGTTGATAACGATTCCATATTGGCAAATAATCTACTTTTGACAAAGATGTATGAAGTTGTTGGAAATGTGCTTCTTTCGCCTGAAAACACAGCCACAGAGTGGTGGTTTTCTAATGGCCCGAGCCAATGTGATGTGCGTTATGTCAACAGTTGACAGTGCTTCTCCTGCTTGCTCCTAGGGAATGACTTTCTTGTCACGACTGCTCAGAGCCCATCGTTCTCCTGCTTAAACCCTGTCACCTTTTCACACAATAAGATCCTCCAGATGCCAGGCTTAACCGGCTTTACATTCACGGCAGATGTCTTTGATTGCAATTTGATTCTAATGACCTTGTAATGAAGCCTTATGAATTGCCTTTCTTCCTCTGCTCATTACCTTGATTTATTTAGGGCATTTCAGATTCCATTTTTCTTTTTCTCTTAGCATGCCATGTCCCAACCATACCGCTATGGAGAACAACTTCCCGGATTATCAGAGCTGTGAAACGATCCTCCATCTCTTTGTCAATCTTGATTTAATTAAAAAAATATTAAGAGCATACAATATACTTGTATGTCCGTAGGATTTTACCATAGATCTGTTGAGGCAATGGACTAGGAATACAATTTTTGGGACGTTATGTAACGTTACGTTCGACATTCAACCTGGTGGTTTGAAACATTATCCGTGCAACTTTCTCTTCCTCAGTGGTGTTTTCCCAACCATAAAACTCCCAACGCCTGAGCTAACTGATATGCTAACAGATTAGCTTGTCCTCACGCAGTTGACAAGACACTTTACACATCACAGGCTTTATGCTAAAGCTCTGCTTAGCGGGGTTGAAGAAGCGTTTCACAACCCGCGGGCCCTTTGCACACACTCCGAACGGGAAAAGCAAAAAAACGAAATAATAGCCTAGCGGGCTGCTTAAACTACGCTTGCCAGGTATCTGAAGCTCATAATGATTCTTTCCATACCCGCGGAGCTCATCCTGTGGAACATATTACGCTGTCTATTCCTGCAGAATGCTAATGATTCTTCATTAGCCACACAAAAACCTCATCATTAGGGGGGCGAGTGTGCGGATCAGGGTGCACGAACCGCTTGTTTTGGCTGGGGATCTGCATGGCGGCGCTGTACCGGAGGTGCGTTTGTGTTGAAGAGACGGTGATTGGGGGGCAACCGGGAGTGAAATCCTTTGGTTAAAAGGGTGAAGGCAAATTAATGGGAGGCGCCTTCCTCGTTCATCCCGACAAATGCGTTTACCGCAATGCTAGACTTCGTACCCCGAAGTTCATACTTGTTAATAATTGGTTTCGTTTTAACGACCCCGCCCTTCTCTATGACCCCGACATAAAAACAAGCGCATTTGCATCATCCATCAGGGAAACCACAGACTCGAGAGTGCCAAAGCTATTAACGTTTTTGGGGTTTGCTGACCATGCATGATGTGAATACACTGAGGTTACTTTTAAAAGTGCATGATGATCTTTGGTCTTTGAGATCACACAGTATCGAAAGGCTGTATATTGAACAAACAGCACATATACAGTGGAGTTACTGGTAACTACCTCATGAATTTCCATACAGATATGAACATAGAATGAACAGACACAGGGTATGATTGATTCTAACTACCTGACACAAATTACAGAACAAATTAATGAAGTACAAAATGATACATTTATAGCAGACATGGACATCTGCTTAATAGTAGCATAATTCCACCTTCATCATAATCAGTATCACTAACACAAGAACTGCACCAAATCCAAAAGTTGCCCTAATGTGCAACATCTGTGTTCCCTTGAATGGCCACCTTGTGTGACAACATTATTAGGAAGTATTCCTGCCGGACCGATTTTAATTCAGTACCCCCCCTTTGAGCAGCCTTCCTGCTGCCCTTATTTGTATTATAGTGCACTGGCAAGCATACAGTTTCACCCTCAAATGTCCAATTCAGGTCACATTGATATTCACAACAGGACAACTTGTTAAACCAACTGACTCATACGTGCCGAAAAAAATAGCAAACAATAACAACTCATTTTCTGCAGCCTTGTAAAAGAAAACTAAAAGCCGATGTGTGCACACAACGTACCGCCACAGATGTCGGAGACGGCGGACTGCGTCGCCGTCAAGTGCTTCGACGCCCCTAGCCACTCACAACTCAGCAAAATGTTGTGTTGCGGAAGAGTCACAACAAATGCTGCTTCTCGGCACCACATTGATTGGGAGCTTCATCAAGTACACCCTTAATGAGTGGGGGGTGGGTCTCTAAAGACTTGGTTAGCGTGATTATGGAGAAAGCTGCTGCCGTATGGAATCACAACATGGCTCCAGCTGAATCAATAGGTGAGTTGGGATGCGACAATCAGTTAGAGTCAAGAGACGAGACATACACACACGCATGGATGTGTGTATGTGTGCAGGATGGGCGGGGGGGGGGGGGGGGGGGGGGGGGGCGTTGATTGAAATCATAGGTGTAACAAGGTTGTTTAAATCTTAGTCCAAGTCGGATCAAAAGTCGTCTGAACAGAGGGAAAAAAGACTTTTCACACAGCTGTTTACTAAACGCAGTAAATGTATAATAACAATCAATATTAGAGGTGAATAATGATATCATTATTTGACATCTGGCAAGTAGATTTATTTATTTTCTTGATATATTTATAATTATTCCAGCATTTTTATTGAAAGCTTGTAAATCATTTCTACAACATTAGCTTCGAAAACAGCAGCACAGAAGGCACAGAAAAAAACTGCACAGTTAACGTCTTTATCTCGAAAAAAGAATTGCCTCACTACACAGGCGTCCATACTGTTTTTTTTGTGACAACCTGTTGCAATAAAAACAAAAACACAAAAAAAACAAATGTGCGATCCATGACGAGCCCTGCGGCCAGAGTTCCCTGCCTCTAGTGCAGAGGATTAGCGTGGACAATTGGATTCTTTGACATTGCTATGGATTCCCTTTCACTTTGTAATCCCGACCCTAACCCACCAAAACTCAATCCCCATCCCCCATGATGCACCTGAGTCATCCGTGGGGTGCATCAAACCAATTGAGTGGTGCGGTTGAGGATGGAAGTAAAAAAAAAATGGAGGAGGAATCGATGCAATTTCTTCTCCCTCTCACTCCCCTTTGTCCTGAGCACAATCACTCCCTCAGACTGTGGTATGAGACTTTAGAACAGTTCTTGTGCAAACAGTGTGCCGAGACTTTTCAATCGTGACCGCAAAATAGGAACTTATCCAATCCGTTTGAATACAGCAAAGTGAAGATATGAAATACTGTTATGCTGCCCGTGATATGGAATGGGAGCCACACTTTAGAACAGTATCTCCTCAAACAGAGTTTCAACACTCGCTCTCTGCAAAATTCCCAAGTTCCCCCCTGTTCAAATCTACGTAATATTATGGAATGTTATGCAATGCAAAATACCCATGAGATGTAGGAAATCAACCGTTAAAGCTCCCTCAGACTTGGGAATTTGTTTTGTTTTAACTCCATGAAATATTGCTGTGGTGCTGTGTCTTTGGTAGAGAACAGATATGAGGTAAGCTACGAATGCTACGTCCTGATATGACTTATTGTCTGCACGGCATTGCTGTCAAGTCTGTCGGTCTGATGTGAAGGAGCCGGAGGGAGTGCGTCTTGGCACCGAACACATCGGAAACAACAGTCTTTCGAGTACAGCGAGATCTGTCAGAGCACAACCACAATAGGTCACACCTCAGTCAGTACTTCCTGTATGTAAATTGCATCCAAAAGGCTCTGTTTACCAGTGAATGACCACCAGACACATACACAACCACACACACACACACACACTTTCACATCCCCGTACACCGGCTGTTGCACCACATCAACTCGGCAATGCTTCTGAAATTGTATGCGTATGCGTTATGATATTATATAATGCACACACACAAAAAAAACAAATAAACAATAAAACCAAAAGCCCAATGGTCTAGTACGGCACATCTTTCTTTCCTTGTTTATTCCTCATTGTACTTATTTTTCTCTCACAATTACAGCAGCTTTTAGAAAGTCAGTCACTTAAAATGCTCTTGCTAAAAATAGCTTGCAGCTGCCAGCAGTAATTATGAGTGATATATTTCTAGGCGTACATCCAATATATACCATGAGATATACAGTATATAAATACATATGTACCATGTATCAAGAGATTGCTTCTGCTCCATGGCAACAACAGGGCTGGATGCCCCGAGGCTCAGCATACTCATTTGGCTCACCAGTGCCAAGGCAGTGGGCAGTCAGTCGGTCTTTCGTGGGCAGAAATAGCAGCCATTACGGCTCTCTCTCGGCCCACACTCTGTGCTCTGCTATTCAAATCAGCGGGGTTTGTGGGCCATGCGCTTGGCAAACTGTCACCGAGGTTTAGAGTTCTCGCGGTCGCCGTGACCCTTCCGGAGACACGGGGAGGGGGGGGGGGGGGGGGGACACCGTAGGAGATGATGAGGTGCGGGGTGACGGCGTTTGGTGAAGTCTCTGACCGCCGCTGCGGAATGTCACACCCGGATGTTGGCGACGGGCTCTGTGAGGTTGAGGTATCGGCGGTTGTTTGTGAAATGGCAGAGAGGAGATGGAAGGGAGGGGGGGGGAATAAATATAAATAGGAACAGAGATACGCGATCGCAGAAAATGATGAACACACCGGTCGTGACCGAGGGGAAGGAAAGGTGGATCTACTTTTAGAAGGCTGCCAATAACCGAGGACTCATGTACAAAACACAAACAGACAAGATAATAAAGTAGCATCCTGAGCGCTTGAAACTTCTCACGCTACTTTAGTTTAGCCTCGTGTACTGTTTACCATGCCAAGCTACTCTACGTTGCACTTTTCACACCATTGAAGTATGTGCGCTGGGGTGGGGGGTGGGGGGGGTGGAATAAGGGGGTAATCAACACTATCCATTGTGTCCATTTTGACCCCGGTTCCGAGGTGCCTAGGGCAGTCCACCATATTGCTCTCTTCTGTCGTGTCGAATAAACCAGACATTTAACAAATACGTGACCAGTTTATTTCCCTTCAACAAGAACCACAGGGCAGTCTGTGTGGTTCTGTCTCCGAGTCGCTCTCCTGCTGTGGCTGTTGGTCCTCCATCTGTATTCCCCCCCCCCCCGCCACCCCGGGGGGGAATGTTCGCGGTGGATCTGAATCTTATCCTCGTCCTACCCCGTCCCTCTCCGGAGCCGACTCACACAACCTGTGAAAACGATGCTCCGCCTCGTCTCCCGTCTCCCCCCCCCTCCCTACCTACCTCCGTCTCCCCCATCTAAAGTCTTCCTTAATGGGTCACCAAAGGCCAAGTGAATCGAGTCGCCTGAATCAGAGTGCTGACATTTTACCACTCACGCAGAAGGCTCCTCTCTCCCTCCGAAGGGAAGGAGGCAAAATGGATTAGAGCGCTAAAGAAAAGAAAATGGCCTCCCTCCAGGGGGCCTGCAGATGCCTCATTTATAATTTAGCCGGGGATTGTGTTCTAGTTTACCTGGCTTGGTTTCTTCTGCTAGAAATACAAAATCAAAGCCCTGTTCCCTTTTTGCTGGAGCGTAGTTATACTCTATTCTCTGTCTCTCTCTGTCACTCTCTCTCTCTCTCTCTCTCTCTCTCTCTGTCTGTGTCTCTCTGTCTCTCTGTCTCTCTCTCTCTCTCTCTCTCTCTCTCTCTCTGTGTCTCACTGTCTGTCTCATTCTCTCTCTCTCTCTCTCTCTCTCTCTCTCTCTCTTTCCCTCTCTGTCTGTCTCTCCCTCTCTTTGTCTCCCTCTCACTCTCTTCTGATGTATGGGGCAGGTTAAGGCAGGAACAGCAACAGCTTAAGGCCTCTAGCCTAACCTGAGACATGAACACATTATTTACCCGAGTAAACTACGATACATCGAAAACCAGCGACGTTCAGCGCGGCATGCTCTGTTGCCGGTACACAACGACACAGTTTGTACTGACACAGCGTACTCAAAGCCTCAAACACGCCCGTCATACTTTTGCAGAATATTGTTTTGTTGTTGTTTACGTTGTACCGCCAACCCTTCTTCCCTTGTCTGGAGAGAAAGAACACAACCTGAACAATGTGGGAACACACCCAAACCACCCTCACAAACCCAAACAGCCGTTTAATGTACTCACATTAAGTAGTAGTAAGGGGACAACAACCCACCCACACAAAAAGCATAGAGCAAGCGTCTAGCGGTGTTAAATCCAAAGTGACTCCAAGCCAAACAGGGAAAGTGTATATATATTTACAACTATAATTGCTCTGTATGCACACGAAAGCATCCCAGATAATTATGTAATCAGTATGCAGGAATCTTGAAGTTATTTGCCCAAGAAGCATGAGTGCGCAACGTTAAGCTGAACAGACACAGCCGCGCAATGGACAATGAAGAGATACAAAACAATGTGTGAAGATTGGGACGGCTTTATGCAAACTCCCGTCGGCATAATAAGCACAGCTGATGAAGAGGATATGGCCGCCGGCCTAGGGTGAGAGTGGGAGAAAGGGGGGGGGGGGGAAGAATGAATGAGTGGGGGGAAGAATGAATGAGTGAGTGAGTGAGTGAGTGAGTGAGAAACAGAGAGAATGAAAGAAATAGGAAGGGGGGCGGGTTGGCGTGTAAGAGGGAGAAGAGAGAGAGAGCAAGCGAGAGAGCGAGCATCTCTTGCAGCGCTCATTGTTATGAATAGAAGCGTATGAATTGCTCTCTGAAGTATCAAACACAACGGGACCCAGTAGGGCTCAGCTGGAGGAAGTAGTACAGGCAGCTCCAGCTGTACAAGGAGCTACCATCCCCGGGTCCCCTCCTTTACACACACACAGACACACGGTCAGAAGTGGTGCTTCTAGCTGGGGGTCTGCATGTGGGGTCCACAGGTGTAGAGAGCTCCGTCTCTCTCTCTCTTCCTCTCTTCTTTTTCTCTCTCCCGCTACCCGTCTCTCTCCCTCTTTCTCCGTCTGACTCTCTCTCTCTCTCTCTCTCTCTCTCTCTCTCTCTCTCTCTCTCCGTCTGACTCTCTGACTCTCTCTGACTCTCTGACTCTCTCTGACTCTCTCTCTCTCTCCCCGTCCGTCTCTCCGTCTCTCTCTCTCTCTCTCTCTCTCTCTCTCTCTCTCTCTCTCTCTCTCTCTCTCTCTCTCTCTCTCTCTCTCTCTCTCTCTCTCTCTCTCTCTCTCTCTCTCTCTCTCTCTCTCTCTCTCTCTCTCTCTCTCTCTCTCTCTCTCTCTCTCTCTCTCTCTCTAGGGATTCAAAATGCCTCTTCTTATCTGTACGTTTGCTGGGCTTGCCTACAGCCCCTAGCTGTTTCCACCCCCTGACAGCCACCTGCCATTACAAACCTATCAGCCTTTCCCTCCTCCCCGCCTCTGGCCTCTCCTCGTGATCATCCCAACCTTTCAGCGCCTGTGTTCATTGGGTGAGATGATGATTTGCCGATGACAGAACGCTAGCGACGTGACATCAGGAATCTATAAAGGCTGGCCCATGTCGACTCTTGTCCTAGATTCAATGCGTGTGTGTGTGTGTGTGTGTGTGTGTGTGTGTGTGTGTGTGTGTGTGTGTGTGTGTGTGTGTGTGTGTGGGTAAGGGGTCTCCGTGGCTCCGTCATCGATACAGTATTTATCGTAGTGCCGGATCCCCGACAGGCAACATGTCCAACGCAATGTACATCATCCCTCAGAATACAGCAAAAAGCTTTCTACCACTTAAATGGCTTCTCGACGTAACACTGCGTTTGGCAGGCGACCTGCGACCTGTCTTATGCCTCCTGCCATGTCCGCTTGCGTTAGCTTAGTGCTCCTCCCTCGCTTTCGAAACAACCGCTTTGTGAACATCTGGTCGGAGAGATGACAAGGAACTGTGGAAGGAGCATGTGCAGTAGCTCTCTGCATTGTCTTCACTGAGGAGAGTGGTTCCATTGTCATGGCCGGTATGAAGTGGCGGTAGCTAGCTTGCAAGCTAGGGTTGAACCCTTCTGTTCGTTTGCGTTGTTCAGGGATCAGATGTCTGTTTCACTCTCTCTCTCTCTCCATCTCTTTTCTGACATGGAAACACAGTGGGTGTAATGTAGTGTGTGACTTTTACTTTAGGGAAGCTGTTTTTTTTGGGGCGTTTTAAGTCGATAAAAATAACGGTGAGAGCTTTAGGGGACTAACGATTTCCGTTATATTCGAAAGCTCTGTAAAACCAAATGAGAAGGGCTTTCCGTTTTTAAAGAAAACAGGAATTGTTTCATGAACCTTGAAACGATCGAATGGTTTCAGCTGAGAATACTCGATACAGCAGAAGAAGTAGAAAACGAAGTATAAAAAATACCATTGTACAAGAAAGAAATACCAAAAGGGAGTGAGAATTAAACCCCCAGACAAAGGAATGTTCCCGGGCTGCGTCTGCATGTCTTGGTATCTCACTAGTTCCCTGCAGACTTTGATTGCTTTAACCTTCTGTGGAATGCGCTGGCAGGTCGATGAAATGGCAATAGGTATCGTTCAGGGGTGCATTCCCGCCCCTCGCAAGGGCCATCGATCCCGGCTTGTCTGCAGCGCTAGTCGATAACCGTATGGAACCGGGGAATCAGAAGAACCCCCCCTCCATCCCTCCACCCCAACCACCACCACCGCTGAGGCCCTGAACACCACCACCAACCTCCCTCAACACACAGACACACTCACACCGTCAACGACCGCCATCAAGACAATTGCTTTGGCTTATGAGGCGTTCGATAATGAATCCAAGAAGCGTCGGGAATGACACACAGTGTGTGTGTGTGTGGTGGTGGAGGTGGTTCTGTCCCTCGAGGAGAAGGACATGATCGATGTGTGTCATGTCCGTCTATAGCAGTAACTCGTACCCCCCCCCCCCCCCCCTGCTGTTTCTAGAAGTGTTTGTGCCCTTCACTACTGTCCGTCTGTCTGCCTAAGAAGAGTTAATGCTTGAAGAAAGAACGGAGGTGATTCTAGGACTTGACCTTTAGGGGGGGCTTGGCAACAAATACATTTACACCCGTTGGATTTAGTAACATCTGCAATGGTTTTATTATGTAGGTCCAGGGGAAGGAGGGACATCCATGAAGTTGAAGGTTTTATAGGGTGAGGCTTATGTCTTACAACCAGGGGATGTGTTCAACTCCTTCCTCCGGCACTGTTTTCAGTCAAAGTATCTGTTGACCCGATAGTTTCAGGGGGACTGAGATTTGAGGCAGTGGAAAATAGGGTGTAAAATCGCCCCAGAACAAAGCGATGGTGTGGCTGCTCACATCCAATCCAGACAATACACCCAAGGAGGATATAATTCTGGGAAATGATCCCTGAGAGATAGTAGTACACCACCACATCATTCCACCCACATGTTTTTGTGATGGTTTTCTTTATCTAAAAAGAGAGTGAACACTCTGTACGAAAACGTGGCCTATGGTGAACCTTTCTCCCTGATCCCAGCAACTGAAGCAGCACTTTTGGAGGATTTAGGAATTTATTTTTTGCACAGCAGACATGACTTTTGTTAAATATTATTTGGAATGATGCATCACGATAACAAAACCCATCCACCTTTTGAACCCCGAAGCTGGCATTAAAAAGATGGCTGCAACCTTGTATCACTTCTTCCCTTCCACTCCTTTGTGACAAATAGGCTTGGTTTTTCCCGCCAAAACCAAACACATTGATTTAGAGAGACAGCATCCTTAACTTAAAATAACTTTGAAGAAAATAGCTGCATGAAAACGCAATGTTGAAATGATTCATGGATAATAAAATATGTGGGCGTCGTCACGATTCATGATGCTAGGGTGTACTATAAAACTGTTGTGTTGGATTTTTATTCCAAAGAAGCAAAAAGATTGAGATCCTTATCTCTGCCAAGTATCGTCGACCAAAAGGCCAATGGAAAATGCATCATCAACAATCATTACGTTGGAAGGGGATGACATTTTTAACTGATTTTTAACTTTCTTTTTCTTTTTAACTGATACGACGGTAGCGCATCCACCGCCGACCACCACTGACCCTGGACACTTTTAAAAAAGGCCTAAAAACCTACCTTTTTAAAAAAGCCTTTCATTAGTTGTTTCCTTTGGAGAAACGTTCTCTCTCCAAATTTTAACTTTTACTTTTCTTTTTTTTCTTATGTAGCACTTTGAGATTGTTTGCTCAATATAAAGTGCATTACAAATAAAATTCATTATTATTATTATTATTATTATTCACCGGTGGACTGATGGGAAGTTGGTGGGAGTAAAGTTGCTAAGCCGATGGCAAACAAACCATCTCAGGTTCACCGGGAAAAGAAGGCAGTACATTATACCCTTTGGGAAAAATAAATGGTCTTTGCCCTATAAAAAACATGACGTTTCTGCAACCCAACGCCGATAACACGATGAGGGATATCCGTTCTCTAGCGGTCCTCCATGTCAAAACATTGAGCTAATTTGCATCTCTCTATGTATGTATATACAAAATAATCGAATCGGCATGGTGTGGAGGTCTGTACATAGCTTCCTGAAAACACAAATGCTGGCCGATCCTGAGACCGGCTGCGGTTCCATCCAGCTAGCCAGGGGTCAAGGCCCCCCCTTTTAGAAAACTCTGGGTCTAGGGCAGAGAGACATAAAGTTTGGTTCGGTTGTTTGTCAGATATTCTGACATTGACAGATGGGTTGAATTCATTCGATTAAGTCAGAAATTCTAAAAATAACAGAGCATTAATATTGGGTTACGTCATCTAAAAAGAAAGCTTTTCAGTGGTGGTGTCAGCGACGGGTACAGATACGATCTCTCCATTGTGTTTATCTGTCTCCGTGTTTACTCCAAGGAAAGCCTAATAAATATGTATGATTTAGGTAACCTGTTGTGGGTGACATCATGTAGAACTAATTGCAATTTAATGACAACTTTTTATGGTGGTGATTCCGTCAGGCACACCAATTAATCTGAATTTGAGAAAAGATATATTAGTATGTTCCTAATTTAACACGTGGTTGTGCCCATTTATTTGTGCTGGATAAACTGTCTGATAAAAACTGTGTGTATGCGCATGGGTGTATGCATGCATGCATGTGTGTATATTAGTCAACACTCAACCCTTTCCTGCTGCAAAGGCACCCCCACACACTCTCTCTCTCTCTCTCTCTCTCTCTCTCTCTCTCTCTCTCTCTCTCTCTCTCTCTCTCTCTCTCTCTCTCTCTCTCTCTCTCTCCAACTCTCTCTCTCTCTGCCTTACTCTTTCTCTTCCTCCACCCTGCCATTTCACTGAAATCTTTCAATGGCAGTTTCCATTTGAAAATGATGGCTTTAAGCCGGCATTAATCAGAACAAACTGAAGGGAAAGAAATCGGTTCAATAATTCGACCCATCTCTAATATTCCACCCAGACATATGTGTGGGGACTGACCTGTATATTATCAGGTATCTTTGATATCCTGCAGTCAAGGTCTTTCACTGTTTCTTTCACAGCTACTCTCTTGTTTGTTACATTGTGGGTAGAATGACATAACCGAGGATGCGCTCACTCGTTGCATACAAAAAGTCCAACAATGAGACAATTTCTATACCTAGGCCTTGTAGATCAGAATGTATCATGGGATTTCTGTGGGCAAATCTTTGCCATACATACAAAATACAGAGTGAAAGTACTGTGAAATCAACACAACTATACCGGAACCGAGGTTAAAGAAAATGTTAGTTTCTCGCATGAAAAACGATGTTGGAGTTTCAAACATGATGAATCACTTCACGATTAATTACTGAACAAAGACATAAACGTCATTACTACCAACATAAAGACTAACATTTTATGCTCCAATGCTCCCAAAATGGCGGAACTCATTGTGCTATGACGTCATAAAATCCAAGGCCTATACCAGCAATTTCAGTACCTATAGCTGTTTCAAAATCGGGTCCCGATTGTGGATGTGTGTGTCTGTATGCGCGTGTGCATGTGCGTGCCAGTGTGCGTGTGTGTGCGTGTGATTCATACATTTATCCAGTCAACCGTCATTTAGGGGGCTTACTCTACTGTTAAGGGATCGAAAGGGACCACCTTGCATATAACTACTCATCGCACATCGCATGCATAATGAATGAGACCAACCGCTGGCCCAAGAGGCTCAACAAACCTCCATGCACAGATTTCAAATCTTTTCCTTTAAGCTAGCGGTCCCAAAATGCTCCCTAGGGGCAATCCAACCCCCTGTTTTCCCAAACTCTCCAATACACCAGCATGAAAATAACATGTAGGGAACCGCTTAAACGATTACGAGAACCCGCTTCCCTGCCAAGGCTGCAATGCTCACACGATAACTCGGGGGGGGGTCATGTTTTTTTGCACACAATTACACAACTCGGCATTCATTTTACGTCATGGTTTCCGGCGTTGCTTTTGAGTCTTTATTCCTTTGTGTTTTGTTTTTATGGTTATTTATTGGATATTTGAAACTAAGTTCATTTCTTGTTCTTGCTGGTACTGTTGTGTTGTTGAACTGTTTCGCTCGTTTTGCGGTTTTGCACTCAAAGCCTGATCTGTTAAAATTTCACTGATTGAATCACGAGTAATCAGGTTTGATGATACACATAGACATGCTGAATAGCTGGTCAGCAGGGATCTACTTGAAAATGACACTGAAGCAACCCCTTGCTAGACTTTTTTATCATGCATTATTTGTGTGTTGTTGATTTTAAAAGTTTTGTTTATTTTTTTAACCAAGGATGGTGTTCTCCTTTCCCTCTCCCCCCCCCCCCCCCCCCCCCCCCTCTCCACCTCTCCCTTTCTGTCTCTTACTCTGTCACTCCCTCACGGCATCTTTCTGTTTCTCTCCCATACACACACACCTAACCCACACTCTCGCTCTCACATATACAGACATATTCACACACACACACACACACACACACACGCGCACACGCACAAACACACACACACACAGCAACTCACATACAGACACATGCACACAAACTGCCTCAGTCACACACACACACACATATGCAAACACTGTCTCAGTCCCACACACACATATGCAAACACTGTCTCAGTCCCACACACACACACACACGCACATATGCAAACACTGTCTCAGTCCCACACACACACACACACACACACACACACACAGTGTCTCAGTCACGCACACACTCAGCCACTGAATGAGGGGGCCCAAGCAGGCTGTGAGTGATGGAAGGGCCGTGAAGGTAAACACTAGACCGATAGGTCTACGGTGTACGAGCAGCACAGTCATTCAAGGTAAACACGTCTAAAATACCGATGTTCAATCAGTGGCACAAACGCTAAGTCACGTTCAGACCTGCCGCCACCGCGCGATCATTTGCCTTGTGCTGCATTATTCATCACCACCATATGGCGGTCATTCTCGGCGGCCATTTTGGGAGATGGATTATGCTCACTAGCCCCCTCTCCTACTGTGACAGCAAAGGGGACACTACTAATAGATTAACCGCGTCATTTTAGTCAATTATAAATGGGACGAGAGACCCAGAATAGAGGGAGCTCCTTCATCTCATTTTTGCAGGGGAGACGTCAGACACAGCTGTCCTGATTACTGATCTAAATGTAGCGCAACATTTAACACTGGGGCTATCAATCACGAGGCTGGAGCATAGAAAATAGAGGGAGGCAAAATGGAAATATAAGAGGGGACGTCTGATGGCGTCTCCTGGATTTAATTTCCTGTGACTGCGTCCCACCTCTCTACTTATTATTACTGTGTGAGGTGCATGACAGAGGCTACTGGCCCTGAGGGGAGAGAGAGGGAGGGAGGGGACACGGAGACAGAGGGAGAGAGAGGTAGAGAGAGACAGAGCGAGAGGGAGATAGAGGTTGAGAGAGACAGAGCGAGAGGGAGAGAGAGGTAGAGAGAGACAGAGCGAGAGGGAGATAGAGGTAGAGAGAGACAGAGCGAGAGGGGGAGAGATGGAGAGAGGGAGAGAGCGAGAGAGATACAGAGGGAGAGTGAGGGTGACATAGAGAGAGAGACAGAAATAGAATGACGAACAGAGACCCAAAGAGAGAGAGCGAAAGAGACAGGTAGAATAAGAGACAGAGACAGAGGAAGTGACAGAGAGAGAGAGCATAGAGAGTGAAGCGAGGGACACAGAGAGAGAGAGAGAGAGAAACGATGAGAGTCATACTGTCCCTTTCCCTGTGATGTGACTCAGCATGGTTCCATGTTATGCCGCCCCCATCGTCCCCCCCCACAGGCCTACGGCCCCCCTCTAAAGGCTTCCCCTTTAAAGCGCTGCTTCAGGGCTGCATTTGACTTCCATCGTTGTGCGTTCATTCATTCCTCCGCTTCCTCCCGATCCCGCAAGGCATGACCTTATAGGCAGACGGAGGCTGCTACGGTCTGGTGTGGTGGGGGCTGAAAAACGAGCTGATCATGACTGGAAAAAAAAAGAAAAAGTGTTTGAATGTCCGCCTGTTTGACCTCAGAGAAAAAAAACCTTGTGACGTCGTCTTAGGTCCGAGGTAGTGTGGGTTTGTGTGTGTGTGTGTGTGTGTATTTTTGTGTGAGTGTGTGTGCGTGTGTTGTGTGCGTGCACATGTGTGTGTGTGTGTGTGTGTGAGTCGGTGTGCGCTTGTGTGTGTGAGAGAGCGAGACTGAGAGTGTATCGTTGAGTTGTGTGTCTTGGTGTGACAAGGTGAACGGTAAGGACGAGTGCTAATCTCTCTCTCTCTGTGTGTGTGTGTGTGTGTGTGTGTGTGTGTGTGTGTGTGTGTGTGTGTGTGTGTGTGTGTGTGTGTGTGTGTGTGTGTGTGTGTGTGTGTGTGTGTGTGCGCGTGCGCTCTTCTGAATGTCAGTGTGTGTGTGATCACGGAAATACTTTTTCAGGCATCTCTCAAACAAAGAGAGACTTTTATCATGTTAGCCATTCGTATGACGTAGTATTACATTCAAGAATAACCATAAAACCTTATTTTTTTTCTGCATACTGTCGAGGACCTGTGCCATTCATGCTGATCACAGCTTTGTTTCGAGGTGTCGTCAATATGCCATTTTGTTTAATGACTCAACCCTTAATATCTCTTTCGTGTTAGACTGTATATCCAAAAATGTGCTGAATGTCGATTTTTTTTGGATAGTTTTTGTTGTTTCTGTTGATTGTTTGCTGATTCTTGGAGCTCCACTGTAAACAGTGAGGAACCACTCCTGACTGGCAGAAGGGACCATGGCGCCAGTATTCCTCGTGCTCACGTTGTTATCGAGCGTTTGTTTAGTGGTTGAAGTGTCAGTGGACTGGGCCAGAACCGATAAAAAAGTCCTCTTGCGCGAGGCTGGAGAAATGTTCACCGCGATGACTTAGGATGCTCATGATTTAATCTTGCGTCGTCCCGGCTAAATAACAATCACACTGGGGTTTTAAGGCTGAAAGGACGACCCATGGTTTGTCTGGCTGGTAAGGCTACGTTACATTTATAACGAATCAAGGGCTGCACCTGTTTTTCAAGATAGTGATGAGACAATAGGAGAGAGGAGATAGGAGATTGTTTTGGAACGCGCCCCTTAAGAATTAAGGAGGGTAGCGCGGTTGGAAGACATGAATGCTACCGTTTGGACTACGGTCGCCGTCCTAATGTGGAATTACTAGTCACGCCACTTTGTCTTCTGAAAGTCTACCAAACTATTTCCACTGTGGCTCTGCATTGGAGCCATAAGAAATGGAAGGTCTTTGGGGAGAGGCGATTAATTGACACTAAATCCCTATTAGAAAAGCCTCTACCCTGGAATTACAAGCACTACACACACACACACACACACACACCTTACACTCACACACACACACACACACATACAGAGACGCAGACACACTTCGAACACACAGACATACTAGATTCACCGCTACAGACTCACTTACTCACACTACATTCACACACTACAATGAGACTAGGATACACACACACACACACACACACACACACACACACACACCCCCCTCCCCCCTTTGACAGAGATGCCAGGCAACGATTTAATCATGCAGAGTGACCGGCTGTCGGGACTCGACTTTGCTTTCCCTGCTTACCCCCATACACAGGCATCCACCGACACACACACAAACGCACACACACACACACACACACACACACACACACACTACAATCCAACACAAACCCTGTGTGCTACACAAACACACGCTCACACACTCATCCATCAATGGTTATATTTTCCTCCAACGTGTCGCAGCCGAGTGGCAGATCCTTCGCCACATGCCCTCCCACGTGCACGGCCCAGCTACTTGCACGGCCCTCTAAAGCGCACGGCCACTCCCACGTGCACGGCCATCCCACATGCACGTCTCTCCCACATGAACAGACCTCCAACAATGCACGGCCACTCCCAGTTGCACGTTCCTCCCACGCGCACAGCCACCCAACGTGCACAGCCATCCAACGTGCACGGGCCTCTCAGGTTGGCACTGTGTGCACAAAGAGACGCCGTCTGTCAATATCTCTTAGGGTTGCCGCGGTAACGAATCCAAAGGGCAGGGGGGGGGGGGGCGGGGGGGGGGGTTTGATCAATCTGATGTGACCTTAATTTATACAGAGTAAATAATGCACCGCACTGTTAGCATGCGGACGGCGACAGAATCGCTAAGCCTCCAGGCGGAGGCTGTGAGGGATGGGAGGGGGCTGTGTTCCAAGCTACAAGCTAAGAGGCAAGAGGATGTGGTCCAAGATAAGGCATCTTGTTTAAGGAAGAGGCCTACAGGTAGGCTGGGGACATTGGGGTTCGAACCAAGACCGCTGCGGTTGGTGGAGTCAAACTCCACCAGTGCACTATCTTGCCCCTCCTGATTTATGGGATGAAGTTATAGGGTGTTCTGTGTTCAAACCCCAATGTCCAACTCAGCCTACCTGTATGTATCAGAGACGCCTCACCCCTACCTGATCTTTATCCGTCGGTCGCTTTAGATCAAATAGTATAATGGAATCCTGTTTTAAGCATCATGATATTGATTGTTGGGGAATCGATTATTAACAGATGTGAATATTTATATTTTGTGTAATGACCAAGACATAGCATGCCTTCAAAACAGCTGGCATCACTGCCCCTGTGGGTTATAGAAACCTATTCTATTTTGAAACACCTCATTACTGTGGAGGTGGTACAGCCTTCGAACCCAGCTGGGTGAGTGAAAGGAGATGGGTCTGGTCTTGATTATTATATCAGGGTCTTGTTCGAGTGTGTGTCAGAGCAGGTAGTCAGCTCCCGTGGTCTTTCACTCATCCATAGCTGTGTAAGTGAGAACGAAGGCGAGATGTGTCTCAGTTCTTGGAAACTATTTTCCGAGGACATCCGCTTGATTTTTCTGCTCCTGTTCCCGGCTATAATTAATGATCTGACTGATGTAAAAATTGAAACACGCTAGGGGGCCAAAGCGTCCGACAGGCTAATAAACTACGGCCCACAGAACACACTTCTAAAGATATGGAGCTCCAACCTTGACCTGCCGATGTGGGCTTTGAAAAAGAAACAAAGTTAAATTGTCTTACAAATGTGCTTGACATTGTTAAAAGACTCTGGCGTTCGGTGCAGCACGAGTCCTCGTTTCACCTGAAGCGTAAGGACATTGAGGACAACCGCGCAGTAGTTAGGATATAGCCTGTTTTTTTGTGAAACTGTGAGACCAGTGACAGGTTCCTAATTGGAAACTGTTTCAGTAAGGAGATAACATGTAAGACATGGCACTACCTAGGGACAGTTTGATATCCCTACACCAAAGAAAAAAAGGCCCAGATGACAGCAGTGGGCTATCTAAAGAAAACAACAAATACACTGTTGTCTAACATCAAATAAGAAGTAAAACAAGCCAAAATTAGAGGATATGCTAATCCACCTGCAACTCAGCCTATCATCTCTCCTTACCTCCAATTATGAGACATTAATACAATTTGAATCTTAATTTCTGGCACGACTCAAAGGATTTTAAGTTATGCAACAAGAAGAAAAAAATAAATTTAATTTTAGCTGAACAATTATGTGACTTTGCCTTTAATCTTTGTAAATCCTTGAGTAAAAACAACGTCCATTTGGGATAACTGTACGTCATGATTCAATTGTATTAATGGACTCCACAGCAATATGGTTCTATATTTCACTAAAAAGTAGTTTATTTTGCCTCGCTCCAACAAAAAATAACACATTCTTCTGGCACTGCGTGACACAATTATCCGTGATGGATGCAAATAGAGTCGATATATTTTGTCTAGAAGTGGGGTGATGGGAGTTATTCCTATCGTACAGTATTCCCACTGAATGGAATCGCTTTCTGCTTAACGAGAGCATGACAAGCGTGTTCAAGTCATTAGTTTCGGGGTTTTCTATTTAACGCTTTCATACGATATTAACCCCCTCGCACCCCTGGGGCTGGACAACCTCCCAAGAGGTCAAATCAGTGGCCTGATGTTCGACCCCATGTTAATCCGACTCTGACCGTTCCCACACAAAACTGTATGAAATCCTAAATCCTACTGCTGCCGTTACCCCGCTCTCCGTGATGCATTAGACTTGTTTCCCCGCGTCTCAATACACCTCTTTTGTTTCACTGTGCTACTTTAGCGCCTCAGTGTTGGTTCATAGTGTCTGTTTCTGCCTTACCAGCCTGTCCGTTTGTTAGTTTACTGCAGCGCTTTAGAGCTCGCATCCAAACGGAGACAGTCTGAGATAAAGTTTTCCAAAAGAACAGACTTTTCCCTGGCAAAAAGTCAGGTACACACAGAAATAAGTGGCAGTGAAAAGGCAGACCACATGGCCATGCATCCTGACTGAGCAAAGCTAATTCTAGCTATTAGGCGGACGAGCTGTTTGGGCGACCGACACTATGAACTATGGGCCAGTCGATATTTGGCTTGGGAACGATTGTGTCTCGACCTAGAAATGTTGTCTCGGGCATCCAATTTTGGTCAAAACTATGTGTGTGGGACCAATAAAACAGGGGAAATGTATGCAAATAAGGTCACTTTGATGATGCATTAATACTGTTTGGAACGTTGTTACTTATCCATGCCAAGGGCTGTTTACATATAGAAGGAAGTGGGGGGGGAGGAGCTTGCAGCTGACAGGGGTGGGTCAAAGGGGGCGGAGCCAAATAGGGCGGGGCCAGAATTTGCGGTATAAATCTCTGTCCATGCATTTCCACCACCATGTAAAAAATGCTGGCACATTTTGTGTGGCTAGTGAGCTACGAGCACTTTAACCTTTCCTGAAGGGTATTAAGTCGTTGAATTGTAAATATTGAGTTCAAACATGTTTCTAGAGAATTTGATTTCTTCGGGAGAAAACACGTATTTAAAGGTTAACAGCTAAAATAAACCTTTTGAAAAGGAGGTATTACAGCGTCAACTGAAGCGAGACACAAATCAGGGTCTCCTAAAATATTGCGAATATCTTAAAATAATACAAATACAAAAATAAAAAAAAACGGGTGGGTGTTTCCAACGAGCAGACAGGATGGGTCTAAGCGACACTCAAATCCTTCTCCCTGTCACGCAGCCCTGGGGACTGCTCAGGTAAGTCTGCCTCCATGCTCCAAAGGTCCCTTCATACAGGCAGACAGACAGACAGAGAGCCAGAAAGCCAGACAGCCAGACAGCTAGCACTCCCAGCTGGTTGGGCGGGTGGGCGTTTCACACATCGTCTCAATGAAATCCAAGAAAATTAAATTAGAATGAGAAAAGGAAAATAAACGTTCCCAAGCTTCGGGAAAATGTAGGCTTCAGCCTTATCGGGTGGGGAGCCGGGAGTGGAGGCGTGGGTTTGGAGTGGAGGTGTGGAGGCTCGGCCTGTAGTAGACACAGATGGCGTGCATCATCTTAATAGAGCCCCTCTTGCTGTATATCCATCTCTGAGTCAGACAGGAGTGACGGCCACAGGTGAATCCAGGTCAACCCAAGCTGATTTTCCAGCAGAAGAAAAGGGGTACGCTGTGTTGGGGTTAACTGACCCTGGCCTCCCAGACCTTCCCTCCCATACCTTCCAATAGGGGATCCATCATAGCATTTGATTACTTTTTCGTGGTGGTGGTTGTGATGGAGGTGGGGGAGGTGGAGGTGGTGGTGGTGGTTGTGGTGGAGGTCGGGGGGTGGGGGGGGGGGGGGGATGGTGGTGGTGGTGGTGGTGGTTGTGGTGGAGCGGAGGTTGAGGTTGTGGTTGTGGTGATGGTTGTGTTGGGGCTGGTGGATGTCACGGCGGTGGAGGTGGTGGTTGTGTTGGGGCTGGTGGATGTCAGGGTGGTGGAGGTGGTGGTTGTGGTGGAGCGGAGGTTGAGGTTGTGGTTGTGGTGATGGTTGTGTTGGGGCTGGTGGATGTCACGGCGGTGGAGGTGGTGGTTGTGGTGATCAGGGCGGGATGGTGGAGTTGGTGATGGAGGTGCTGTGGGTGTGACTCTTTGGGTTCCATCTTCTTCTGGTGCTTAAGGGATGGAGCAGTGTCGCCCCGCCCTGCAGAACGGCACCGACTCAGTCTGTGATCCGTAGGATAGAGGCAACGCAGTCGACCAGCTCATGAGGGGCCGGGCGTGTGAGAGAGACGTGCCCCAACCTACTGGTCGCTGGAAAGAAATAGCTTTTTATTCCTCAGGGGAGGGAGAGAAAACGAATTGTCCTTGAAGGTCGAAAACACCGCCATGCAAAACACTTTCTTGTGAAGTATATATGATGGAAAAGCCCTACTCACTGCACCACTTGAGATCCTAAAGTAGTCTCAATAGCTGGAAGTAATGTATCTACTCTTCATAACGAAGCCAAGACAATATCATACCAGGCTTAAATAGTAGTATCCACTACCCCCCCCCCCCCCCACCCCCAAACCCCCCAAAGTTCAAACAACTGTCAGCAAAGTGAACTTTTTATTTATCTTATTTTAAGCCAGCCATTATTTTGAAAAGCTCTCTTGCCTGCTTGCCATCTAACTTGCTAATTAGCCATCATGAGTCCATAGCCAGGCTTACGTAGCTTAAAGCGCTTGCCAGGCAATGCTAAATAATGTCTTATTGCCTGCCGAAATTGGTGTGTGTGTGTGTGTGTGTGTGTGTGTGTGTGTGTGTGTGTGTGTGTGTGTGTGTGTGTGTGTGTGTGTGTGTGTATGTGTATGTGTATGTGTATGTGTGTGTGTTAATGTTTTATTTATCCATGTCCGTGTTCCTCTGCCTGTGCATGCGAGTGTGTTTGTGCGTGTGTGCCTGCATTGTGCGCGTGTGTGTGGGTGGGTGTTATTTATGCATATGTGTGTGTGAGCCAAGGAAACGGTCTCTTGGAATGAATACATTGCTGTATGTTTATTCTGTCTGAAAAGCAGAATACAAATATTGTACCCTGCTTCCCCCCTGACAACAGCACTGTGTCAACAGTCGGAGCAACTGACAGTTTCAACAGTGCCGCATCTTTTGAATTCTCCAGACACCTTGTCGGCCAATATGTCTGACAGTGCAAGGAACTCTTTCTAGAATTAACGTTAAGATGCCTGAATTGGATCCGATCCACCGGCCTGTCAGAACCCTCTGTGTCAGGACGAAGGAATATGCTGTACAGAAGAGTCACAATGCTGACCCCCTAGATTTTAGTTAGCTGACGTTAGCTTAGGTTCGCTATAAACATCCGGAAACCCACCTCTCCTGAGAAAGTCTCATTAACTCATGTTTACTTTTACTCATTGCATTGACATTATACTACCATATTGTCCATATGTGATTTTTTGTATCTACATAGACAAAGATATATATATATATATATATATATATATATATATATATATATATATATATATATATATATATATATATATATATATATATATATATTAAATATGTATATAATTATACAGATTTTTATTGCATATTACTGTATGTACCTTCTGCTTTGACACCATTATTTGCTGTCAGGGAAGTACAATTTACCTCAACTGAACTGACTAAAAGTTCACAAAATGTGTATCCTCTAAAATGCATTTGACCACCCGCAATAAAACTAAATTCTACTGACCTTGCATTACTTATTCGTTTTTGTACTCACTTCACTTCTGCTCGTTTGACACTGAGGATAAAAGCTTCCAATAAATTAACGAATGGAATGGGAATTGTTGAACCAAGTATGTATTTGAATAATGTTTATGATCAAGAACCTACTTTAAAAGGGAATTTCTGAGCAACATTATGCCCTTGCATACTGGAATATGTTTGTTGCAGTTTTAAGCAATGCAATCTCTGTGGTCTTTTAGATATGAAAACAACCTTAATTGTCTTGTAAGGCAAAAGTTTATAAATATATACCATTTATATTATTTTCATATATTTTATATAGACTTACCACAAAAAGTAAGGACATTTATGTTTGGTAGATTATGTGTTTGTGAAATTAATAAATAGTTTACCATTATGTCTTGTTTTATTCAAACTTCAATCATCCAAGTCAATGGCAGAATAAGCTGTTTGGCAAATTTTTCATGGGTGCAACCCAAATACTCAGCTCTGCTGCTCATTCCGCAAGTGGATGTTCCTTACAAATGGGGCACCATTTGAAAGGGAACTATACAGGCTTTCCAACGGTATAAGACTTATTGTCCAAAAGCATTGTTACCACCGAGAAATAATCAACCAAACACAAATGTCATTACTTTTTGTGCTAAGTTTACATGTACAACTTACATTAATATATTAACAGATGTCGATTTTTCTGAACATCTCCATTTGCTTACACATGATTGAGCTACTCTATGCTTTCAAAGGGAAGGTGCATTACACCATCACACACCAGAGCCTGCTCCATTGCTCTTCATCCAACACACTCATAAACAAACACACACACGCACAAACAAAAAAACAAAGAAGCATACACGCAAACACACACATGTGCACATGGGGCTATTCACATCCTGTACGAGAACATGGATGCATGCGCACGTGAATGCACTTAATATAAAACAATGAATGCGAATGATACATGAAACAAACACACACAAACACGTACACCCTCCATGTTTTTTCCGAAGAGGCCTACTGCAGGCCGCAGTTTGATTGGTTGGGTGGTAAAGGGTCTTTCACCAGGGGGTATTGGCAGTGCAGAAAGAGAAAGAGAGGAAGTGAGGCAGAGCAAGCCTCCAACACTTCCTGGTCGGCAGCCAATTATTCCCTCCCGCCCAGACTGAACCCCAATTAGGCCCGGCTTGGACTGGCTGGTCAGACAGGCTGTCACCCGGCACCAAGGACACACAGACACACACCATCCCGATTCTTACACCGGAATGAAGGCAGTTTGTGTGTGTGTGTGTATGTGTGTGTGTGTGTGTGTGTGTGTGTGTGTGTGTGTGTGTGTGTGTGTGTGTGTGTGTGTGTGTGTGTGTGTGTGTGTGTGTGTGTGTGTGTGTGTGTGTGTGTGTGTGTGTGTGGTTTTGTGAGAGTGTGTGTTTTCAATGCATCATCATTGTTGCAGTGCATTCGTACAAATACGTAAGTGCATTTGTGTGTGTGTAGGCATTCACGTGCACAGCTGACCCATTTGCAAGTCAAATTGTAGCCAAGCATTAAAGGGGAATTATTTGTGAAATGGCCACCAGAGGGCACAGAAAACACAATGCCTTTCTAAGTACAATTGAGAAACAAAGACTCCCACACAGGGGTCTTTCCTGTCAGCCATTTTTGGCCAGCTATTGGCCATTTTGGTTACATCTGGGTTCCAAATTCCAAATTCTGGCTGGGATTTTAAGCTAGTTTTTGTAACCAAGATGGCTGCTAGGTGAATAAGCTAAATTGAAATGCTAAACAAACACAAACACTGAAGTGGGTTTTGTAAGCCACTCAGTGATGACAGCTGCTACTTATATTAGGGTATCATTCTCAAGAGGGCCCATCGGCATAATGTTTTTTTGGAAACTGGCTCAACTAGTCACTGCTCCTTCCATCACTGTTGCCAGGGTTACATCATAAGTGGGGAGGGACACGGAATGTCCTTGGCATGAGCTTTTGATCAAGCCAGTTAATAAAAACAGTGGGATGATCCATGCCTGCAATTGACATTCACTGTCATTTCCCCGATGTTAATGGTTTGACCCAAAATGCAAATGAAGACATATGTATAAACAGACACACACACACAATCTAAACTGATACATCTCTCCTTCTCTCTCTATCCTATCAATAGCATAAGTCAGCAGAGCATCTACCTCGTTTCTTTCCACACATTTCTGTTCAATAGCCTTATTCATCTCTTAGTCATGAGTGAAACAATGTTCTCATTTCATGTTCTCTGTGGTTTCACATTGTCATCTCACTTTTGTGTTCTTTCCAAACCCGCCAATATTTGCACAGAGCCCGACACCATGTTCATTCCATGTTGTACCCAATCCTAATTTTAATTTAACGCTCCCCTCAGGAGTGGAGCGGTCCACCGCAGTATGCCGTCCAATCAGCAGGCGGCAGGCCACACAGCTCGGTCCAGCTCCTACGCTGCGTGCCATCCAAACTGAAGCTTTCGATAATGGCCGAGATCATGTACAGGCAATTTGTGGGGCCCGATTTGTGGAAAGTGAGGCGTGTTATGATGAGCCGTCGGCCAGTCATCGCCTGGCTGTGAATGTGTTTTTTTGGGGGGCAGGGGTGTCTTCGCAAAATACAAAACTTACGCGGCACTAAACCCAAATCTTATTGGCCTGTTAAATTAGCAATTTGGGAATTGCCTTCTGTGTGTGTGTCTGTGTGTGTGTGTGCGTGGCGTGCGTGTGCGTGCTTGCGTGTGTTAAATTGCGTGCATGCGTGTGTGTTCGTGCTTGCGTTTGTGCGTGTGACTTGGTGCGCAGTCTCAGGTCTCGCGGGCTGATCAGCACCCTGGACAGCGGTGCTGCTGGTGGATACGATCAGCACCCTGGACAGCTCCAGTGCCCTCGCACGCATTATGGCTCCGTGGCTCTGCTGCAAACGGCAGTTTTGTTAGGCGCGCCTTAACGATTTTAAAGCGTTTAACTTTGTAGTGTATATCACCGGGTCTTTTTTATTTGTGTTCATTTACTCTGTTCCCTTTTCTTGCTAAGACCGAAACCCAAATCCAATGGTCAGGTTTGGAAGGTATAATTCTAGATCTGGCCACGACAGTTTAGTGGTAAGGATGTTTGTCCCAGCAGAGAGAACCTGGGTTCAATCCCCAGTTCTGCATTATTCAGCAAGACTACTGAACCATTTACTGCTCCTTGACACTGAACTACCTTCGACCGTGGCAATACGTTTTGATCGCCCGGACCGGTTTTGGTTGTCTGCATCTGTATCACTCTTTGCTCACTGGCTTTGGCTTAACGTATTAATACTGCTCGGGATAAATATCACATCCAGCACTTAGCAAATCAAATGGAGATGACTCACTGAACACATGTCCAACGCTTAACATCAAATGCATGAAAAAGCTCATTGTTTTCAATGAAGCGGTTGATATTTAACACACCAGCTGTAACTTCGAACACCGTTATATCATCACATTTCAACACCCCAAAATAAACCTTGTCCACGCATGTGCTGTGACCCCGTGTGTCATGCTAAGCCACGCTTCTTATCTGGTGCGCATCCCCCACAAAAGCTCCACAGGAATGCCTTTGTTTGCCACACAATCGGCCAATAGGCTGCGGCCCGTGTGTGACGAGAACCAATCAGAGGCAGTAAATGCGGAGTGTATGTTTGAGGCTGGCCCTGTGGTCTGGTGTTTGTAGGAGTTTGTTAACCCTCCAAGAAGGATCCCGAATGCCCTTTGCTCTGCCAACTGGCGTGTCCCTGCCTGCCTCCTCAACTGGCATCACATGTTGGGTGCTAAGGAAAATGCCCCCTCGGGTTTTTTTACGATTTCCTCTGGCTTGTGGAGACTAAAGTGGCCAACTGGCTAAGTGATAACTTTAGCAGTGGTCTGATTGGCGTGATGCATATAAATGATGCTCTCTTTCCACCCATAAACGAACCTTATCAAAATGTGTGTATGGGGAACCGGGGGGGGGGGGTAGCGAGCGAGCGAGCGAGAGAGAGAGAGAGAGAGAGAGAGAGAGTGAGAGCGCGCGAGAGAGAGAGAGAGAGAGAGAGAGAGATGCACAGGCAGCTTAGTTACTCACAAAAAATAAATCATCATCAATCATTTTCTTCCTCTGGAAGAGAGAACTGCACGCTGAGGTCTGGCAGCCGTTTGAAGTCAAAGAAAGTTTTGAAGAAAATCCTCTAAATGTATTATAGCATAATATTGACTATAGAGTTCATCATTAGACAGCCACTTTCATGCTGTTTACTCTATCCTGTGACTTCATCTACAGGTCACTAAGGTAGGGGCTATGGGCGACGCACCTCGATCAAGAATGGCTGTCAGTTACTGCGCCGACTTCGGGGGATGGAACCCAGTCAACGTCTGTTGGTTGGGGAGTCAAACCTTCCGTCACCATCACTGCTCCGTCCTGTTCCACAGTTATTCTACCACTGTACACCAGAATTTCTAAACGGAATCCGGCGATGGGTGTTGCTTGAAGACAGTTGGATGGGTCACGAGTCAATATGTGGTCGGGGAATGGACGTCCGTCCAAACGCGTCTTATCTTCACCCGGCAACATGCTCTAATCTCCATCCGACGCCAGTGGAAACTGTTGCCTCTACAAACAACTCCACGAGGCGACAGAGGTCCCGTGGGTTACACCCATTGGCTGATAAGATTGCAGCCCCGCCTCACTGTCAAACCCCCCATTCCAGACCTATGTGTATATCTATTGATTAGACACCATCATAAATGGTCCCTCATGGGACGATTGATCCATGAGTCTAACAGCAGATAAGATCCCCCCCCTTGATGTCTAGACTCTACTGGCGCTGGTTAATATATATATATATATATATATATATATATATATATATATATATATATTGTGCAGATTCACGTGTGCGTGTGTGTGTGTGTGTGTGTGTGTGTGTGTGTGTGTGTGTGTGTGTGTGTGTGTGTGTGTGTGTGTGTGTGTGTGTGTGTGTGTGTGTGTGCATGCTGAGTACTCTTGGCCGAGATAGAGAGATGTGGAACAAAAGACCGGGAGGATGATGGATGAGTTGGCTGTTGGTGGTGAGGTGGGGCTTGAAGTCATTGTCTTCAGGGGCATTACCGTCAAGATGTACATTCAGCTCACAGTCTCGCGAGCTACGCTTACTGCAGGGCTCGATGAAAATCCTGCATGTCACACACACACACGCACGCACGCACGCACGCACGCACGCACGCACGCACGCTCTCAAGTACCGCCATTTCATTCCCTATAGAATTTTCCATCATGCTGTAAATATCAACTGCAGTTCAAGGGCCGCCTCCTGTAACTGGTACGGTTGTTTGTGTAATTACAGAGACAGCAAGGCAGTGGAAGAGCGGGATATCAGCTCTCTCCTCGCCTTTGTGAGCTGTGAAACGTTTCAGGTTGTGCGCCTGGGTTTCCGCTGTAGTACATCCAGGCTCAGCCTAATGCATCCACTAGTGCAGATCCTCCATCAACAGCAAAGCACCCTCTCTCTGCTAGTTTCCTTCTCCATTTTATCCATCTCTTCTTTTTTTCTCTCCTCTCTCGCTCTTCTCTTTAATACCTTCCTGTATCTCTCATTTCTATGTTTCCCTTTCTCTCCTGTTCCCCTCTCTCTCACATTCCATTTCTCACTCCTCTAGCATATCTATCTTTCTCGTCCCTTTCTCTCTCATTTTATATCTCTCTCTCTCCCCTCTCCTCTCTCTCGTCTCTCTCTTCTCTCCTTTCTCACCTCTCCCTCCCCTCTAACCTTCCTCTCGCCTCTCCTCTCCCCCCTCTTCTCTCATCCATATCCTCTCTCCCCTCTCCTCTCTATCCTCTCTCACCCCTACCCTCTCTCCCCCCTCTCCCCCCTCTCCCCACTCTGTGAGGCAGGGCTCCTCGCTTCACAGAGAGCGATGTTAAGGGAAGTGCATGTTCAATGCAAGCAATTCCAAGCTGTGGACACCATTAAAAAATGGTATCGCTATTCCCCACTTCACCGGCAGGATTTGTTAGGATTTGTCGCATTTTATCTTCCTCCCAGAGATATTTTACCTTTTTATTTATTTATTTTTTGTATTTTCTATTAAGGTGCAACAATGCCAGCGAACAGCGCCAAACACGGAATGAGAACGAACGAGGTGATTGAATTCTGCAAAGAAGTCACACAAACTTTATACGAGAATACCGCCAAATATACTGCTCCGGATTGTGCTAAATTCATACGAAACTCTACAAAAAATTTGAGTTTTCCAACGAAATCCTTACCACAAAAATAAAAGAACTGAAGGAAAGAATCGGGTTATGGGAACTGCTGGTGAAGGCTTCATTCTTTTCTTTTTTTAAATGTAAAAAGAAAAAGAAAAACTGCATCGCCAAGCTTCTTCTAAGAGGTGGCCTCATCCCAACCTTTGAAGATAGGGGGGGACTTGTGAAGTTGAGGTTCAGCTCTCAAGGCAAGATGGAGACGGAGCAGCACGCTGACTGGCAGAGCACAGGAATAAGCTGCTTTGAGTAGCGGGATAAAGGAGTAGAGAGAGACACAGCCAGCCAGACGGGGGGGAGGGGGAGGGAGAGGGAGAGGGAGAGGGAGAGGGAGAGGGAGAGAGAGAGAGCTATAGCTTTCTATAATGAATGGCTGCACCACAGGAAGGGCTTGTTTGCTCAAATTCAAAAGAATCACACGCAAAAGTAGTCATAAAAACAGTTAAATAAGGTTACAAATGAATCTTTAAATGTCCTTTTACAAAAGAAAGAACACTTATTATACTTTTCTTAAGTGTTACTTATTCATCTAAGGAGATATGTATTTATTTGTATACGTTTTTTCAAAGTCAAAAACCATCTCACTTTCGTCCCAACCTCCATTTAATGGACTATCTACATACACTGGAAAAGATAGTTTATCAACCGAAATACGGTTAGCACAGGTTAGCACTAATTACTGCCAACGTTAGCATTGGATGTCTGGCCGACAGGTTTCAGTTGCATGAACCAAAATACCTATGGTATTTCAACGCAGCCTAAGCCTCTTTCTCTTCAATATAATACAAATTAGCTGCAGAAAGTCTTATTTCGGGAGTCTCAAGAGATAAAGCGAAGACGTCACCCAGTCAGGTGTGAATAAAGACAAAGAGAGGAACCAAACTCTGAGCGCTCCCGAGAATGCTAATGTGCTTTGTACCGCCTGTCAGTGTCCCTTTTTTCCCCCTTCCTTTGAGTTTGCTTTGTGTTTGTCCCTTGATGGCTGCCGTCAAAAGTCACATGTAAATTATGCCACACGTCGCCTCTGTTTCCTCTCATGTTCCCAACTTTTACACCCGTCACTTGAAGCTGCTCTCGCCCTGCCCTGTATATCTCCCATTTCTTTCTCCCTCTCTCTCTCTTTCACTCTCTCGCTCTCTCTTCCTCAAATCTCCACCAGCGTGAGCCCCCACCCTCCTCCGCCCGCTGACCCCTAAATGCCGAGGGCCTCCCCCCCCCCCCCCCCCCTCCAGCGCCCCTGGTCTGTCTGTCTCTTGTTGTTGCCACGCACCAGAATACCAATGTAACCCCGCCGCCGATCGATTCGTCCGCGCGGTAAAGCCACTGTGTGCCTGACATCAGCCTCCCTGATTATTCTCTCAGAGTGCAAACCGATCGATACCCATCCCAGCGACACCCCCACCGTAACCCCAGCCCCCGCCACGCCGGGCCACCTCTGTCCCCCCCGATATAAAGCCTCTGTAACCACACTTCAAAGCCGGGGGTCCGGGGGTTTTTGATGGGCTGACCCCACTGACCTGATGTTTGCGGGAACTACGAGACCTGAGGCTGAACGGACGAGCTAACTAAAACAGGACTTAAAAAACTGAATTTGAGGCGGTCGGATTCGTTTGGTCGCAGTGCTGCTAAGCAGGGATTATCGTGTCGCCACGCAGCAGGGATCGCCATGCAGAAAGTTAACATACATTCCAAGAACATCTTTAAATATACCATATGAATTAAGAAAAATAGCAAGCTCGGCGCTGCTAGCATGACCCTGCGTTCATGCTCACAACACACCAAGCTGACAAGAGAGCTTTCTCTGAAGTTAAAAACGTACCAGATGACAAAAAGCCTTGGATATGAGTTCTAGTGCGTCCAATGAAGTAGGAGGGGATCAACGGGGACCTACACAGTCCCCTGCTAGACACCTTCACACCGTCGCTCACGGGGGCCTAAGCGTATATTGTGAACACAATAAGGTGTGAAAGGGACACTGAGAAGCTGGGGGAATTTGTCCTTTTTCTTGGTTTCCCTGCTTATGACTCCACTAAACAGGTCATGTATAAAGGACGTATCCTTTATGAAACACTTCAAGGGCTGTATTGCACTGATAATCTAAAGTACAATACATTGTTTGCCTTTGGCATTCAGCCGCCAGGGAATACCGCGAATAGACTTCCCCTTGCACCTCTACCGAGCGATGAAGACACGAGTAAACGACGGAGCAGAGGGAATATAGAGAGTGAAGTCATCGAGGTGTGGTTAGGAGGATCCATGGCTGCGACAAACAAAGACGCCATCAGGTGCCCCCACAGACTAGTAGCCCAGCGTTCCTGCTCTCTGGTCATGTCCAGCAGTTGGAGGTCCGGGGGGGGGGGGGGGTTTCTGATGCTATAGCGCTGATTAACCAACCCAGTCTCACGGAAATATGTGACACTGTCACGTCACGTCATTTCAACTATTTATTTTGTAATCTGGGACACGTAGATAAAAAAAAATCGTTCCCAAAGCACAAATTTCAAACAAACATTTTTAGAAATTGGAAATTAAATTAAATTAAGTGTCCCAGATCACGAATGAATAGATTAAATGACGTGACAGTGTCACGTATTTCCGTGAGACTGGGTTGGATTAACAAGATAAACCATGTGTGCTTGAATCAGGCTTTAATGCTCAAGTCGACGTCAGCGAAAAGAAAACAAAGAAAGGGCAAAGAACTCGACAGCCCTTCAACCACTTGGTGTGTCTGTGTGTTTGTGTGCGTGCGTGTGTGTGTGCATGTGAATGCTTATTTGTGTGCGTTTATGTGTGAATGTGTGCGTGTATGTTCATGTGTGTGAGTTTGTGTGTGCGTTTGTGTATGTGTATGGGTATGGGTGCAGGTGCGGGTGCGTGTGTGTGTGTGTGTGTGTGACTCGAGGTTTGTGTGTGTGCGTGTGTTTTTGTGTGCGTGTGTGGGGGGGGGGTTAGGTGCTAAAGGGCGATTGTTAAAGGGCACAGCAACAAGCTAAAAGCTTTTTGCCCCCTGCTGATCTGAAATGTGTTTTTTTAATGGAGGAATGGGTCTTTCACCATAGCAGGCACAGGCCACTAACTGTAAACATGATCTTTTTTAATGGACTTGGACCAGGGGGTTTCTGTGTATGTGTGTGAGTGGTGGGGGGGATGGATTTTTGATTGTTTGTGTTTGCATGCCTGTTTCTGTTTGGGATCTGTGTGTATGTGTATGTGTCTGCAAGTGTGTGTGTGTGTGTGTGTGTGTGTGTGTGTGTGTGTGTGTGTGTGTGTGTGTGTGTGTGTGTGTGTGTGTGTGTGTGTGTGTGTGTGTGTGTGTGTGTGTGTGTTTTCATGTTTGCCCGCCTGTGTTTTGGATTTCGACAGACTGTCGGTTCTGCTTGGCAGCATAATGAATCAATGAGACAGGCAAGTTCAAAAGGAAGTTTCCGTGTCAAATTGTTCATTTTTTACTAGTTTGGTGAACACAGATTTAAAGTGTTTGAAGTTTCTGTTTATTCATTAGTACTTTTGGGTTTCTCTCGAAACCATTGGAGCCCAGAGTCGCTGTGTTATAAACGTTTCACCCTGCAGGTGAGGGACAACTGATACACAGACACCCCCCCCTCTCTGACACTGTTTGGAATACACTGGTACACATTACCATAAGGAACAACAATGCTTGTCTTGGCCACCATAGCTTACAGTAAAGGAAACAAGTTCCCCAAACTATGGAGTGGAGGGTTAGTCTTATTTATCTACGAAAGAGATTTTAGTTGGCCTTGCACCGACCAGTTTCTGTATCGTTCTGTGTGTGCTCTGTTTGTGTCTTTGTCCATTTGTCTGTTTGTGTTTGTCTCTGTGTTTGTCCGTTTGTTGTGGTAAACATCCATCCCAGCTAAACTGCGAACAAAGCTAAACAGCCAACCAAGATAAAATGCTACTCAACGCTAACGGCTATCCAAGCTGAACAGCCATCCAAGCTAAACAGCCAAGATAAAATGCTACTCAAAGCTAACGGCTATCCAACCTGAACAGCCATCCACATTGAACAGCTATCCAAGCTGAACAGCTTCCCAGAGCTTTTTGAATAACGTGATTTGCCCAGTGTGGCGCCTACCATAACTGTGATGTGCTGCACTTGTAATACAGCATGGCATCATCACTCCAAGGGTCCGATTCCTACCCAGGTTTTCATTGTGCAAGGAGCTATGAATGAAAATGTCCAGTACTGCCCTCATGGTAAGAACGGAATGAATACACAGAGAATCCTCCTGGAAGTCTTTGGTTCCTGAGATGAGCAGGCTCCTTACTACTTAAGGCTTGTGGAGGAACCAATTGTGCTTTTATTGTATGCATCACTATGCAGTAGCAGTAAATCATGCATTTAGCTTACGTAAGCCCAAGGATAGGAAACACTTCGATATATATGAGACGCAGAAGAGGTGGTTGTACGAACAGGGAGCCAATTAACTTCAAAGATCGCTTTGCAGCAAAGCAACCCGAGCTAAGAATAACTAAATGGTGGTACAGTTATGCAAACCATGTCTAATTACGCTAATGTCTCCGTGCCTTAAACCGATATCCAGACCGCTTGCTTCTGTTAATAGTATTTGGAGTCCTGGAAAAGTACTACGTTTGGGCATTGTGAGAACATTACCCAAGATGCCAATGGGCAAATTTCCCCCTCTCTAATTTTTTCTTTCCCCCTCTCTGAGCTAACAAGGTGTCGGTGTGTGTCTTTGTTGACATGTTATTGTGCGTGGCCGGGAACAGAGTCTGTCATTAGGCGTGTCATCTGACAACAAACCCCGTGTAAAATGAGGTTGCCAGGAAAATAATGCATGGGTGCTGGTGGCAAAGGAAATCTCTACGAGTCTCTCTCTCTCTGGCTCACTCTGCTCTCTCTCTCGCTCTCTGCTCGCTCCGACCATGTTCTCTGCTCTCTCCTGGCGTTCGTATTAGTGGAATAAAACCAGGTTTCATTTTAATTTATTTTGGGTTTGCAGAGAGGGTTGTGGAGGGGTTTTGGACGAGAGAGAGAGAGAGAGAGAGAGAGAGAGAGAGAGAGAGAGAGAGAGAGAGAGAGAGAGAGAGAGAGAGAGAGAGAGAGAGAGAGAGAGAGAGAGAGAGAGAGAGAGAGAGAGAGAGAGAGAGAGAGAGAGAGAGAGAGAGAGAGAGATAAAGCGAGAGAGCGAGAGAGCTAGAGAGGGAGACCCTTTATTTGCCCGTGCTTGTTCCCCAACACACACACCCGTAGACACACATGCAGGAACAGCCGAGGCGTAGAGGAGACAGGATATTTACGACCTTCATTTTGTTTAGAGACAGCAGCTTATTGCTTATTGCGTTGCCATTATTACTACCTCCAACTGGGGCTAATTTATTTAGATTAAAAAGCCCTGTTGTTTTCTTAATGCCTTTTGGAAAAAAAAGAAAGCAAAGAAATTCCATCATATGTGGAGGGGAGGGGAAAATATCACGTTGGTATTGGTTTATGATGTACACAAAGAAACAAAGCTGTATCAAAATGAATCCCAGCACCAGAGATAACATAACAATCGGCAGCAGTAGGAGCTTCTGCTAAAATCTGGAGCTAATTCACCGTGGGAAGATTCTTCTGAGCTCTGGAATAGGCTGTGCGATAATAGTTATCCGAACTGCTCGGGTGATTAACCAAAGCAAGAGCGGCTTCCGAGGCATGGTGCTTTTGGTACCAATACTGCCAGCCATTGTCCCCGATCTACCGTTCCAATTGACGGTGCGGGTAGTCTGAGCAAACTGCAAGTGAAACTCCACCCAAACTCCACAGCAGGGGTGGTCTCGGATCCCCTGCTGCACTGTTGGCAGAGAAGAACGGTTGCTCAGTTTCTTCCGCAAAGAGTACTCCGCGGTGACTCATGCGAGTCCCAGCATGCAATGCTGCGTCGCAACCGAGACGTGGAAATCACCGTTCCGTTTGACAGCTTCCCTTGAACTCTGACCTCTAGTACCAACTGCCAACGATTCGGCACGTTCTGCTCGTAAACAATGTTGTTTCTCCCAGCATTCTGGTGCTTTGTTTACGAAGCCATATGATGCTCGGAACATTCTGCTTTGTCTGATCGTTTAGATATGTTATTAGAGGATGTGTTTATCTAATGTGCTTTACATTGTACAATGAGGGCAAACATGTCTTAGCATTGGTCACCTCATTGGGACTCAAACCACTGACCCTTGCGTGAAGGTTGAGGCTGTCCAGTCGAACATTACAATAAAAGCAATTCAGACAGTACTAACAAAGAGTAGTGACAGACATAAGTGTTGTGAAAGTTCAAACTTCACAAGAGCTAATTCAAAGTTCAGTTCACACAAACTTAAATTAATTAGTTCACCTTCATAGTTCGCGCCTTCATGCACAACACAGTATTATTTTGTTTGGACCATGGTTCCTATAAAACACAGTTAGGCCTACTAAATTCAGCATGAGCCGCTTTATCATTTTTTTAATTCATTTCATCGCACTGTTTTGACTCGATTGGTTCCGTTTTCAACAGAACAATATTAAATTGCCAAACTTTTCCCCCAAATGAGAACGTTATTTTTTTATTTATTTTTTACTGTCTTGTTATCCCTTTAATAAAGCCAAATTAAACAAAGCCAAAGGCAAGAACAACTTCTGCTGGTTATATAAAGCACAATTTAAGCTGTTGACTGACTGAACACTTTAATAACTATTATTTAAAGTTTACTTTCCCTCTTGAGTCCTAACCAACAGTGGGACGACCTCCTCTGATATATCCATGTGTAGCTTTTAGGCTGAGGTGTTGGACCTTCATTCAAGAGAGATAAGATTGAGCGGCAAATATTTGTTATCTCTTTATTCCAAAGGAAGGACTCAATCAATAGAATAGTGCAAAATAAAAGCCTGACAATACATGAGCAAATATAAAGAGGTAATGCAAGAGAAATAACTCGGGGCTAAATCAATTTCCCTCTCACTGTCTCTCGGTGTGTCTCTCTCTATCAGGTTTTGGATTTCTCCATCCATGTGTACCATCTTCTTATTGTGGATGTAAATATGGTACAGCTTCCAACCCTTCCATTGAACACATTTTCCAGACTCCAACTCATCTCTTCTCCTCCACTGATTCTGTAGTCGAACAAGAGGGAAACATCAAATGAATCACTCGAATCCCCAGAAATAAACAATAAGCACAGCGCGGTCGGTGGGGTGTTATTGATTCAACGCCATGAATGTGTAATGGCGTGGAGGCCGGTGAGCAAGACATTGCAAAGGCAAAATAAAACAATCCTTCCTCTGTGGCCCGATGGGACTTGGTCATTTCAAACAAACACAGTGGATAAGCTGACAGGTTAATGGACTTTTTTCTTTTTTTTATCGATTTCCCATGCAGCAATCCTGGAAACGCTAAAAACAACACCGCGCTATAGTAGAGGCCGATTTTAATTTCAAACTTCGGCGCGGAAATGACTCAGGGGGCAATCGCAAAGCCGGTGACAGTGAGTATTAACTAAGTTCCCGTCTCCAGTGTTTTTTTTTTCCAAAGGGGGATTGCTCACAGCTTAACAACCGCAGGGGCAGAAGAACAGTCCAAGTCCCCAGCTGTCCTCTCTGTTTGCGCTGCACGGCTGGTACGAAAGCCACATTACATCAGGCTTGGTATCCAACGTCCTGGAGGTCAGTATGGAGAGAGCAGCCCTGGATCTCCATTACCATTTCCTTTACATCGAGTCCTTCGGCAACGCGGTTCTCAACGGGTTTAGCCTCAGAAAACCACACCAATTGAACAATATTGCCATGAAGGACGACCATCATGGAAACCAACCAAGGCCGAGGCTTGACATGTGAAGCTGAAAGGGCCCAGGAGAGTCCTGGACACCCACAGCCTTCCCTGGGATACGGTAGCATCCAGCCGTACGTTGAGAGGATAAGCCTGCGCCACCAGGGTACCCCTCTCTTCCTCCCTTCCTAACGCCTACACACACCCAAAATATCTGTTTAACTTAATCCACTCTATAGGGTGTCTTAATATGGTCTCAGCTTTCGTCGGTTACATAAAACCGGCGCTGTCAAATAATGAAACAAACGAAGATGTCGTGTCTGAACTGAACATGGATATCTTTCATTTCGGAAAAATAATGACATGATGGTTCCAAGCCATTTCTGCAGGTATCTCCGTTACCCCGACCAAGATGAGGTACACCATGTTCACATCGCAATCATGTATATATTATTTATATAAAAAAAGAGAGATTATAGCACAGAAAATACTGAGAACATTGGAGTAATATTGTGCCATTTCCATGGCCAGGTCACTCAATACTGGTAGGCTGAATGTGGTTGCCAGGGCAACAGAGCATCCAGCATTGCAGAGGAGTGCTGGCAAATGACAAGAGCTCCGAGACATTTATTATGAGATTGTGTAAAAATGTAAAAAGAAAGATTGAAAAAAGAAATCAGGGGGAAATGGAGGGTGGATCCAGAGTTTTTTTAACAGGTTAAGTCCTGTGCGATGGGTATATCACTCCTGAAGACCACACACTGATCCACACACACACACACACACACACAGACACACAGACACACACACACACAAACACACACAGGCTTCAGGCGGTGACAGAGAGCAGCACATTACTGTTGGCGACTACAATAGGATCATGTCGTAATCCCCACGCAGATAAATAACCCACAGGCTCTGAAACAGAGACGCAATCAGGGCGTCATTCTGTCTTAGGGCTATTAAACATATATAACCGTTTTGTATGCATACATATATATCCACAAAACGGTTAAGACAGAATGGTGCAGTGATGATATCCCTGTTTTAGAGCCTGCAGGTTATTTATCTGAATAACCCACTCATCATCATTAGTACTAGTAGTTGTACTTTTAGTAATTATAGCAAATCGATTATGATTACAATTATTATTGTTTGCATTGTTAACAGTAGCGGTAGAAGCAGTAGGAGTATTAGTAGTTCATGTCGTTCTAATAGTTTAGCAATAGTTTTGGTTGTATATTATGATGACGACGATGATTAGAATATTCATGGTAATTATGATCTTTATCACGACGGGCAAAGTGTGTTTGTATCTAGAGGCCGTGATGAGATGTGGAGAAAGGCATGCAGGTTCAATCAGAAGAAGGATCCACGATATATATTGAAATACAGCGGCGGAGTCCGACTGGCGCGCTCCACTAATGACCTGGTGTCCACGGACCCATCGATACACTCTAATCCCTCCTGCCAACCCTCAGTCCAACCCCATCGCATCACTGTCCACAGTGCACCCCAGACAGGCCTGCAACTCCTATTTAACTCAGTTTCTTTTGTCTTTAAGGACGGTACAGTGAAAACAGAAAGGTTAAGGGGGTTTTAAGCGAGAGGAATGCAAAAATAAATCTCTCTCTCGCTCTCTCTCGTCCTCTCGTCTTCTCTCATTTGAGAAGACTAACAAGATGTTCTTTCCAGAGTCTATGTTTTTCTGGTTAGTGCTTCCCAAATGTAGCTCAAATGTATAACAATATCGCCGTGTCGGTGCACCCAAACTCATGATCGGGCCGTGGGTCAGAACGCAACCTGCCGTCCCAAATTAACAGGCCAATGCCCTGCGTGGTTCACACACTTCCTGTTTCGCTGTAGAGGAACTAAAGGGAGCCGTGCTAGCAGGGCGTTTCAACACCAATGTCAGGCAGACGGAGGCCTTTTTTACGATTTTGTTGGCCCCCGGCGCCCGGACATGGGGGCCGAGAGCTCAGAGGTACCGGGGCGGCGCCAGAAGGCCTGCTGGGCTTCAGAAGCGCGGTAATGGCCACTCTACTTAGCGGCACGTTTGTCTACACGGTGGAACAGATGCCAGGCGGCCCGGCCTTGATGTGACCCCATCTAGCTAGGAGCACCGCAACGCCTGATTAGGCTTTAGCGGTCGATGGCCATCGTCTGCTGCACCCCCACAATCTCTTCTGTTATCGGTAACTTACGTTTGTTTTTTCATTGATGATATAAAAGAATATGCACGTTTTTTGGCCGGATAAAGGCAGCAAGATAAGATAGGTAAAGTGGTATCTTATTGTATCTTATCTTAGGCAGCAATCATTGCTCAATGTCAAAGGGCATGTTATATATATATATATATATATATATATACCTGTATATATATACACACACATCAGGGTGCGTTCTGGTGGATTTGTGATGTCAGCCCCCCCCCTCCCTTCCGGTTACTGAATGGTATGTTCCAGTCTCTGGCCAAGGTACCAGAAAGCATCTGTGAGTCAGACTTCCCACTAATGGGGACCGAGCCAACTTTAAGTGTGTGCGTCTTATAACCTTAAACCTGTCACACATACGCACAAACACACAAAAACACACACATACACAATGAAATGGACGTGTTAGTGACATACACCCACACTCACACAGGCCAAAACACACATAAACAGCACCCCCCCCCCCCCCCCCTTCTATTTCACAAACACACTGACGCATGCTCACACACACACCCAAAGTCAAGCAAACTTACACTCATGCATACAAATAAATGCACAAAAACAAATGTGCATACGCGCAGAGACACACACACACACGCACACACACACGTGCATACGCGCAGAGACACACACACACACACACACACACACACACACACACACACACACACACACACACACACACACACACACACACACACACACACACACACACACACACACACACACACACACACACACACACAGCTGGTCACTGCCCAACAGCTTTCCTTCATCCCTCTTCTTTGGTCAATCTCTGTCCTCAGCTGTCTCTCGCTCCCTTCTGCCCTGAATTTCTTATTTTGTTCTCCTTTTCAAACCATTTCTCACTTTCTTATAGGAGAACTGACCAGGACACAGAAAACTACAAACAACAGAAGTAGATTCTCTCTCACTTAACCTTTTTCTGCAATGGTTGACTACAAGGTGACCTGTGCGCTAAATACGTACGGAATACATCTAACTAAACCACTCTTCCCTTCTTTGAACCCTCAATGGTTTGCTCTGCTTCCTGGTCAGGTGTGACTGCCCACCTAACCGCTAGAAGCCTGACTTACATTGTATCATCTTAACTATCGAATGTTCTTCGAGTGATGAGTCGGAAAGTGGGCGTATCAGTGTAGCGCACGATGACCTCACTCCACTGCTCACCTCCTAGCTCAACATGAAATGCCAGCGGAGCAATGCATTGTGGGTCATTGCTGACTCACCCCAAATGCTGCTTTTAAGCTGCCCCAAATGTAAGAGTAGTCCCAAACATTCTTCAAGCCAAACAGTGGCTTATAAGAAGAGCGCGATAGACTCGCACACTTGAATACTTTCAAGTGATTAAGTGTGCGCACGAGTAGCCAAGTGTAAAAAGAGGATCAAAAAATCCTAATGGAACGTGCCCCAAAAGTAGGCAGGGGTTTTCCTGCCAGGCAATCGATACACCAGTTGAATGTATTAGTGAGCTTTTCTCTTATGTTCCAGTGGCGTTCTTCACTAATCCAGGGGGGGGTAGCGGTCAGGTTTGTTGGGAACCCACGTACTCTTTGGCCCCTGGGGACCCCCGAAAGGCACATCGGATAAATTATCCTTCAAACCACAGAGGTAAGTGTTTGGGAAGCTTTGTGGAGTTCAAATCACACCCACGTACGGTGCATGACACATGGAACACTGCAAGTTTTAAAGCATTGTTCTTCAAAGATGTGGGCAGACTTTCTCTTTGTGTAGTGACTGCTAAACTGGCAATTTGATCAATATTGTACATGTACAACGGACACCGGCACATGCTGTGAGAATGATGTCAATGAAATTGCCCATGACAATAAGTTATTCGTAATACAATCGTACATTTAAATGACTGACATGAAATAAAATGAAAACATGATGAAAACATCATGCTTGATTCCATTAAACTACTTAGCAAAATGCTCAACGAATGAGGCCAGCGAACAGCCAGTATAATGGATTCTGCCTGGCCTTCTCTGAGCACACATGTATTTTTGATAGGTCATCCATATCTGTGCTCGGGGCCCCTGATTCTCAGTCCACTCACGGAGCCATCCGTCAGTTCCCTGTCACCAGTGATGAGGTTCACTTTTCATTCACTTCTCCCAAAAGGGAGGTTTTAGAGACAAGTGTGCCTGTACTCCAGTATTCCCCATTGCTCTTGTCACCGCAAGATCTATGCCTCAAAGTCAGTCTCTCTCTCTCTCTCTCTCTCTCTCTCTCTCTCTCTCTCTCTCTCTCTCTCTCTCTCTCTCTCTCTCTCTCTCTCTCTCTCTCTCTCTCTCTCTCTCTCTCTCTCTCTCTCTCTCTCTCTCTCTCTCTCTCTCTCTCTCTCTCTCTCTCTCTCTCTCTCTCTCTCTCTCTCTCTCTCTCTCTCTCTCTCTCTCTCTCTCTCTCTCTCTCTCGCTCTCTCTCGCTCTCTCTCGCTCTCTCGCTCTCTCGCTCTCGTGCGCGCGCCAGTGTGTGTATTCCAGTTTACGCTTTCCAAATCTGAGTAGTTTGTTTTTAAATATGTGTATTGTGTGCCGAGACGTCAAAAGCGTTCAGCAGAAGGCAGTCTGCAGTCGGGGAATTGGCGGTGAGTCAAGGAAGCTTTGTTCCTGCTAATGATATTAACATGGGGGATTGAGCCTGACACTGTGACTGTCTAGATGATGATGATGCCTGCCTTTAGATTTTACTCGTCTTTAATTCATATTTAAACAGTTATTTTTCGGTTGACGGACGACGTTGTCTCGGAATCTGAAAAAGATAAAAAAAATATTGCATTTCACACCAGATCCAAACCACACACTTTATTCCCTCCGATCTCCTGTCAGCTGCCGGCACCATGGAGTGGCGAATAAAAAAACGCTGTCAGATTTGATTCCACTCTTTGCATCGATTGAAAGCTTCCCTTGAGTCTCAGGAGAAACACGGAGGTAAGCACCTGCAATCCTAACTGACAAAAGTTGACTGCGGGAAGTACTCTGAATCTGAGCTCTTCTACTCTGGACGCTGCTCTCAGCAGCCGTCCATAGTAAGTCATCCCTGAATCAACTGACAACGATCCCCGACCCCCTCACACTCCCACCGCAGCTGAAGGTCCGTGATCCAACGTCATCGTCCACATATGTTAAAACTAGTCAATTTCTCCCTCAATCATTCTGTTCTGCAACACAGATAGTATAATTGTATTCATCATTAATTAAGCATTCACTCTGCACACACAGATGCACGGACATGCTTTGTATATAAACTCCCCTGTTAAAGTTATCAGAACGGGGGCGTGGGCTGAAAGGTTATGGGTTCAATCCCCGATGTCCAAAGCCTACCTGTATGCATTCACCAAACAAGACGCCCTAACTCTCTCCCTGCTCTTTCACAACATCTATCCGAGTCCACCCTGACGTTGAAGACCACAGAACATGAACACAGAACACAATGCAGGTATTTCCCTTATCTGTCCAGGCAGGGTGGTCGAGCAAAGCCAGCTTCCTCAGCCACGTCCGAAGAAGCTCAGCCGGCCAGCAGAGATGACAAGGCCTTTGTTAGCGTAACGAGCAGCTCTGCTGGAGCGAAGGATTTAAATTGGCCGCTAAGTGGCTTTATCTTGGACAGCGTAACACCTCAGTTGTTGTAGGGCGGGGTTCCCCAACCTTGACTTTATGTGTACCACTAAATCTATAAGACCTTTCCCGGACCACCACATACTCAAACAGTTTACAATGGACAAATACACATGTAGGGGCTGAGCAAAGAGGGTCAGTGCCCTGTTTATACGCATGATTACTGCAAGGAGGCCAGGGCCAGTGGAAAACAGTGGGGGGGAAAGTCAGCAAATTAACATATGATAGGATGCACAAAGTGACAAAATTGCCGCAAAACAAAAAGATCATAACAAACCTTTATTTACCTAACAATCTTTTCGAAGATATTGAATTAATTTTTCATTATAGATAATTTCAATCATCTTTATATTATTTTCTATTATTGTAAATTTGTACTTTTCAATAGTAGAATCCCACACATCATCTGCAGTACCCTCGAGTACCAGCAATGGCTCCCGTACCACAGGTTGAAAAACACTGCTGTAGAGACAAGAGACATCCACTTTCCTGTTCTCTGTCTGCCAACCACACGGCCATCCCCACCCCAATCACCACCACCCCATCTGAAAAGTTTGGTTTTAAAACCGAAACTGTTTAGGGGCTCGAGCTGAGCAATGTATTGATAGATAATATATTGATGTGGGAATGCTCACCATTTGTAATATCTCGAGATTTTAACAATCTGTCGCTTTTTGGGGGGCTTTGTTACAGGAGAGTGGTTTCATTTTGTGATCCTATTAGATTGCTCGGAAGGGAAAATGCACAAGCATCACTTCCTGTGCATCACTTCCACTCAGCATCAATCATCGGTTTGTTGTTGGGGGGATAAGCAGAGTAAGATGGCGTCCGCAGACAGTGACGGTGTAAAGCCGATTTTCCCACCCGCGCGCATAGATCCTAATTGAGCTGCTGATTGGATGCAGACAGGAGACTCTCTCCTCATCCGAAGACGCTCCAGCGCTAAATTCTCCTTCCTAATCTAATCCAATCCAATCAATCGGCATAATTAATGAGCCTCCTCTCAAGTCGCTCTGCGTGTGGTTCCAACAAGCAACGGTCAGCCGCTCATCCCTAATCTAAATCCAAAGGTAAATGAAAAAGTATAATGGCCTGACATTCAATTGGGTGGAGGGGATGCATTAATCCCTTCTGGTGACTCACTCAATGGCTCCTGCTCTTCATCAGCCAATGGGATTCATCTCTTCAAACGAGTTAAACGTAATGGAAGGAATAAAACGGAAGGGGCTATAAACAATACACTAATACAATCATAAGTATTGTTTATTGCCTTCCACTCCAAAGAAAATAACAACCCTTAATCCTCCATTGTGTTCCCCCGCCCCACTTAGCCTCTGCTGAGCGGAAAAATTGCCACTGAAATGACATTGTACTTGAAAAGAAAAAGAAAGTCCTCCATTGATTTTAGCGCGGGGGCGGGAGGGGGGAGAGGGGAGGGGGGGAGGGGTGGGGGGGAGTCCTTTGAAGTGTGTCTTTTGCGAAGGAGGTTAATCCGGCACAGAGGGCGCAGTGCCGTTCCTCGATGTCCCTAAAAAACACACAAAAACAATTACTCCATTGGACACGCCTCCGTTTCTCCCAGGGTTGCCATTCAAAACCCCGCAGATATAGAGGGAGTGACTGGGTATCTGGACCTCATTACACGCTGATTAACAGCCAATTAAGAGGCCGGCACACACGGGGAGATTGCTCCGGAGAAAAACCCGCCCGCCTTCGCTGTATTTAATTATTAGCAGCGGGGAAAAAATGGAATGAATTAAATAAGAACACAAAACTAACAAACAAACAAACCGGGATTTAGGGACTTGGAAAGTGGGATACGGTTCTGTCGTACTTGTTTACTCTTTAGTTATTCTTGCACACACACTCACATCTGAGTTTAGCAGAAGTTATTTTCATCATTAATGAGGAGGGAGAGGGTTAGGTGTCTTCCTCTAGGAACGGACTTCGGAGCTGGATGCCAAATGGCAAATCATTTCGGCCGGGAAGCGAGCTCCGTCGCCGCCCACACAATCCGGCCCCACACCCCATCGGTCGCTTTGGAACAGGAGGACATTGCCCCAGCTCGCAACAAATCAATCTGTGGGTCCCGGAGCAGCTGTCGCTGGCGACGGCTAAATAAACGGGGGCCTGCGCAGAGAAAGGCCCTAAGATACTTATGTGTTTGTGTCGTGAGCAGAGCTCCAGATGTGTAATAAAACCTGTGAGGTGAGAATATGGGTGCATCTACACACCCTAGACAACAGTCATATATGCAGCGTTGGAGGTCAGTGGAATAGGGGACACCGCAAGCAAAAGGCGAAGGGAGATATCGATGTAATAAATAACTTTTAGAACATTTGAGGAGACCGACGGTGCGGATAACAGACAGGTCAGGGATATACCAGTCCAGCCTTAGCCGTGAAATGCTCTGGGCTTGGGATGACCAGCCCGACTCTGCGGTGCAATCGTTTCCCCTACACTGCAGTTCAACAGGCCAACGTTAAAGGTGTGGTGTGTAGGATTGAGTGGCATCTAGCAGAACAGACTTGGCACAGATTGAGTATAATGTTCTTGAGTGTGTATTAATTGGTGTATAATCCCGTGAGAATATGAGTTTTTTGTAACTTTAAAATGAGCCCTTTATATCTACAAAGGGAGCTGGTCTTCTTTCACTGGTAACCCTTCCTTTTACAGTCCCCTAATTACTAGGTATTTACCCGGTACATACATGGTAAATCATAGTGTATTACTGGGTAATTACCACTGGTAATAAGAAGGTAAATACAGAGGAATTATCCGGTAAATTATAGTGTATTACTGTGTAATTACCACTGGTAATAAGAGGGTAAATACAGAGGAATTACAGCTGATGTACCAAGTAAAACCTTCACTATTACCCATCAACTCAACTAAGTAGCGTGTAGTTGTAACTGTTTTAGGTTGGTAATAACTCCGATATTGTGTACTTCCTAGGAAATTAGGCAACCAATTCTTAGAAACACCCATTATCCAAGGTTTATGTTGGTAACAGCCCAAATGTAATGATGTACTATCTAGAAATTAGCATAGTACTTTAAAATAAAATACTTTTTCTTAGTTATTATTCATAGCTACACCCATTTAGAAAGGGTTTATTCATTTACCACTATGGAATTACTTACCTGGTAACAACCTCTGCAGGAATCTGTTTTCCTCTAGTGTCATGGTACATCTTCTTAAATACTGGGTACGAAGCCGTTTGTTTCCATGGTATTACCAGGTTCTTACCATATAATTCATAATAGATACATTCCATTATCCATGCAGTCAACACAAACTTGTACCATGTACGTTCTGCGACGTTACCAAGTAAAACACGACAATTTACCCAGTAATTAAGCTGAAACTGTACTGTAAAAGGAAGCCTCGTTTGTTTCCATGGTATTACCAGGTTCTTACCATATAATTTGTAATACATTATTCCCTTTTCCATGCAGTCAACACAAACTTGTACCATGTACGTTCTGCGACGTTACCAAGTAAAACACGACAATTTACCCAGTAATTAAGCTGAAACTGTACTGTAAAAGGAAGCCTTGTTTGTTTCCATGGTATTACCATGTTCTTACCATATAATTTGTAATACATTATTCCCTTTTATATGCAGTCAACACAAACTTGTACCATGTACGTTCTGCGACGTTACCAAGTAAAACACGACAATTTACCCAGTAATTAAGCTGAAACTGTACTGTAAAAGGAAGCCTTGTTTGTTTCCATGGTATTACCAGGTTCTTACCATATAATTTGTAATATATTATTACCTTTTCCATGCAGTCAACACAAATTTGTACCATGTACGTTCTGCGACGTTACCAAGTAAAACACGACAATTTACCCAGTAATTAAGCTGAAACTGTACTGTAAAAGGAAGCCTTGTTTGTTTCCATGGTATTACCAGGTTCTTACCATATAATTTGTAATACATTATTCCCTTTTCCATGCAGTCAACACAAACTTGTACCATGTACGTTCTGCGACATTACCAAGTAAAACACGACAATTTACCCAGTAAGTTAGCTGAAACTGTACTGTAAAAGGAAGCCTCGTTTGTTTCCATGGTATTACCAGGCTCTTACCATACAAGTTGTAACTGGTTATTCCCTTCTCCATGCAATCAACACAAACCATATATGTTCTGCAACATCGTTCACCAGTAGTTAAGCACTTTAATTGTTGTTATAAAACCCCAATCCACTGTTGATGAAAGGCATATTAAAATTAAACAAAATCAAAGGCTTATCTTTCAAACAATGCATATCTCACAAACAAGCACTGAACACTGAAGAAATCAGACAAAAAAAAGAGCCGTCTGCATCAACTCAATTTAAATGTTACTGATGGTGTTTTCATAAAACACATGACAGTGTTATGGCAAGTGACCACAAGGAAGACTGCTTCAACCTCTACAATTTGAATAAGTGGTGAATGCCATGCAGCAATCTGCCTATGGGAGCATCTTTGTGGTCATTCGCAAACCAATGAGTCCACTCGATGAATGAGAGATGACTCTTTAGTGTCTTCTCTGTGAGGTATCCCTGCAGTCTCCACATCTGGGATTTGAAGGCTGACCAAGACCTGACCAGGTACCTCCAAATCTCCCCTTCCATACTGTAATAAAGAATCAGAAGACAAGAAAATAAACATTAGGACTGTCAATTAATGAACATTTCTAGAACATGTAGAACTCAAAGATTATTTTGTTTATCAGTTAAGAAAGGATGCTGGTCCTCTGGCCATTGTGTTTGGTCATATTGAAAAGAGAAAAAGGCATAGCCGTAAATACAGTTAATAGGACGGGAGGGGACAGGCTGTTAGCTCCGGTTAGCCATTTAGCATCGAGCTAGCGGAGCTTCTGTCATTCAAATAACTCGGACATGTTGTTTCAAAACTATAACATCGAATTTATTAAAATATCCGGATTTAATCGGGCTCTCTCCCATAAGTACAGTTAATAGGACGGGAAGAGACAGGCTCTGTTAGCCCCGGTTAGCGCGATACTAAAGAGCAGCTCTACAGGAGCATGCCACCTCAACAGGTGCAAGTTAGCCTCCGGTTTGATATTCGGTTTACCACCCAATCGGATTCATCAACATAAGTGCAATACATTACGGGCTTAGTATGTTGAGGACGGTTTAGGACACCGTATCGCGAAAAATCACAAACACATGTTGGCGCCATCAACGTCAGTGCAACAACGTCATTTACGTTCTGGCTGCTACCTGTTTTAGGGACCGTCAACAAATTACACTCACCGATAGGTGGCAGAGACGTTACCATGGAATTGTTTCAGGAAATTAATCACACAAATATATTGCAATATAGTTAATCATAATGCAGTTAATAGTTTAATATTCGAAAAAAAATCGACTAAACTATATTTGAAATTATTAATTGCATTCCGTTTAACAATAATGCAATATATTAGCAAAGTTACCTGCAGTAAGTAGCAGACCACCATTGGCAACTACTACTACAATCAGGTGACAAAATTTATTTTTTAGTGATTTTTATATTATTTTATATGATTTATTTCCAGAAACAATTCCATGGTAACGTCTCTGCCACCGGTCGGTATGTGTAACTTGTTGACGGTCCCTAAAACAGGTAGCAGCCAGAACGTAAATGACGTTGTTGCACAGACATCGATGGCGACAACATGTGTTTGTGATTTTCGCGATGCACCGTCCTCAACATACTAAGCCCGTAATGTATTGCACTTATGTTGATGAATCCGATTGGGTGGTAAACCGAATATCTGGTGAATTTCAAACCGGAGGCTAACTTGCACCTGTTGAGGTGGCATGCTCCGGTAGAGCTGCTCTTTAGCATCGCGCTAACCGGGGCTAACAGAGTCTCTTCCCGTCCTATTAACTGTACTTATGGGAGAGAGCCCGATTAAATCCGGATATTTTAATAAATTTGGTGTTATAGGTTTTAAACAACATGTCCGAGTTATTTGAATGACGAGCTCCGCAAGCTCGATGCTAAAGTGCTAACCGGAGCTAACAGCCTGTCCCCTCCCGTCCTATTAACTGTATTTATGGCTATGCCTTTTTCTCTTTTCAATATGACCAAACACAATGGCCAGAGGACCAGCATCCTTTCTTAACTGATAAACAAAATAATCTTTGAGTTCTACATGTTCTAGAAATGTTCATTAATTGACAGTCCTAATGTTTATTTTCTTGTCTTCTGATTCTTTATTACAGTATGGAAGGGGAGATTTGGAGGTACCTGGTCAGGTCTTGGTCAGCCTTCAAATCCCAGATGTGGAGACTGCAGGGATACCTCACAGAGAAGACACTAAAGAGTCAACTCTCATTCATCGAGTGGACTCATTGGTTTGCGAATTACCACAAAGATGCTCCCATAGGCAGATTGCTGCATGGCATTCACCACTTATTCAAATTGTAGAGGTTGAAGCAGTCTTCCTTGTGGTCACTTGCCATAACAATGTCATGTGTTTTATGAAAACACCATCAGTAACATTTAAATTGAGTTAATGTGGACGGCTCTTTTTTTTGTCCGATTTCTTCAGTGTTCAGTGCCTGTTTGTGAGATATGCATTGTTTGAAAGATAAGCCTTTGATTTTGTTTAATTTTAATATGCCTTTCATCAACAGTGGTTTGGGGTTTTATAACAACAATTAAAGTGCTTAACTACTGGTGAACGATGTTGCAGAACATATATGGTTTGTGTTGATTGCATGGAAAAGGGAATAACCAGTTACAACTTATATGGTAAGAGCCTGGTAATACCATGGAAACAAACTAGGCTTCCTTTTACAGTACAGTTTCAGCTTACTTACTGGGTAAATTGTCGTGTTTTACTTGGTAACGTCGCAGAACGTACATGGTACAAGTCTGTGTTGACTGCATGTAAAAGGGAATAATGTATTACAAATTATATGGTAAGAACCTGGTAATACCATGGAAATAAACGAGGCTTCCTTTTACCATACAGTTTCAGCTTAATTACTGGGTAAATTGTCGTGTTTTACTTGGTAACGTCGCAGAACGTACATGGTACAAGTTTGTGTTGACTGCATAGAAAAGGGAATAATGTATTACAAATTATATGGTAAGAACCTGGTAATACCATGGAAACAAACGAGGCTTCCTTTTACAGTACAGTTTCAGCTTAATTACTGGGTAAATTGACGTGTTTTACTTGGTAACGTCGCAGAACGTACATGGTACAAGTTTGTGTTGACTGCAGGGAAAAGGGAATAATGTATTACAAATGATCTGGTAAGAACCTGGTAATACCATGGAAACAAACGAGGCTTCCTTTTACAGTACAGTTTCAGCTTAATTACTGGGTAAATTGACGTGTTTTACTTTGTAACGTCGCAGAACGTACATGGTACAAGTTTGTGTTGACTGCATGGAAAAGGGAATAATGTATTACAAATGATCTGGTAAGAACCTGGTAATACCATGGAAACAAACGAGGCTTCCTTTTACAGTACAGTTTCAGCTTAATTACTGGGTAAATTGACGTGTTTTACTTGGTAACGTCGCAGAACGTACATGGTACAAGTTTGTGTTGACTGCATGGAAAAGGGAATAATGTGTTACAAATTATATGGTAAGAACCTGGTAATACCATGGAAACAAACGAGGCTTCCTTTTACAGTACAGTTTCAGCTTAATTACTGGGTAATTTGTCGTGTTTTACTTGGTAACGTCGCAGAACGTACATGGTACAAGTGTGTGTTGATTGCATGGAAAAGAGAATAATGTATTACAAATTATATGGTAAGAACCTGGTAATACCATGGAAACAAACGAGGCTTCCTTTTACAGTACAGTTTCAGCTTAATTACTAGGTAAATTGTCGTGTTTTACTTGGTAACGTCGCAGAACGTACATGGTACAAGTTTGTGTTGACTGCATGGAAAAGGGAATAATGTCTTACAAATTATATGGTAAGAACCTGGTAATACCATGGAAACAAACGAGGCTTCCTTTTACAGTACATTTTCAGCTTAATTACTGGGTAAATTGTCGTGTTTTACTTGGTAACGTCGCAGAACGTACATGGTAAAAGTTTGTGTTGACTAGATGGAAAAGGGAATAATGTATTACAAATTATATGGTAAGAACATGGTAATACCATGGAAACAAACGAGGCTTCCTTTTACAGTACAGTTTCAGCTTAATTACTGGGTAAATTGTCGTTTTTTACTTGGTAACGTCGCAGAACGTACATGGTACAAGTTTGTGTTGACTGCATGGATAATGGAATGTATCTGTTACAAATTATATGGTAAGAACCTGGTAATACCATGGAAACAAACGGCTTCGTACCCAGTATTTAAGAAGATGTACCATGACACTAGAGGAAAACAGATTCCTGCAGAGGTTGTTACCAGGTAAGTAATTCCATAGTGGTAAATCGAATAAACCCTTTCTAGATGGGTGTAGCTATGAATAATATCTAAGAAAAAGTATTTTATTGTAAAGTACTATGCTAATTTCTAGATTGTACATCATTAAATTTGGGCTGTTGCCAACATAAACCTTGGATAATAGGTGTTTCTAAGAATTGGTTGCCTAATTTCGTAGGAAGTACACAATATCGGAGTTATTACCAACCTAAAACAGTTACAACTACATGCTACTTAGTTGAGTTGATGGGTAATAGTGAAGGTTTTACTTGGTACATCAGCTGTAATTCCTCTGTATTTACCCTCTTATTACCAGTGGTAATTACACAGTAATACACTATAATTTACCGGATAATTCCTCTGTATTTACCTTCTTATTACCAGTGGTAATTACCCAGTAATACACTATGATTTACCATGTATTTACCGGGTAACTACCTCTGTATTTACCTTCTTATTACCAGTGGTAATTAACCAGTAATACACTATAATTTACCATGTATGTACCGGGTAAATACCTAGTAATTAGGGGACTGTAAAAGGAAGGGTTACCCTTTCACTATGCCAATCATAAAAAGTTATTATTATGTTATCGTAAAATTGTGTATTTAATTACCTGTGGTACCTGTACAGAATGAATAACTAATGTTCGAAAAACTCTTGGCAGATGTCTAACTTTCTCGCTAAGCATTCATTTTGTGTTTATCTCTTGACTAGCTTAACTTTCTTTGAAATGATAACCGAATCTTTACAAATTGAGACTGACCTTATGGTGTTTAACTAGTGTGTCCTCATCTCACTTTATTACATGCATTTCCCTGTACTTGGGGTACGCTTTAAAAGCAGCCGGCCTCACTGCTCTGTGAGTGACAGGGACCCCCCCCCCCCCCCCGCCCCCCATAAAACGGGGGTATCAGTGCCCAGATAATTACACTTCACATGGACATGCTTTTGCATTTCCATTCAATCTTTTCCTGCCACAATTCGCCTTTCTTTTGGATCAGCTTAGCTCAGTTTGTGGCATGTGGTTACTATGGAAACAAAGAGCGAGGAGGAATATATAAAAACAAGGAATAAGTGTCTCACATATGCGGTCGGTGGATACTTGTGAAGTCCATCTTTGATTATTTATATGTCGTCTTTTGGCATATTTTTCTTTCCTATAAATGAGCCTATTTCAGTGTTCCCCATCGTAAATAATAATTGTGTGAGTGTAAACACTGGGCTTTACTTGTAGTGTTATTGTCATAGTATCAGTTACTAGTCTTTTATTTCCCTCTTCTTCCCTGCTTTGTGTGTTCGCTGGAGTGCGTGGGTTCTTCGCCCTGTTGCATGATCCAATTCTGGCTCTGGGATATTCCGGTTCTGAGCAGATTCAGCGATCGGCAGATGATCCAGCCGCTGTGAAATGAGCCGATCCCTGGCTGCTCGGTGAGGGCCACCTCTGTTGACCTGTGACATGGTGTGTGCGCGCGCGCTCGCGTGCGCGTGCACGCGTGCGTGCGTGTGTGTGTGAAATGGTGTATGTTTGTGTTTGCTGTGACAAGGTGTGTGTGTGTGTGTGTTGTGACATGGTGTGTGTGTGTGTCATGGTGTGTGTGTGTGTGCACGTGTGCGTGTGTCTGTTGTGACAAGGTGTGTGTGTGTGTGCGTGTGTGCGTGTCTGTTGTGACAAGGTGTGTGTGTCCGTCTGTCTGTCTGTGTGTGTGTGTGCTGTGCACGCGCGTGCGCATGCGTGTGTTCTTAATAACATTGCCCGTTTTGCTTTATGACTAGATAATGCCATCCTTAGCTTATCGGCCTTACAGTTTATGCTTGGGTTATGATAGCGTTGTTTGGTTTGTTCGGATGGGTACTGCAATTTATTTTGCAAAATGTATGAAAGTACTGCAAGAAAAGGCTTTGTCCTTGTTACATATACAGAGGCTTTCTTGTGGTGGAGTCATGCATTTGAACTTGACAACTCAAAGCCTGAATTTGCTGGGACTTTCACTACAACCTACATGCATGATGTCAACTTTTATTAACCGAAAGTCTTGCAAATTAATAAAAAAACCTTGCAAGTGAATAAACAGGAGAAGGTTAAATGTACTGCCATGATATCATGAAGCAGATGTCTTCTGGGCATTGGGAATCGAACCCCGAAGATGTTCCTGAGAGGAAGACACCGAAAACACTGGACTATTAAATGCAACAGATAATCAGTTTCAGTACTTCAGTTTATTGGACTGTCAGGGAAATGCCCCTTAAACAACAATAATGAACACAAAATTATCTTTCACTATTAGGTTTCTGGGTAGTTTGGTAGGATAAATACAGATCTCTAAAGAGTGCCACCATGTCTATAGTATAACACTTTCCCCTAACAAACCCGGGGTTACAAGGGGCCACTGAAGTGTTTGACTTATTGACGAGGGCAGCCATGATTCAAACAGAATGCTGTGTTCAGCATTTTGCAACTTCAAACACCCGCGGATCAACCATCCCTCTCCCTCCCCCATTTATTAACCCACCTTGTAGCCTCATGGACTACAGTAGGATGGAAAACTTCAACCACAGATTGAATATGTTAAATGTTTAATGACGAATATCGTTAGAACGTAATTGCAGCGTGAAATACGCAACGCAACACACTCCTTACAACCACCAGTGACTAATCAGCCGTGGGAAAACCCCGGTTTAGTGTAAATTAAACCAGTGGTATTGTTTAATCTACATAAATGACTGAACGATGATGCAGTACAACATCCTCAATTAGAACGATCAAGGAAATGCAGGAACCAAACCTGTCTTTACGTCTGCTTAATATCCCTAACACCGCCACACACATAAACACACACATATTCACATTTATTGCAACCACTTAGACAACATTATTTAACCAAGGGCAGGTACACAATCAATCAATGTGGATTACCTCAAATAGTTTGATGGGAATCACAGTATGGACGCCATATATTAAATCCTGGCCATGAAGAGTCAATGCATTATCTCTTAAGCGTTTTATGAATTTATCTCTATAAGCGCTGCTTAATAACTAACTAGAAACAGCTCTGGCCTACCAGGTATTTTCTATTTGGCTAATGGCATAGAAGAGTGCTTTTTTTGTTTTTTTCCATTAGCCTTTAGCTGACCCCCAAATAATTTGCGCTAATGCAGTATCCTGACAAATAGCCTAAAGGTGTTTGGCATTCCCCATCAGCCAAAGCAGAAAACAACTCTTTGCTCCCCGATACAAGCAACGAAACTGTGGCTAATTGGGCATCTGTAATTATGCAGGCTGTGAAAGGGGGCGAGGCGTAATAGGGGGGATGTATGCTATTTTTTTTTTCTAAAGACATTATTGAATTTGTTTTGCCATATTTGGAATCGGTTACAAACCTTGTAGAGCACAAACAAACAACCCGATAACCTTTCACCAGCTTGGATGCTTTTTGTACGACAAATTACAGTTACTACAGAACATGACGCCGACATTAGAAGGACATAGACCCTCTTGTATATTATTATTAATATTCAAAGCATTAACATGAGGGAATATTGAACATATTTTGAACATAATATATACATTGAATTTATACATTCGACTTATAATAATACATCTAATACTCAAAAACATATATGTATTACTCATCTTATTTTCACTCTTATTTTGTTCTTATTTTAGTTGTTTTCAAATTCATAAATCACACACTGTTAAAATATTAACATTAGAATAAAAAAAAAACATTTACTGTACTGCTAAACAGACCCTTCCATATTCTGTCATCAGTGCAGCTGTCAGCAGTTGCAGAGCCAGCCAATCCCAGTGCCACCATGAAATAGCAATGCCATTTTAATCCGCCGCTCCTCCAACAGAGAGATAGAGAGAGCGGCACAAAGCAACAGTTTTATTTCACAGTGAGTGGGCGCACCCGCCCGGATATAAAACGATGTGTCATGTTGCCAAGACCCGTTTAAAAACCGGAGCTCGGGAAAATTGGAAACCTCAGAAGATAGATAAAGATGAACTTAAAGCCTGTCATATATATGTATGCATATATATATATATACCAGATGTACTGTAGATACAGATATGTCCGTGTGTACGGATACTGTGTGAGCCATGTGAGCGTGTGCGAGAGAGAGCGGGCTTTGGAGAGAGACAGATGGCCATGAAGGAGTGTGTCCTGGCCTTATGGCTGGGCCTGACATGTCATTACTCTGCCTAATTAGATAATAATGACTTTGTGCTTTCTGTGCTGCTCAAGCTGGGCTACTGTAGTACTCACAGTATGGCTGGAGCACAGCAGAGTTGATACCTCCATGCTAAGTGTAGCTAGCTAGCTGTGTGTGTGCGCGCGTGTGTTTTTGAGTGTGTATTTTGATGTGTGTTTCTCTGGGTGTCCTGCCTGTGTTTTTTGTATGGCTGTCTCTGTGTGTGTGTCTCTGTATCTGTGTGTGTGTGTGTGTGTCTCTGTAGCAGTGTGTGCGTGTGTGTGTGTGTGTGTGTGTGTGTGTGTGTGTGTGTGTGTGTGTCTCTGTAGCAGTGTGTGTGTGTGTGTGTGTGTGTGTGTGTGTGTGTGTGTGTGTGTGTGTGTGTGTGTGTGTGTCTCTGTAGCAGTGTGTGTGTCTGTAGCAGTGTGTGTGTGTGTGTGTGTGTGTCTGTAGCAGTGTGTGTGTGTGTGTGTGTCTGTAGCAGTGTGTGTGTGTGTGTCTCTGTAGCAGTGTGTGTGTGTGTGTGTGTCTGTAGCAGTGTGTGTGTGTGTGTGTGTGTGTGTGTGTGTGTGTGTGTGTGTGTGTGTGTGTGTGTGTGTGTGTGTGTGTGTGTGTGTGTTTCCTCGGTGTGTTGTGGGTGTATTTTCTGTGTGTTGTGGGTGTATTTTCTGTATGGCTGTCTCTGTATCAGTGGGTGTGTGCCTGTGTGTGTGTGCGTGTGTGTGTGCCTGTGTGTGCCTGTGTGTGTGTGCCTGTGTGTGCCTATTGCCTATGCGTGCGTGCTTGTGTGCGTGCGTGCGTGTGTGCGTGTGTGTATCTTTGTCTGTCCCTCACACAGTATCTAATATACATGTATTGGATAGGACCTGTGTTTATACAATGCGAGTCTCAGGAGAAGATGTTTGCTGATTTCTCTCCGTGACTCTGTGGTCACATGGCTGTGACTGTGGCTGGTCATATAAACACCTCAACTGCAACCAGATTTTATGAAACTCTAAGGTTAAAACAGGAGGGAGAGTGTGGAGCTCGCAGAATCACGCATAAACAACATTAGGCAACTTTTTATCGGCCAGTTTAAACCGGAGCCAAACTGGAAAGGTTCCACGGCTTTTAATTGAATTGAATTAGTCCCGTAGCAATGGCTAGGTTGCTTCGCTTGACATTTAAAATTCCAAATATTAGGTAGTCAATGCAAATTGTTGGCATTTCATCGAAAAATTAAGAAATACAAATGTTAGTTTGAACAGATTTCATAGTTCAAAATAATCTTTATGTAGTTATTCAAATGTATGAAAAGGACAACTATTGAACTTATTGAAAAATGTAAACTGAAACCAAAATGCAAAAAAACTGATTCCGATCGGCAATGTCCTAGTTCAGTCAGCTCCCCATCTCCTTTTGTCTGCACTATGGACCTCACAGTATATCTCAGTATACACACACACACACTGATACACACATCCTTCTCGTCCAGCATTGTTCCTTTCAGGCAACATGTAAACGCCTCAAACCCGTTCATGTTGTTCAGCTTGTTGGCCGTCTCCCTGACCGGGTCACGCGGGTTACCAGCCTGTACAGCCGTACCAGAGGATCCATGGTCTCTAAAACGAGGGCGACGCACTGAAAGGAGCAACTAGACAATGCTAACGCTAATCCCCCCCGCGTCAGACTAAGCACGGACCCCGGGCGATTAGCATTATGACCGATGTGTGTGTAGGCGGCCCCTCGCTACTAGATGGGGAGGCAGAGAGGGAGGGAGGGTGGCCAGGGGGGTGTAAAAAGCTACATGCATACACATTCAGGGAGATGAAATATTAATAGACACACATATAGATACACACACATGTACACACACACACACACACACACCCAGAGGCATACAATTAATGTATGGACACACGTAGATACATGTGCACAGACACACACACATACACACACATACAAACCTAGAGGCATAACTTGAATATATGGACACAAACACAGATAGACACACAAGGAGGTATTATATGAATGGATACATACATGTAGACACACACACGCACACACACACAGTGAATCTACATGAGGCTATCACAGGGGCTTAAACGCAGGCATAAAGTGTTCCGTGGCAGAGATGAAATGGGCACACTTTGAAGTGAAAAAATAAAGTACATGTGCTGGTGTGAATATTTCATAAGTGTATAGGCCAACAGGGTGGGGGGGAGGTGTGTGTGAAAAGGGGGCTGGGTGGGAGGGTGGCGATGGTGTCGAATCAGCGGATTTGCCACGCTTTTTTTTGCCAACTCTGCGCAAGCTCCTAATAAATAACCCCGGCGCTCCGAAATCTCCTGCTCACCCACACACACATGGGGGTTGGAGGAGAGTTTGTGTGTGTGTCTGTGTGTGTCTGTGTGTGTCTGTCTGTCTGTCTGTCTGTGTGTGTGTGTCTCTCTCTCTCTGTGTGTGTGTGTGTGTCTCTCTCTCTCTGTGTGTCTCTCTCTCTCTCTCTGTCTCTCTCTGTGTCTCTCTGTGTGTGTGTCTCTCTGTGTGTGTGTGTGTGTGTGTGTGTGTGTGTGTGTGTGTGTGTGTGTGTGTGTGTGTGTGTGTGTGTGTGTGTGTGTGTGTGTGTGTGTGTGTGTGTGTGTGTGTGTGTGTGTGTGTGTGTGTGTCTGTGTCTGTGTCTGTGTGTGTCTGTGTCTGTGTGTCTGTGTGTCAGAGGCTGGACTAGTGGGACTGACGTGCACTGGGAACGACCTCCCTGCGGTGTCAGCTCTGCTGCGGCCTCAACCACACCCCACATGATCTCTCACACGCTCTATTCTCATCCGCTGTCACACACACACACACACACGCTCACATGCACTCACAAACATGCAAGCGTGCACACACACACACACACACACACACACACACACACACACACACAAACATGCAAGCGTGCACAAACATGCAAGCACACACACACACACACACACAAACATGCAAGCACACACACACGCAAGCACACGCAAGCATACACACACGCAAGCACACACACACGCAAGCACACACACACACACACACACACATAATCAAACACACACACACACAAAATCAAACAGACACACATATGCAAACACGCATACAAATACACACCGAGATCCACACACACACAAACGCACAAAATCTTTTACCAGTGCGACAGAATCTCATGCAGCCAAACTCCCAGGAACCCGGCCGGCAGACTACACAGAGAAATCTGTGACAAATGACAAGAGATATTAGCGCGTGTGAGGGGCCCGCTCACAACACACACACACACACACACACACACACACACACACACACACACACACACACACACACACACACACACACACACACACACACACACACACACACACACACACACACACACACACACACACACACACACCTCGAAGGTTTACCACGAGCACAAATGAACACCCGTCATCACCGACCTCGTCTTACTCGTGTTCAAACGCACACGTGAACATCGCGTAGACTCTTCTACGACGTCCTCCTCCCAACGTATCGATCCGTGTGTAAGGGCATGTGCGCCTGTGTGTGCATGCGTGTGTTACCTAAGCAACATGACATTAGGGGGAGTGCTGTTATGCTCCGTACCGAGCAGTCGTGGGTACGCCGTAATGGGGTAGAAGGCCCCGGGCCGAGTGCTGATGATAATCACTGCCGTGCTGATGTTCAGTATCACAGCGAGACCTGGAGAGGGGTAATGCTTTCATACAGCAAGTTCTATTTATTAGTTAACAGTAACAAGCGACAACAGATCATGATTTGTTTTTTTAAGTCATTTATTTGGCTCAGCCAACACAAATAGTTTCTCAGTTGGACTGGGATGGGACTGTTGCCAAGCTACACAGAAATGTTATCCTGCACACTCGATTGCTACCTCTTGGTCATGCCCATTTATCGGTTTATTTCTATTTATGCCGCAACCAGTGAGAAAATACTGGTCCACCGTCGCTTTGGTTAGCCTGTGTGATTCAGTGAACGGCTTACGATGGATACTGTAGGCTAACTAATGGTTAAACAAACGCATGTAAAGCAGAAATGTTTCGTCGCCATGCCGTTAAACTCTACACTTCATCTCATGGAACGGCTCTCGAACGACTCGGTGGGAACTCGCCGTTGTGTAATTGACTTTATCAGAAGGGAGACGTCGGTTCAGACGAGGTGACGGTCGCGAGCAGGAAGATCAACGTGGATCCTTAGAGGGAAATGCAATCAATGCACCAGCACATCTAATAGCATATTTATATAGAGAGCAGTGATTAAATAGCAAAAGCTCATTTATAAAAAAAAAAAGACGCGGCCACATTCCTGCTCAGACCGCCTCCTCGTGTCACAACCGGCTGATGGCGGCGGCGACGACCAGACGGAGGTGACATGTGACATTTCAGACCGCCGTCCTGCTTCATCAGTTCCACTAATTAGAAATCAGGTGGTGGAGTCCCGCCCGGAGATCAAACACGCTCTCACCCCATCCGCCGTATCTCATTACCCAGGCTCCTCTCGTCGGAGCCGCAACTTTTCGCTTTGCTTTTCCTCCCCTGAACCCGGCTGGGCCGAGAGACAGCCGAGCCAGCGACCAAAGTATCGGTTTGAAAGAGCCACTCGGTCATTTATGTGCGGCTAAGGGTTCACACTCACAGGCCATACTTCATACTTTGCCTCAAACAGTATACATGTGAAATGCTCACTCATACCAGGGAAGGTCTTTTCACGTGCTGAAATTGCTCTTTCGTATTACTGAGATGCTATAGTGAGAAAGGAATTTGCAGTTGCATGTGTGTGTGCATTTCAAGTGTGTAAGAGTGTTCACGCGGATGTGTGGGCGGTTTATTCCGAGGACTTCCGAGGTGCGTGCGAGAATTTCACATCCGAATCCGAGAGCATTTCACACGATTGGAGGGGTAAAGTATGAAATATGGCCCGTTCGGCCTCTCATAGCCTGTTACTGACACACAGATGAAAAATTGCTGGCATCCATCAACTATTCATCCATTTGGCAGACGTTTTTTCCCCCCCAGGCGATTTTGTAAATTCTGATACATGCCATTTCAGAGCAGACAGAGGTTAGGCATTTTAGCTCAGGACAGCCTACAGTTACACTGCAGGCGTTGAGGTCTGGACCAGAACCTATCTGGGTTCTGCCTTGACGTCAAACAGCCTAACCAGTTATACTGAAGAGACTATCCTAAAGACTATTGACTTCTCACTACATCTTCAGAATACAGCCTAATGTTTGTGTGTGCAACTGGTGGGACTCGAACCAAGAACCTTCTTCCGGTCTTCACTAAAAGGACAATCGCCCCACAGCACTAACCGAAATCGAGGGCCTTTTATTCCACCAATCACGCGCCGAGGGCAGCATCAGCCATGAAAAGCAGCCACTGAACTGTCAGGATCAGTTAGCGCTTGCTAGCTAACTCAGGGACTCACGAGGAGCAGAGGTTCGCACCGGTAACCCTCTGGTGGATAGACAATCAGCCCGACAGACTGCAGTAGACAACAAAGTAAAAACACCACCCAAGACAATCTTAATAAATGTATAGGCTTGTTTCTAAACACCATCTCGTATTCTGTTCTATATACCTTCACCGCGTTTGAGTTATTTCCAGTGATGATAATGCAGATCGATCTCCAATCAATAGGGTCCCAGAAGTGAGGGTTTGTTATTCACAGCTTAATTATCGTTGGGGCGCGATGCAGTCCTTTAACTAACCTTCAGTAAAGCAGTTCCCTTTTAGAGGGGCACTGGGGAGTTGTCTAGTGCTGTGTCCTGGGAGCTTCAGGTTGAGCAGATCTACGGAATTGCAATATCTTTTTCAATTTACCCTCGACTCAGAGTGGGCTGACACTGGAGTTGAACCAGAGCGGTTTGCCATTTGTTTGCCAAGATTACTACTTAAGATTTAATTTAACTTGACACACTTGAGGTTTTTGGTCATTTAACCTAAATCTGTCTCCCCTTTCCACAGCTGTGATCCACTTAAAAGCTTTTTCCTCAATATCATCGACAAGAATAAAAGTCATTTTATGCAAAAGGCAAGAAATGGAGCGTTTTTTGCCAAAAGCTTGTCCATGACAAGCGCTTTATAAACACAGGTTTTCCAAGTCTGAGATCCTGCTGATTATCTGTAGCATAGGCTTCGACTTTTGTAGAAAATAACAATATTGATAAGAATAAAGTATGGATGTATGAGAGTGCTTGAGTTGAACATAACAAATCTCTTGTGGAAGTGGTATGTTGATTTAAATTTACTTTGCATCATATTTTTGGAAACACACATCCACACACATACAGCCTTCTTACACCCACAGCCTTGTTACGTACACATATTTAAATAAAAGTAAATATGTGTACGTCTTTAATACATAGTTCAATAATGTATAAAAAAATAACAGGTTGCATGGAAGAATCGAAACTTGCTAGTCTCTAGCCTGTTTCATATTTTTTTGTCTTTTTTTGTAGAAAACAGAGTGCTCCTAATGAGTGAAACCCTATAACCAGCCGAACAGATCACACAATTAACTGGTCAGGAGTTTTCCGTATTTTGGAATAATTCCTGAATAAATGTGTTTCTTCGTTTTTAGGAAAGGCTCTGAATGAGAAAGTTCCCTATGGTGAATACTACTGAAATACTATAGCAAACATTACCCAGTATACACCACCTCCAGGCTTATCACTCGTATCTCAAAGATGGTTCATAAAAGCAGCAGTACAAGGATTAGCAGAACAGCACAAATATCAGACGCAACATTTTTCCGATACCCCGGTCCTCTATTGCTTGAAAAACGTGGGGATTAATTGTGTCGAGTATCAATTATCATGACCAGCATGCCTTCATCACGATGATTTTCATGTTGAATAAATGTATTTGTCTCAAACGTATGGCCTGACTGAATGTAATGAGCGAGTGTACCTGAAGGTCACATCAATCAGTGTTGTAAATATTCATTAAGTGGAGATAATTATCATTTCAAAGACCTGGGATGTAGGCTACTGAGACACAGAGAGCACATCGGTATGAATCACAACAATCCAACACATTGATTGGCTGGAGAGTGATTATGTCTTTAACCACGAAACAAACACAAACTTAACTATTTTTTTTGCTGTAGAACTCAACACTTTTCACTTGGCGTCGCTAAGAAAGCAGGGTAGAGAAAGAGACAGAGAGAGAGACGGGTTTGTCTCTGTATTCCTTGCCATTCCCTCTCTCACAGAAAGAGAGAGAGAAGGGGAGAGAGAGCCAGAGACAGAGAAAGATAGTGAGACAGAGAGAGCGAGAGTGAGAGAGACTGGGACAACCAGAAAGAGAGAGAGAGGTAGTTCTTTGTATTCCTTGCCATTCCCTCTCATAGAGAGACAGAAACAGAGAGAGAGAGACAGAGAGTGAGAGACTGAGACAGAGTGAGCGAGAGAAAGAGATACAGAGGTAATTCTTTGTATTCCTTGCCATTCCCTCTCACAGAGAGAGAGAGAGAGAGAGAGAGCGAGAGAGAGAGAGAGAGAACGGTGTCTAGCTTGTTGTCCGAGCTGGCAATCAGTCACAACAAGACAGAGGCAGCATAGTGGTCATTATGTGCCCGATTCAAACGTTTCACAAGCAGTACATCACGGTAAATCAGCCGGCCAACCGGCGGCCTGACGGAAAACCATCTCGCCTTGAGCCAAATGTTTTGGTCAGCGTTTTTCCATTTAAATGCAAATGAAGTGGCAGGTTACGCCTCAGAGGTTCGGTCCAGGGCGATTAGTTTAATTAAAGAGGTTATTTGGCCGCCCATAACATTCACAAGCATGCATCACCGGAAACCACACACCCATGGTGTCAACAGGGGAACCAATCGGCAGACATGTCCTCGCCGTCCATCGATCTGTCTCCTCCTTAATCATAGTCTTCAGCTCGGGTCGTGTTGTTGTAACCAGGGGAAGAGATGGTCCCCTGCAGCTTCCTCACGCCCCCTCCGTTAACCGTCCTTAGGTGGTCCCGGGCCAGCCGGCGAGGCCGCGGTCCCATTGACCTCGGCCACGAGGACCACCAAAGGGGCGGTGACCTGGGGTCATCGACACTGGCTTCTCAAATCCCGTCGGGAACGAGCCCTGAAATGCTCCAAGTATGCTGAACTCCTCACCCTGTCCCGTCCACAACCTCATTCTTAGGCTCGCTTCGCAGGGCCGGGGAACAGAGGTGAGGACGGGAACGTAGACGGACTGGTTAGTTGACGTTCAACCGACCAGACTTTGATTCGCTGATCACCACCACTGCCGTCAGGAACACCATCTGCATTAAGATGGACTCTGCTGCATCTACACCACCATTCATCTCATCGTCCATTTCACCCTCACTCCTGATAAGATGCGTATAAACCTGAAATCCTTCTTTTGGCGTGATCTCTAACCTGAGGAGGGCCATCCATCCCTCTGCCGTCAAACTCCAGTCTGCTCCTCAGGTGCAAAGTTTCTGCAGGTCACACTCAGAGGACGGCAAGAGACTACATTTTCAACCGTCCTTCCCTTCAAAGCCTTCCTGCTAAGCAGTTAGGACTAGTCAATTACCACTACTTTATGAGAAGCTGTGCATGAGCTGTGGCAAGCCTTTCAGGCTTCACTTCAGCACATTGTTTCAAGGGTAGATGAGGCTGTTTCCATGGCAACCCTTTTCTTTAACTGTTTTTGTAAAACAACAGTTGACTCCCCGCCCCCTCCCCCCCCGATGGAAACTTACCTCTGATGACGCAACATTGAAGCATCTCCACAGAACACCAAACAAGAATATGTAGATGCTGTCGGATTCTGGTTACCATGGAGTTTGCCTGGGAGAAGAGAACAGGCAGCCACTCCAAAGGCTGCCATGGAGTCTCAAGGTGACTCCACAAACATCTATTCAAGAATGCTTCCAAACAATTGGACAGTTCTCCATAACGGTCACCACCACTCCTACACAATCATGCATACATACTGTACAGAAACATCATAAATACAATTTGCGGCCACTATTCAGTTGTTGCTTTTCCTCGACATGTTAATTGTGGGCGGGTGAGGGTTAGGCACCTGGGGGAATCGGGGTCCAACCCCCTGACTCAATCTAAATGTCTCCTGTTTCCCACTTAATCTGTGGCATCAATAACTACAAGAGGAGAAGGCAGGCTGGTGGGGTGTCACAGGAGTGTTCATTTCACTTTGCTCTCCAGCATTAGCATCGGTATTAACGGTGGAAAAGTCCTCGATTCCTTTCAGAAATAAGAGTGGAAAGGCAAAGCCTGCCAAGTAACCAGATCCTCTGGAGACGTCATTACCGCGTGATAACCTCGGAGAAGGGAAACTTTCCTCCCTGCTTTGCTTTTTTCTGTCAGAAAAGGCCTTGCCAGGAGGTTCTACTGTGTGGTTCTGTGTAAGACAAGCTTCTATAGGAGGAGGACAATCACAGACATGCTACTGAAAAATAGCCCTGTTGTGAGGTTGCATGTATTGAATACTTTCTTTTTTACAAATCTTGTAAAAAAGAAACAAATTGAATTTCACAAGAAATGGCCTTGAAATTGACAAAGAAAGTGCAGTTCTTTCAAACAAAGTTCAGTAGAAGGACTAACCTATATTTATCTTCTCTGGGAAAATCAACTGTTTGTGCTTTCATTAAGCATTAAGCAGTGTGAGAAGTTCATGCCCTCAATATGACGAACTGGATGAATACTACAATAGGAAATCAGTTCCCTACAGTCTCAAGATGAAAACAACTCGATGGTGTATAATTCTCGTTGCTAAGGGTCGTTTGCTATAGCTGTTTGTGGTTTTGTCGATATTACACCAGTATGGCCATGCAGACAGAAGTTGGTTCTAACCAACACTTTATCTATTTCAAAATCCTTTGAACAAAAGCACACACACTTAATGTCCTCTCACATGGTCGATATACTCACTCTCTCGTCCTGCTTTGTAGGTATACAGACTACAGGTATACTACCATTATGCCCTAGTGTGTGTGTAGTTTGACGTTCCATTATCCAAGCTCCTATGGTGTCCATTTGAAAGAGAAAAAAAATCAACAACAACAACCAAACAGGGCAAGTAGACCTAGCTGAAGGAGGTCTTTGGGTTTCCACTGAACGCACCTTTTGTGACGGCCGACTACACTGTGAAGCACACACACTACAAAAAACACTACTGGAAACACACCAAACGTTTTGAAGGGTGCAGAACCCAGAAGGTCAGCTGAAGCTGTAATCTACGGCAGATGAAGTGGATTCTCAGGTTAAAGGGGAGGTCTGGTGGACGGAATGAACCAGAAATCGATTCTTGATTAGTTTTGTTGCGACGGTCAGCGCCCCCTCAAGTGACAAGACCATTTACATATCGTCAGGGCTCTCAATTGCGACCTAAAGTGGGGGTACGCCACAAATCTTGTGTGCTTGTTTTAATTGAATTTGTGCCATGCCATCACAGAGAGAGACAGAGACAGAGACAGAGACAGAGACAGAGAGACTTAGAGCTTGATCAATGAGCAATGATAAGTAACACACATTCACTCCACTTCAACTTTGCCAGCTATGAATTCCGGCGCAATATATGTAATGGCTCTGTAGTCAATACGTGCTATAATTTCTCTGCCATTGGAATGATGTCAGGGTTTGTAATTGTGTGTGCCATACACTCCATTGCCACCGTGAAAAACGTTGCTCTGAAATTTACTGGAGGAAAGAAAAAATCCCCTTTTTCGACTCCCATCAACCAACTACAAGTATTCGCCAAGCCCTCAGTGAACTGTTGCATTCTGTGCGTAGGCTTGCAAATAATTATACAAACACTACACGAGCCAATTACGGAGGTCGACAATGTCCTTTCTAATTGCAATGGTCCTTATGAAACAAATATATTCCAGGCAAGTTAACTCCTGGGCAGCCATGTTGAAAATACATTGTATTTCTCTTAAGCTTGAAGAAAGTTACCAATCCATATTCGCTCCATAACATCATTCAACCTGTTTAAAACTGCACTATCCTCCCATCTAGAGACCACCTGTTCATGTTTTCATGTTTTTAATAACCATCATTTTAACAGATTTATGACACAATGATATATGTGCTATGTGTTTTGTTTTGCTTTGTTTTGTTTTGTTTTGTTTTGCTTGTCTTGTCTTGCTGAATTGTACGATAAAATGTCCATATTGTAGTTTATAGGACCCCCTTGAAAACGAGATGATTCATCTCAAGGGATTGTTCCTAATAAAGAATTTCCAACAAGTTACAGCAACAAACGCAAAAGGTAAAAAGCCTATTTCTCGTCAGGCAATCATTTCAAGAGGTGGATGCAGGCGGTGTTCATGTTTCAACACGTTTCATCAGCTAATGGGCCGAAAAACCTTTGGTTATTGCCACTTAGGAATGATATAAGAAATGTTATTTATTTACCTTAGAGATAGTATTTCAGGGCATCTCTCTCTCTCTCTCTCTCTCTCTCTCTCTCTCTCTCTCTCTCTCTCTCTCTCTCTCTCTCTCTCTCTCTCTCTCTCTCTCTCTCTCTCTCTCTCTCTCTCTCTCTCTCTCTCTCTCTCTCTCTCTCTCTCTCTCTCTCTCTCTCTCTCTCTCGGAAAGAGGGTGATTTCTAATGGGGAGGGACTGGTATGTGCACGGGGGGGGGGTAGATTGGGTTGATAGAAGGGGGTGATGTAGGTGATTGAAATGGGCTGTATTAATTTAGTGTGTGTGTGTGTGTGTGTTTACACACACACACACACACACACTAAATTAATACAGCCCATTTCAATTTTTCCTGGCATCACCGGGTTCCAATGCCGGTATCCATTTGTTGGCTCCCTCTTTTTGTGCTACATCTCTCATCCCTCTCCTTTATTTATCGTTTTCCCTTTATCCCCTACCCTCTGTTTCTGCTCTCCCTCTTTCATTACTTCTCTCCTTCTGCTCTCATTCTTATCCCCTTCCCTCCATCCTCTCTCTAGCGCCTGCCAATACCGCATCCTCACGTCAACTGTGAAAGGCCTCCGGGAGAGAACCCCCCCCCCACCGCTCTCTCTCCCTCCCTCACTAGGAGACATGTGATGCAGAGGAGTGGAGGAGCGACAGTTAAAGGCGGGCGTGTGAATAAACAGCCCATGGAATCCATTCCATTTGATTATCGCTACCGTTTGAATTATTTAAAGCAGATGCAAAGCTGCCTCGCTCTGTGCGTGTGCGTGCGTGCGTGCGTGCGTGCGTGATGGCGCTAATGTTAAGGGGGTAATGGTCATGGCAGGTTTGATTGGGTTTCAGAAAACTCCTGAATGATTAATTTTAAAAAATAGAGGAATGCATTATTCATGCTTTACCACTTGTGGATGTGTTTAACCGGAAACTAATTGGAAGCGGCCAAGAATTGGGGAAAACATACACAAGTACGGCGAGCATTCAAATAGTTTTAAGGACAGCATGATTGCCCCTTTGATAAGAATGATTGTTATTCATAGGCTGAATAACTAAAGATACGTTTTTTTTGTGGCAGTTGAAAATAAACAAGATGTCCATTATCTTCTCTTGTTAGATTTTTTATAACTTGACATTTGAAACGGAGACATCCAATGCTGGAGGGCTATTCACTGCACTCGAGGGAATACAGGTTATACAATGAGGCACACTAGGCATGAACCCAATAACAAACTCAATGAAAAACCCTCACAGCATCGGCAGCAGTGGTTAAAAAGTTTATGGCTAGGCAAAGATCAGCCCACGCATAATTTAAAGGGATGTAATGATTTATTTACACCAATGGTATGGTGTGGTGAGAACAGACTTGTAGAGGAGACCAATGTGGTCAGGAGGTTCACCTCATAAAGGCCTCAGCTGGTACTACCTGCACAGGTGAACCACATCAGCCTAACGACCCTCTGAGCCTCACCCACTAACCCTGAACCAGTTAGTAAAACACAGCAGAACGACAGAGCTTAACTGTATCAAAATAGCTAAGCCGGATCGGACTAGATCTAAAGCTTGTGTAATCTGATTCACCAAAAATCGGAATGATGCGTTTTAATTTGGATTTAACCAACATGGAAGAGTTGAATACACATCACACGGAATATAATCATGTCAAAAACAGTTACAAAAATATGGTAATGTAAAACAGACAAAGAATATGCATACCTTTAATAAAGCACACCTTTTCTAAAGCATACTGTCGGGTGGATGTTCTCTGGCGTGTGAAGCACGAGACATAAGTGCACATGGCAGGTGTGTGTGTGTGTGTGTGTGTGTGTGTGTGTGTGTGTGTGTGTGTGTGTGTGTGTGTGTGTGTGTGTGTGTGTGTGTGTGTGTGTGTGGATTCCTACGAATGTTTATCTTAAGAATGCTAAAGCACTAATGTGAATAGAGCCTTGTCGCAAACACATCAAATGTGCGAAGGGGGAAAGGTGGAAGCCATGCCCCCCGCCCAACTGCCTCAAGCCCCGATTGGCAGGCTTCTACACACTCTGCATACACACACCCCACACCACATATTTTGAATATATACAAACATTTGTTGTTCATTCAATGCTCAATATTATCACTCCTTGTATTTAAATGTTTATGGTCAATTGAATAATTTATTTTCGTATTATACCTCCGGTAAAAAACACAATTTCCCCTCTGGGATCAATTAAGCAATCATTCTTAATTCTGTCTGTCTTTCGGTCGTTCTGTCTGTCTGTCCATACCGTCTCTTACAGGAGAGCGATTGAGATAGAGTTGGACATGGTGTGGATGATACGTATCGGCAGAGGGGACAGGGCTTGGGGCACCAGCTGGGGTTACTGCGTTACACCAGAAAACCTCCTCCTTCTTCTTCTCCTCGGCCTTGTGTACACAGAAAGCCAGCGAAACCCCAAGACTGAAAACTGAGATTCTATGAAAAGTGGATGAAAAAGAAAATGCTGACGTTGTGTGTTGCTTCATCGATGGGCGAAACGTTGATTCCTGAGAGAACGACGATGACGTTATCACGGTGATTGCGATCCGGAAATCGGCGTCCGGTGAAAGAGGTCGGAGGGGGCATGTCCGACGAGGGAGGACACAAACGGAAGAAAAACACTATTTTAGTGGACATGGACGGCGCTCTTGAAAATGCTGGTGAAGACGCTATTGTGGGCCGATTAACTCCTGACAAAAGAATCGCTGTGCGTGCGTTTCTGCAGCGCTGTGCGGACATGGCCTTCCGAGATAGCGCCGCTGCAAGTGATGACGAAGCAACTTTGTGCTGCTCCGAACTTCCGTCCGTCAAGTGCAAAATAAAAAAGGGTATCTAAGCCCAGTGACGCCATCACAACGTCAGAGCATTTGCATTTTATTAGAGGGTTCAAAGAAGGGTTCAAGTAGCGGCTATGATTCATTCAGGCAGTTTTTTTTTTTAGACATGAATAGAACAGCATTGCCGTCCTAAACTGTCCCAAACCTATAACATGTACGCTCTACATTCCTCTTCAAAAGAGGCAAAAGCATCCGCTGGCCAATCAGAACCGAGCACAGAAGGAAGGGCCTGGCCCGGTCGTCAGGTATGAAGAAAGCTGTGCTGTTGTAATTTAACCGTAAGAGAGGCTTTGATAGACAAGGACACGTGAGGCCAACTCTCTGCCTCTTCCCTGCGTAAGTGACAGGGCACACTTCTTAATCCAATCTTAACATCCCCCCCCCCCCCCCCCCCCCCCACAAACACACACCCACACATGCTTATACACACACACAAAGTCACTGAAGCAAATGCGCACATACACACACAGCCCATTACAGAGCAGTCAGCCCTACACCGGGAAACCCACTAGGGAAACGGACATTTACATAAGAATATTAAATTACATTAATCACTTCCATTCAACCAGAGGAATTATTATGACGTTTTCCCTTCTTTTTCTTCCCAATGTTTTTTTTTGGGGAGGCTTTTCATTTTTTCTTCTTCCGACTTTTCTTTAAGCAACACATTCAGGTGGATCCCTTCGATGGCGAAGCCATTTACTGACATGCTGGGGTGGCGTTTGTTTCGTAGAGGGCACCGACCGGAGATGGGGGGCTGAGGGGGTGGCAGGGAGGGGCGGTGCAGGCTGGGTTGAATAATTAACAGAGCCCGAGGGGCTGGCGGTGCAGGGGTGAGGGATGCAGACTTTACTGCAATGGTGCCGTGTCAACTGGGAGAGCGGGCGACCGAGAGAAAGAAGAAAAAAATGTAAGAAGGTGGGAGAGAGAGAGAGAGAAAGACATAGAAAGAGGGAGAGAGAGGGAGTGGGAGAGAAAGAGGGAGAGAGATAAAGAGGGAAAGGGAAGAAAAAATAGTAAGAACGTGGGAGGGAGAGGGAGTGAGAAAGAGAGAGAGTGAAAGATATGGAAAGAGGGAGAGAGAGAGGGAGAGCTTGAGTGAGAGAGAGAAAGATATAGAAAGAGGGAGAGTGAGGGAGCGAGAGAGAGAGAAAAAAGTAGAGAAAGAGGGAGTGAGAGAGAAAGATAGAGAGAGCGAGAGAGAGAGCGAGAGAGAGAGCGAGACGCCGGGGCTCATTCGTCATCCATGGAAAACGTTACCGTTTCCTCTCGAGTCCTATGGCTCCCTTCTAAAAATACTCCAGGAGGTCATTCACATGCTTATCACGATCAATATCGCCTTCCTCCACCAGGCCAGCTCCCGGTGGGCCCGGCATCGCCGCTACCACCGAGCCTCCCGGTGAAAGACCCCCCCCCCTCCTCCTCCTCCTCCTCCTCCTCCTCCTCCTCCTCCCCCCCCCCCCCCCACCCCCCAGGAGTCACTGGAACAAGTTGGTTAGGAAGAGGAGGAGGAGGAGGAGGAAGAGGAGGGGATGTTTGATTGCAGACGGGACGGATTGCCCGGAAGGGGGTCAGGTGCAGGGAATGTTGTGTCTGGTGGTCTTGACAACAGAAGCCAAGGCGCTTGAGTTTGACGACGGCGGGTAAAAGAGCCACACTCCCGTTCGGTATAATCCAATACTTTTTCATTTGCGGGAGGTCAGCCCTGGTCGATTGGCTGTGCCTGAACAGCAACAACCATAAAGTCCTCTCATATTCTCTCGCCTCCTCTATTCCCTCTGCAGTCAGTGTTTGTTTATTTCCGAGGAAGCACTTTGGAAAATGAGCGGATAAAAGTTTTTACAAAGAAGACCCCGTGCTGATTTATAGCCCTATTTAAATGTATGAGGATTCATAGTGTGTGTTTTAGAACGAAGACCGGAGCTTGTGCTCACACTGTGCCCAGGCGGTCCTGGCCTATACGACCCCCCCTTGCTTCTACTGCCCGGCGTCACGGTGGCGTGATGGGCATTGGGTAAGTATCCGGGTTTAGTCTCCGCTGGGAACCATCGGAAGGTCGGGGTTCGATGGATCGGACCGAAGACTGATGATGTGTTGATCTTATCCGCTGGCTCGGGCCACATGTCCCACCGAACACTGCGGCGTACACACTAATCTACATCTCCCTCTCTCTCCCTCTCTACCTCCCTTTCTCCCCCTCTCTCTCCCTCTTTCACTCTCTTTTTCTTGCCCTCTCTTTCTCCCTGTCTCTCTCTCACACTCTTTCACCGTCTCTCCCTCTCCCCCTCTCCCTCTCAACCCTCCCTCTCATCTAATTTTAGAAGACCAATTTAGTCTGAGAGCTGTGGAAGACCGCAGCAACATCTGGTGGAAGACAGCCCTGCATGATAAGCCTCTCCACGGGCAAGAATTCCCCCAGGATGAGGGTAGAGAAGCCCCTTGGTGTGTGGGTGGGTGGGGGACGACTGCTTTGATGGATGAGCTTTGACTACCAGTGAGCTTTCTTCAATGTCTGAACCGGATGTTGTGTTAAGCGTCCTATTTCCATTCCTTTTCCACTGACCTCAACAACACACACCATCAAGACACATCTCGATTCGTTAACTGATGTCAACCGAAGACACATGTAACTGTCCCTTTATAACGGAATGTCTTAACAAAACAGAATGCTCATCTTTCCGAGTGTAAAGTACCTAAATTTGACAATATCCAATGCCTAATTACAACTGTAAACCGTCATCCAGCTTCCAGGGCCATCTCTATCCCTGCAGCTGTCTGTTTTCAGTACCTCCCTTCTTTGTGTCTAAAGCCTGAAGTTGGTTTCTTTTGGAATGCTAAAATCAAACAGGAGAAAATCTCGAATCTGGTCCGCGGTTGGTGTCTGCCTCCGACTTCAATTCAAAGCCCGTTGAAACATCCATCAATGAATATGTTAATCAAAGTTACATCCCTTGATCTTCAGAATGTACTCATTTTCTTTAAACGCTTGATCCTCAAATAAACTGACTTCCCCACGCATACTTCCATGCAGACTATACTACTAAAGCAGGCCGGAGATGGAGCCAGGGGGGACATGGATACATCACATTGATTGATAGTCTCATTGTATTAGCGTATCGGCGATACTATAGACGTTCCACGCTATGGAATCCCTTGGAGTCGCCCTGCTCTCAGGATTACTGCTTTGCTGCACTCATACACTATTCAACACTAATATAAATGCGTGCACGGGGAGCCATAACAGGCTTTCTGGGAGCAGGCCCACGCTATTCAGCACAATAGGACAGAATCGGCAAAGCGTGCACTTAGCGGTGTTCGATTATTCACGTGCGCGTCAGCGGCTCCGTGTGGTATTAATGCGACCCGACGGACTGGCACATGTTCCAGTTACACGCTGGAATGGAAGCAAAATGGCTTGTCAGGTTATCTCCACCTCACACACTTCGTCACCTGCAAGTGATCCCATTTTGGAGGTTTTCTTAGCCCTCTGGAGAGCCACCTGACCCACTCTGGCTGTGCACGGTCCTATTGGTGGACTCGGTTGCCATGGTATCAATGCTGTGAGGCCCGAGCCCTCACCGTCCACCATGCTAGCCCTTGGTGTGAACATGGCTGCCCCGTTGGTTCTTGGTAAATGTAGTCTTCCTGGTAAAGGTTTAGGTCTTACTAGGGAGCACTTTACGATGTAGATATTAAGGTGACTTGTTCCATCCAAGAACGCCACCTAGTGACTGCAGCTTCATATCATTCGGGGGATGATAGGGGTAAGGTATCTCGATAAAGGCTGCCTACACCTGGGCCGCAGACATCGGGCCCATCAATCCCAGCCGAGCCCATCACCTTTCAGCTGGGAGTCGAACAGCGTAGCCGCTGTATTATCCTATACCTTCACCTTGCTGATAGCGTTTGAAGGTACAGCTTGGATTGGTTCAAATGCACACCTTTATCTGTGTAATCCTGGTCTTCAAAGATGAGCAAATGAAAATGGCTCGAATGAAAGATTTCCAAAAATAGGTCCAGAGAGTTAATTACATACACGAAAGGCTTCCAGAGGTCTCAGCGTGGAATTAATGTTTCATTTTCGTCCTAATGAACAACTTATCCAATTACAACTTTCATGGGGCACGTCTGGACTGAACTTTAGCCAGAGCTTAACGGATGTCTGCTCAAATATTTAGACCCTCTCTCCACACTTAAACATCCTGTTACTAGGAAAATATCATTTTGGGATAAAACCATGATGACCCTGGGCAGATCATGAGCTAACGATCCGTTCGCCAACAGACCTTTTATTGACTGTTAACCTCTATGACCCAGATGGGGCCCCACGCTTTAGACCAGGGGTGTCAAACTGTGGCCCGCGGGCCAAATATGGCCCGCAGTGTAATTATATTTGGCCCCCAGGCAATACCCAATGACTACTAGAGCTGGCCCACCGGTATTTTTATTTTATTTTTTTCTCGCCCGCCGGTATTATACAGCGCATGTGCTGCTAATACTACAAATCCCAGAATGCTCTGCTCGTGCTTTGGCGCGAAACACCTACCTGGCGTGCCCTCTGTTGACAGTGACTGCTACTGGCACTGTGCTACTCATCCCAAAAATGGCGAAAAGAAAGGCAAAAAACAGGAGCTTTCTGGAGAAGTGGGAGACAGAATATCTGTTTACACAGGTAAAAGACATACCTACATGTCTTGTATGTGGAGCCAACGTGGCTATAACCAAAGAGTACAACATTAGAAGACACTATGAAACGAAACACCACGACAAGTTCAAGGACATGGACATGACTCAAAGGCACCAGAAAGTAGAGGAGATGAAAAGAAGTTTGGTTTCACAACAGACTATGTTCAAAAAAGTGATAGCACAAAGTGACGCTGCTGTAAAGGCGAGTTTTATTGTGGCAGCAGAGATCGCAAAATCAGGCCGGCCCTTCAATGAGGGTGAGTTCGTGAAAAAGTGCATGATGAAAGTTTGTGACATCGTGTGCCCAGAGAAAAGGCAAGCATTTTCAAATATGAGCCTGAGCAGAAACACAGTAGCTGATCGCACATGTGATCTCGCCACCAATCTGTATGAACAGCTGATGGAAAAGGGAAAAGATTTCGTTGCATTCTCCCTGGCTGTGGATGAGAGCAGCGACACGTCTGACACTGCCCAGCTAGCAGTCTTCATCCGTGGAGTGGACTCAAATCTGTGTGTTACGGAGGAACTTTTGGGATTTAAAGCAATGCATGGCACAACCACGGGAAAGGACATATTTGAAGAGGTTTCCAAATGTGTCGCTGAAATGAAGCTGACTTGGGATAAACTCGCGGGATTAACGACAGACGGTGCGCCAGCGATGTGCGGTCAAAAGAGTGGACTGGTGGGCAGGGTACGGGAGAAGATGCGGGAGGAGAACTGTGTGGGTGAGCTTACTGTTTATCACTGCATTATACATCAAGAAGCACTGTGTGGCAAAGCCCTAAAGATGGAACATGTTGTGACCACAATAACACGAGTAGTTAACTTTATAAGAGCCAAAGGTCTAAATCACCGCCAGTTCAAGTCTCTTTTGGAGGAGTGTGGCTCGGAACACGCAGACGTGCCTTATCACACAGAGGTGAGATGGTTAAGCCGAGGAAAAGTACTGAACAGATGTTTCGAGCTCCATGAGGAAATATGTCAGTTTCTTGAAAACAAAGGGAAAGACACAGCAGAGCTCCGGGAGCAACAGTTTCTGTGTGAGCTGACTTTTCTGTGTGACATCACGAGCCATCTCGATGCGCTGAACCGGCAGCTTCAGAGGCGGGAGCGTATCATCACAGACATGTACGCTGCAGTGACAAAATTGTGCCTGTGGGAGAATCAGATGCTGCAAGGAAACCTGGGCCATTTCCCCTGCTGCCAAACAATTACAACGCAGATCTCTACCGCCGTGTTCCCATGTGCACAGTTTGCTCAAAAGCTCGGCGCACTGCGCGCCGAGTTTACCCGTCGATTTGCCGACTTTGATGTCCAGAAATGTAGGTTTGAACTGCTCAGCAATCCATTTACAGTTGACGTGGAAAACGTCCCTACCAACCTCCAAATGGAGCTGATTGAACTCCAGTGTAGTGCCACGCTGAAGTCGAAATATGATGCTGTGGGTCCTGCACAGTTTCCACAATTCATCCCAGACACAATGCCTCAGCTCCGCATCCAAGCTGCTCAGATGCTCTCCATGTTCGGCAGCACTTATCTGTGTGAGCAACTGTTCTCCTCCATGAAGATGACCAAAACGTGTCACAGGAGCCCAGATATCGATGCACTTGCGTCTAAGAAGAGATGCCAGGTATCTGGTTTGAACACAGAGTAGATGTTCAGATCAGTGTGTACTGTGTAGCAAACTGAGCTACAATTAATTAAAATTGTCTTTATGCACTTTTTTTTCTAGTCCAAGGTATGGGCTTGAGTCAATCGGTTTATTATTATTTTATTTTATTTGAAATGTATTATTAGCCTGTGCAATATGACTGTTAAATGTACATTTAAATTAGGCTGCATATAAAGAAAGGCATACGATTTTTATGAAAATTTTATTGAAGAAATGAATGCCATTGATGTGGTTTTTCATTTGAAATTCGATTTTGCATGTGTGCAATATTAAGCAATATTAAGTTATATCCATGTTCCATATTCCATATAGTTCCATATTGTTCAAACTTGTTTAGGTAAATTTTTTCAATAAATATCAATGTTGGCCCGCGACTTTGTCAAATTTTTTAATTTTGGCCCACTGTATATTTGAGTTTGACACCCCTGCTTTAGACACAGAAGCACTACCATTAGAAAATGAGGTCTGAAAATAGGAATCCCATTCACAAGAGGTCATTGATTCAAATCCCAGGCGGAGCTTCGGCCCATGGGCGTAAAGCACTACACTCCTTTTTTCCGTCCAATTCAGAAGATTCACAGGAAGTTAGGGTGTTCGACTCCCAGCCCAAAGGTTCACGGGTTCGAGTCCCGATGTCCACAGGTCTACCTGTAGGCCTCCTGCAGGAAGACCCCCTCCCCCTTAGCCTACACGCACCTCCATGACATGTATCTGAACTCAGTTTACGACAAAATGAAGACACACAAGCCAAATGAAGAGTTCACGATTTACAGCACTAAAGAGTAATGGCATTGGGGGGTGACTCTGCATGCGTCTGTTTGTGCAGGGCGCTGCGCGCGGCGGTGGCTCGGCATGGCTCTATTTGGGCTGTGAATATTTGTGTTTGAACATCCACCTTGAAACGCCTGTGCTTTCCCAGCTTGCTGGAGGTAAATAGGGAGGCGGCGGAGGCGGGAAATGTAATGGTTCGACCCCCTGCGCGCCCGATAAACAAGTTCCAACCCCATGCTCGTGCAATTTATTCCGCCCACCCCCTCCCCCCTTGCCTATCATAACCCCTCGATCAGACCCCAGCCTGAGCCATCCACCGAGGAGGGTTGATAATTTAAGAAAAGCCACTGAATTACAGGGATGCCTGCGTGGTGCCAGCCCCAATCAATAACAGCATTAGCATCTCATTAGTGAGCAATCTCGCCCCAGCTTTATTTGATTAATTCAGGGATAATATCTTTCAATAAAAATCAAGCGCACACACTTTCCGGAAAGTCATGCGCGGCCACCTGATTGCGGCGCAGTACTTGATGGAATACAGTTTGAATACTGTTTTGGCGTCGATACTCAGGTGTTTGAGTCTTAATAATATTTGCTGCATGCAAGATGCTTATTGGTTGGGCTGGGGGGGAGGGGGTAGGGGTTGGTACACTCTCAGTGTTAAGTGCTCGAGCAATGTGAAGGGGGTCGTGGGGGGGGGGGGGGGGGGGGGGAGGGGAAGAGGTGGTGTCCTTGGCAAAACCATGGAAGCTGCCGGTTAATTTTAATTTCATCCTTTGAAACCCTCCAGTAACGCGGGATTTTTTAATCAACCCTGTTGCCTTCGCACGGGCCGCAACAGCCAGGTCACGCCGTCTCTTCCAACGACAACAAAAGGCCTACTTTAAAACGACTTTTTGTTATAATTGCTGCTTTATTAGCTGCCCAGTTCTGCGGAGGGCCATGGACGAAGAAGCCGCTGGTTCGATGCCAGCAAGGTCCTGGCTCTTCTCTCGGCGACAAAACAAGAGAATGTCAAACAGAACAAACCCAGAATTCCCCTGAAGCGTGGTAACGAATGGGTTTCAGTGGTTATTATTATTGTTTGGCTGGGGAGGGAGACACACCCAGAGGACCAGGCAGGTGGCGCCGAATGAATGTTGTCTGGGAGACCGAGAGATAGACAACAAAGGATACAGTGTTTGTACAATGTAGGCCAGAGAGGCTTGAAACTCCGATGGTAAAAGGTTTTTTATAGAGGATTAATGAGTTTTATTGAAATAATGAAACAGGTATTAGGGTGGTGGTTTTATGACTATGTATAAATTTCTTAAACTATAGAATGATGACATGACATAAAGGTTGAAAGACGAGCAAATTAAAATGGTGGCTTGATTCTCTCCCTCTCTCCCTCTCCCTCTCTAACTTCCTTCTTTACAGCTACAAAAGTTATAATAATAACTGGAGGGAAAGGAAGAGGGGTTTGGGAGAGGGGGCACATAGTCCCAACAGACCCTTGTCTGTAAAGACTGGGGGTTGGGGTTCAGCCCAAGTCTTTGAGGCGGGCATCAGGGTTAAAAACACTGTAGGCGTCTGAAGAGGCCTGTTGTATCGTATATCCCGGTCGAATCCCTGTATCGGCGAACCCCTCGAGCAGATAGCTTGAAATAAGCTTTGCGGCCAGCAAAACACTGCGATTGATTTGCAGGACGCGTAGCAGCCTATGATGTGCAGCGTTCTCAGATGAGCGGCCATGTATATTGAGCCACACGCGTGTCCAGTCAGAGATGCTTATAAAGAATTGAGTGCATAGCCGAGAGTAAAGCAAAGCTCTCTGACACATGTCAAGATCTGAGCCTCTCGAGCCATACCGTCTATCTGTACCTGCCCGGTGGAGCGTGAATAATTACAAGGGCAGAATAACAATTAAATCTAGGTAAGCCCTATCCTCTTGTGACAGGAAGCTGTCTGGCTCCCATGTATGCTTCTTGTGTTACTTTGATCATTGCACATGTTTTTTTTGTATTCACACAAAATAAACCCTATCTCCTTGCCCTCACGTTTCATTGCATCTTCTTTATTTTTCTATTTATTCTTAAGTGTGTGTGTTTGTCTGTCTATGTGTATACCTCTCTCTCTCTGTGTGTATACCTCTCTCTCTCTCTGTGTGTGTGTGTATACCTCTCTCTCTGTGTGTGTGTGTGTGTGTGTGTGTGTGTGTGTGTGTGTGTGTGTGTGTGTGTGTGTGTGTGTGTGTGTGTGTGTGTGTGTGTGTGTGTGTGTTTTTTTCTTCCAGGTTAAAATGAATCCCTGGCTGGTGACTGCTTGGACAACCTTGAGAAACAATTACCGCCGGTGGGTTTTTCAAATTACTGTAGCCTTCCTTTCGTACGGCTGTTTACATGTGTGAGCGTGCTAGTGTGTGTGCGTACGTGTGTTTCTGTGTATCTTTGACTGTGCGTGCGTGCGTGCGTGCCTGCGTGTGTGTGTGTGCGTGTGTGTGCGTTCACTCTGAAGGTTACAAAGCAAACACCTTGATCAGATGAATGCAGACGGGGGGAGGCTTCACTGGTCCTTCTGAAGGCCCAATCCTTCATCATACTCTGAGGGTGCATGCACTTCTGCAGGCGCTACTGAAGATGTAACAAGAAACAGGAATATTGGTTGATTTACTCAATATGAAATATGTTGATCATCAACGGGCACACCTCAACCTCCTCTACCTACCAGGCCATACATTGTATTTTTTGGCAGGAGGTCGAACTTTTCCGTAAGGGTCTGAGCTCTCCGAATGGCAGAGAGCCTGGTGGTGCAGACACACACAACTAGAACAAGGACGCGGAGACCTCGCCATGTGTGGAGAAAATTTAGGGCGAGGCACGAACACTGGCTTCCATACATCACTTCACATACATGCAGTACGACACGACGCGCCTTTCGCCTTTCTTCTGAGGGGTGTTTGCCTTCCTGTCTACGGTGAATTTATAAAACAAATTAGATTCCCGCAGGATGTGTCATGGCTGTGTAGCTCGGAGCATCCATCACGGTACCACTGTGTGTCGTCTAATCTCAGTGTGAAAACACAAACAAAACTAGTGATGTAAAGAGAGCCTGTATAGCATGCTAGTTACCACTGCCCCAATACATCAATTGGAGTCCATGAGACAGCATAACTAAAATACCCACACACACTTTGTAGAAATTGATATCCTCATATCCTGGGCTCTGAACAGTGACACAGACGCAAACGTGATACCCCTGGATCAGACCTGATGGCTGTCATAGTTCCAAGAACCATTGACAAATTATTCCCCTTAAAAAGTTGTTTGAGAGTAGGAAGAGGCTAGTGGTTGTTCAGGACAGTGTATCGGATGGGTGTGCTGGATACTCAGGGCGGGTCGATGGTATAGGATCTTAAGAGTATCACACTTCTCACCGATAGGAAGCCGAGTGTCACAGCTGAGTGGCCTTCTGTCGTCTAAAGCCCTGGAAATGTAACACGACGATATGACACACAATAAAAGCAAGAGACTCTCATCAGTTGCTCAATGGCTTCAGTCAGTCAGTACCCGTCTGTACAGCCAAGTACACATCTGGATGCACGGATGAGTGCATGAAGCCCATGTGCGTTTCACAGGCCTCAGGCATAATTCTGTTTCAGTGCCTCCAACATCTCACCAGCCTGACGGCTGCATGCTGGAACGTTGGACCAAATAAGGACAAAGCAACGGAGAAGGACTGGGCCACCTTCCAATCTTATTTAGTGTTATATTTTATTCAGGATATTTTATTATATTTTCTGTTGGTCAGCACATGGCGTTGATTGGGTGTGCACGTTCTACTTATTGTCGTCTATGAATTCAAGCCCATTTTAATCCAGAGTATAAATAGATGGCAATTTAAAAAAGCCATTGCCAATCTCAAACTGTCTCCATCTGTGAAAACAATATCCGCGCAACAGTATAATGCATTGACTTGTCCAAAGCATAGCTGCAGTGGACTATTTTCACAACAGTAGACATCTTTGCCAGGAATAATTAAAATTACTGTTTCATTATTTTGGTTCCCGGATCCGCACCGTAATATCTTGCCGTCTGAAGAACAGAGATAAATTCCTTGTGGGGAAATCGTACAATTGATTTGAGGAAACAAAAGAGATTCACAAAGCAATTTAATTAAATTGCCGGAGAAAGAGACACAAAAGGAGGAACCGGTTTTATGGAGAGCCTGGTTATTAACGCTAAGTATGTTGTTCATATTACGTATGACTATGGGCAAGGGGAAGTTTAGCTTCTACTGTATGTCGCTACTGTGTGTTATGATAATGATCAATCTGACTGTTTTATCATTCCCTTCAGCTATTTCACTTTACAATGAAAGCACTATCACAAAAATAGGATTCTTATACTCCGATCAATGGAGTTTTTGACTCTTTTGTCGAAAAAGTCGCATTCAGGGTGGCCTGTGATTGGCCGTCTCTCTGGAAAATTCCTCACATTCTCGTTTTAATAGCCGATGCTAGATAGGAAAGTTGTAGGAAAAGCTCCCAAAAGTTATTTGCATTTAACTGACTTTAAAAGCTTTATTATGCGCCCATTACAAATCCATTCAACCAAGGCTTCCCATTTGGTCAGTTAACATCTGCCGGGCAGAGCTAGCTAACGTAATCACAAGTACGTTGAGAATCCAGCCCCTCAATCCAGAGTTCTGCATTAATCCATCTGACGAAAACAAAAACCTGCTTCCCGCAAGGTCGTTTGGCATTAGATGAATCTCGGGAAAATCCCCCCCGCCCTTTTAACTTTGTACACGGGGTTGCCTTAATATTACCGTCAAAGTGGGAGCCCGGCACAGGCCAATCTGTTGCATGTGGCCCAGGCTGGGGCCACATCCACAAAATCCAATTTAGCCGGTGATTGATCGCCCTGGAAGCCACTTAATTAGGTGGCCAGCCAGGCTAATAACGCACGTAGATACATAGGGGCCCTTTCTTCCTAAGCTTCACACACACACACACACACACACACACACACACACACACACACACACACACACACACACACACACACACACACACACACACACACACACACACACACACACACACACACACACACACACACACACACACACACACACACACACCGCTTCAGAGGATAATAAGTGTATCTTTGCCTGCCGTTGTCTCATGAATAGGAGCATCTTATTCTATAAGTGTGGCTGATACGCAGATGATGGGCTGATTTATATTCCAATACGGGAAATCCATTCTCAAATTAATTTCATTTTTTTCTCTTTTTCCCGTGGGGGCCTTCGTCGTATGCATGTGTGGGTGGGAGTTGTAATCATTCATCTTTCTGTGTGTATGCGTGTGTGTGTATACGTGTGTTTGTGTGATGCCTTTCTGGCAAAATGAGCCACCACCTCGCAGCTTTCTAATCAAGCAAGGGATTTAAAAAACAGAGAGGGAGAAAGAGAGGCAGAGGTAGCCCGTTAGTCCAGCTTTCCTGCATTAATGCCTTGGTTGTTATCAGAGGAATGACAGTTGAGTGATAACGCAAGGTGAGCGAGGGGGGGGGGGGGGGGGGGGGGATTAATACACACACATTCAAGTTCAATAGGAGCCTCTTGGCTAGCAGGACCACACTTCACTCAAACTGACAGACTTTTGGTTTGTCTTGGTTCAATGTGTGCAAAGTTTATCACGTCAACAACCTCACCGTGTGGACGGGAGCATACAGGCAGGGTCAGGGTTAATCGGCCCACCGACAAACAAAGAGACAAAGACACACATACTTCTTGCAATGTCGACCCCCAGTGGTTCTCCTACATTTCCTCCTAGCCCTAGCTAATTCCAGACACTAACCAGGACTGCAACTGGACAGTGATAAAATGACAATGCAAAACTTCAACTGAGGATTGAGCAGCGGATGACGTACCAAGGTGCCACATTCTAAGCTTTACGATACGACCCCCATACCACCCATCAAACTGTCCGCCCGGCTTCAGGAATAAATGCATGATGGGACGGGCGTGTGCTCAGCACCCGCCCACAATTCCCCCTGGAGACCGACAAGGTCCGTCCGGCATTGTTGTCCCAGGGGTGAGATGGCAGGAAGGACCCCCTGAGTGACAGATCCATTCCAGCGGGGCGGGACGGCACTCATTTACACCCCCGGGGACTGATCGGCGGACGGGGAAAGGAAGGTGAAGGAAAGGCTGGAGGCACGAGGGAGGAGGAGAGGAGGAGGCGGAGCAAGAGGAAGAGCAGGACGAGGAGGAGGAAGAGGAGGAGAACAACAAGGAGGAGGAAGAGGAGGAGGAAGATGACGAGAACGAAGAGGAGGAAGAGGAGGACGAGGAGGAAGTGGAAGAGGAAGAGAGGGTCGGATCTTGCTTCTGTCAGAACCATGTGAGGTTTGTGGAGATTCACAAGAGCAAAAGGAAGTCTGAAGGAGAACCCCTAATTTACACATAAATATACATACACATGCACACACACAGACACACACACATGCACACAAAGACACCAATGAACATAGACATGCATGCACACTAACATAAACAGTGATAAACATGCAGGCACATAAACACACACACACACACATCGATAAACCTGTACACAGATACACTCAAGCAGAAACACACCCACGCACGCACACCCACAGCAAGGCACTTAAAATGTGTCAAATGTTAACAAGCTCTGAGAAATGTGGCTACCTTGGTTGTGAACAAAGAATGATCGTGTTAATCAGAATAGAGAGCATCGAGCTTAAAATAAAAAGTTATGTTTTTCCAATGCTGTTAAAAATTGCATCATAAATATAACTAACGATTGCACAAGAAGACGAATGGTTTGGCATTGGTGCATTGGGAGACGCTGAGCCAGAAAGCTAGCTAATGCAATTTGTCTTTGCCTCCTCCTGTGTATTTAAGACCGTGTACACTAGATGACCATTGTCTCCAGTGCTATTAATTACTCTATTGTCGTGCTTCAGCATGTAAACCATCTGCCAAGCGGTCCAAGAAAGACATCAACTCTTTCTCTTTACCAGGAATATAAAAAGAAAACACACAGATAAAAATGAGATCCTTTTAATGACTTTTAACTGCCTCCCTGCCCTTAGAGACACCCCAATACGGCGTGTGGTGAACACAATGTACAGACAACGCCAAAATGTGATGTGTCTTAGGGTTGCTGCAGATATGGTCCACACCATGATACCACGACTAATAGCAGAGTAGTGCTGGCGTTTTCATATCGCTGCCAAGCAACAACATAAACAGCTCACTGGACTCTCTGGGAAAACAGGTCACGCTAACACGTTACAGGTGGGCCCAGGAGGATTGACATAAATACAGCGCAGGGGATGAGGGGTGAGGGAGATGGTGGAGGTGGTGGTGGTGGGGGAGGTCAAGGTGGTGGTGGTGGTCGGGGTCGCTGTTACGAGCCAGACATACCGCACTCGTTATTTATCCGAGTTGACAGCCCGTAACCTTATGTCTGTCCCTAAGTGGTGTGTTGAACTTGAGGTAAGTTCCTAAATTTGAACTCGAGTGCAATCGTACCTATCCAGGGGGTTAGGTGCGAGGTACTCACCGCAGGTCCACAGCCACCGTAGGCAAACCGCTCTCTCCCTGACAGGCCGCACCGGCACCTCGTCTCCAGCTGACCAGCCCACACTTTGATTCCCGTTGGTTCAGTTTCCAAAGTGTACAGTATTACAACCCTATCAGGGAAGTGTCTTCAACAAAACCGTGCGTCCTCCGTTTCAATCCAACAAACTTTAATCCAACAAGTCTCACATGCAGAGAGCCACCTCCAGAGACTCCCAACCAAGAGTTCCACTTCCTTAGACTCACCTGCAGACCCAGCTGTTACCGTTTACAGCTAATGAGCCCCTCAACACCGCCCCCTCTGTCTGATGTCAGTACTGACCCTAACCGTCAGCCGACTTTGCTCTATACCTTACTGTAACAGTCTCGCACGAAAGGACACTGCTGTCGGAAACAGGGGGCTGCAACGTGTCATTGAACTTGTTTCCAACACAGCTTCAACCAGAGAAGAGAGTACATCACTGTTAATGACGCTCTTACCTTATTGAAAAGCAAACAGTGATGATAGAATCCTTCCTGTATGGGGACATGTGGCGGGGGCATGAAGGGGTTAGGATGGAGGGAGGAAGGGAGGCAGAGAGAATTACGGCGAGAGAGAGAGAGAGAGAGAGAGAGAGAGAGAGAGAGAGAGAGAGAGAGAGAGAGAGAGAGAGAGAGAGAGAGCGGGTGTCTTGTCAGAGCACTGCTTTTAGTCGTTCAGCTTAATTAACAAATGACCAATGCGGTGGGGATTCCCCACACACACACACACACACACACACACACACACACACACACACACACACACACACACACACACACACACACACACACACACACCCTCCAACAGACTACAGACAGGCTGTAATTTAGAGGGGTGAGTTCCATACGAAACACACCACTTTATCATTGAAAATGTTGGCCCCATAACAATTACATAACATGACCTTCCCCCTGCCCAACCCTCTCCCCAGAAACCCAGGACTTCCCAGCCACCCACCTCGTGTCCATATATGGAGAGCTCATCTCAGGAGAGTGCTAGTGGGCCATCATTCAATTAGAGAAATGGACCCACTTAATAAAGGCTAACGGTGTGGCCTGGCAGGCAGCCATAAGTTAACCTCCATCACCGTGTGTGGCGATTGATTACTGATATTAGCAAGCCGGGGTGATAGCGATCAATCGAAGGTTTCCCACGCATGCTGGCACATGTAAAGTGTATTGGATGACATTGAATCTGAATATTAATGGAGGCATTTCCGATTTTTGTTTTTGGGTTTGCTCCAGAAGGGGATTTAGGTTGGGGTTAGGATGGACAACTCCTTCTACATCTGGATGTTTCTTTACCGGACAGAGAGAGAGGGAGATAGAAAAGTAGGATGATGTACAAATAAATAAATAGGAAGCGCTGTAATAAGCATATTATTTAAATTGTATATCTTCTTATTCTCTGAAGTATTCTATGTTCCATATTATTATGTTACTATGTATGCATGTTATATATTCTTAAGTTATTAAGAACTCTATCTTTATCATATTCTCAACATTATTATTTATTATATTTAATAATTATATTTTCTTTTTTTTCCCATTATCTTACTATGTTCTGTCTGCTTCTCCGTATTATTTGGTTCGGGAGAATTACTGTAAACAGTCAGCCGGTGCCTTGCCCAAGGGCGCTGCTGCACAAGTGATTGTGCGTCCATAGATGGACTTCCTGTTATTGAAATAGCCCCCGGGAGCCAGACGACCCCGCGGCCCCCTGGTTCCTACGAACCATCAGACACAACCGACCTCTGAACTCCGTTATCCTCACTGACGTTCACTTGGTATTCATACAAACACACACACACACACACACACACACAGTAGCAACCAGCATCGAGATTACCTTAAATATATGCGACCCCCCCCCCCCACACGCACACACACACACACACACACGCACACACACACACAATCACACACACAAACACAAATACAATAATAGCATTCCGCGGTATAAAAAACCTGCTTCCTGTTCCTTCGGCTTCTCGGAGGCCAGAGTTCCATCAGTGTGTGGGAGCGGGCCGTGGAGAGGGAGAGAGAGAAGGTTGATCTAAGGTAAATCGTCCTCCGGCTGGCGTATCTCACTGTGCTACCGAGGCAACCAGCGTCCTTATCGGCCATAGCAGGCCCACCAACCCCTCCCCCCGCCGAACCCCTGCTCCCGCTTGGGGGGGGTCCTAGACGCAGTATCGTGAACCGTGGTCGTACGGTAGCAATGTCTTGGGTAATAAAATAAGCAGCTGTTATTTAAGTGTAACATCTTATTGTTATTTTTTGCAGTATGTTTTTTTTCTTCCGGTTGAAGTAGGAATGTGAGTATTGATCGGAATCATCTGTGTTTATTTCTGTGTTGAGGACTGAACAGCTGATAACCAACTCATTGAATCATAAAAAACGATTAGTTTCCGTTCGTAGTCCGATAACATACCGTTCAGCGTTGTTTGTTTCTTTACCTCTATTTTACTGGACGATGGGCGATGTAAACAGTCAAACAAACGGTAGTTGTTGTGGTTATTCGGCACCACGCACAACACATCTCAAGATTCCACTTTTCTGACAAAAAAACTCATAATTTATTTTTGCGTCTTATTGAAACATTTTGGCTTCGCCTCCTCTTCCTCCTCGCTGGCAACGCCTCAAGAGGAAGCCACTAATCACAGCAATTAGCATCTCGTTAATTGAGGCGTCGCTTGCTGCTGCCGTAATGGACCACACAATGCTGACAAATTAATTCATGCTTAGATAATGCATCTGATTGGACGAAGCACAGAGCAAATTAACCTGGACGCCCGACGACAAAATCACAACGATTTGTTACGATGGCCCTGAGTGGCTGCAGCTGGCCCGACAGCGGCTCATTGGCTATTCGTCTTTTGGATGAACCAATTAGAAATTATTTAAAGAGTCCTTCTGGGAGATCTACATTGTCCTGGTTTGGTTTCATGTGCTTCACTACAAGTGTTGCATATGCCAATGTGAAGTGATACGTGACCTTAATGAGGATAAATAACGATGAATGCATTAATTCCCTCCACAGGTTGGTTTTGTCCTTTACTCATAAAACGTAATCATTGTGGTTTTGTTAGCCAACAGTAAAAAGACACAATGTGAAGGTTTAGTACTAATAATCTCCAGCCTTCAGTTTCGCAGTGATATTGTGTTGAAGCAATGCCAGGGGTTTCCCAAACTCTCATAAATCAATGCGACGTGTCAAAACACAATCAGTAAAGCCCACAGACATATAGCGCAGGGTGTCAATCAAAACCAGGCACATCAGACAGGAAGGATTGGAACAGGAACAGTTGGATGAGGATTGGGGGTATCCACTGAGTCTGAGTTTTAGGAGGAGGGTTCTCTGCAGGGGCGTGCCCACAGGGTCCCCCGCAAAAAGGGTTTGAAGTGCCAATCCTACTGAATCGGGCATGTTCAGAAAAGGGTACGAGCACGATGCTCCGTGGTTCAGACGACATCCAAACGGAAAACAGGTTGTTTGAAACCCACCACATGGTGCCTCACACCACGATGACTAGGTCCCGCTCGAGTGGACCCCCGAGTGGGTTCTGTGAGTGTGTTTAAATGAGAGAGAGAGAGAGAGAGAGAGAGAGAGAGAGAGAGAGAGAGAGAGAGAGAGAGAGAGAGAGAGAGAGAGAGAGAGAGGGACACTATTTTCAAGATTAGTATTATTTTTAAGTATAATTATTTACAATTTCAAACACAAATTATATTAACTAAAAAAATCATGGACAATATGGACATCTTCTCATTTTCCTGCCGTCTCATCAAAATAACTTCTTGGCTGCCGCTTCCTGTTGAGAGAGAGAGAGAGAGAGAGAGAGAGAGAGAGAGAGAGAGAGAGAGAGAGAGATCAAAGGAATCGCAACACACACTGGGATGGAACTTTTCATGTCTATCAATGCTTCCTCTATCATATTATATACAAATGTATTATATAAAAAAATCTTAAATGAATGCATTAAACTCCACTCGACTTTGGACTGAGGATGTTGGTTAAAATGTCAATATAAAAAGTTATAATAAACTAATTTCATATCGTCTATTGAATATATTATCCCGAACTTCCGTGTTTTTGGCCTGGGCAGGCTGTGTGTGTGTGTGTGTGTGTGTGTGTGTGTGTGTGTGTGTGTGTGTGTGTGTGTGTGTGTGTGTGTGTGTGTGTGTGCGTGTGCGAGTGCGTGTGCGTGTGCGTGTGCGCGTGTGTGTGCGTGTGTGTGTGTGTCTGCTCTCAGTCACAAACAACCCTCCATCGTGGCAGCTCGGAGCCACATTTCAGTCGCTCGGTGACAACAGCAGAAGCCTCTTCTACAGGCTCAGGCGGCCTGTCGTCCCCCCTGCCACGCTCTCTTCATTAGGGGAACCTCTGACGCTTTAACCCCGGAGAGACACCGGGCATGCACGAGGACGCCTGTTGAGCTTCTCCAAACCGCCCCAGCCAAATAAAGCTCCCCCCAGCGCAATCTGGTTAATTCAGTGCACTCCCCAGTCCCCGGGACTGCCTGCCACATAGTGATCTACGACGTGCCGCTGCGCTGGGCCAGCACTTAGACCTCATCCCTGATATTGTTTGTTTGTCGCAGAGTCGATACGCTGCCGAGTTCGTGCTCCGTGATTGATAGGGCGGTGACGTTGGCGACGAGCAGCAACACACACCGCAACAACCACCACCAAGACCCCGCAATAACCATTGCCACCTCCACCTCCATTTCCACCACCACCTCGGTCTCCCCCACCACCAACACCGCAACAACCACCTCAACGTCCACCACCGTCACCACAACCACCTCCACCGCCTCAACGTCCACCACCTCCGCCATCGTCACCACAACCACCGCCACCTCCACCTCAAAGACCACCGCCACCTCCACCACCACGACTACCGCCACAACCACCGCCACCTCCACCACCACCATCTCCAACATCAAGTCAAACTCCCCCCATCTGATTGATGTCGTCACATGCATCACTCATTTCTTCACTAACCTCAGACTCAGACACACACACAGTCTCATACACACACACTCACATGCTGACACACACACACACACACACACACACACACACACACACACACACACACACACACACACACACACACACACACACACACACACACACACACACACACACACACACACACACACGCAAAGAAGTGCACAATCTTCCCGCCATTCAATCTGAAGGAAGTCCCTCATATCTTCTGCTCCAGCTGTGTCTGGGAGTACTGAGGAGGAAGACTGTGCTCTAATAGGTTCTTTCTCTATTCCATTTAACTCTCGCTCTCCCACTCACAAAAGTACTAAATGGTTATTGTTACATGCGGGTGCAAAGGGTGGATTCTGAGTCTGAGTAGAGGTGAACCGGGTAGGCATCGAACATCAACCCCCCCCCCCCCCCCATTTAACACATCACAGAAAAACAACCCGATTGCCAAGCGTACGCGCACACAGCAGCAAACTCATCCTAAACATCCACATCACATCTCGGTCACGCTCATGTGCTGTGGTCGAATGTTGAGTGGGAGTTTTAATGTGTTAATGCATCGCTAATGCCCCCTGCCGTGACTTGTCTTGGCTTAATTGCTCTAACGTTGCCACGGCTACTGCTGCAGCTGTCGTCGTTGTCGTTGTTGTTGTTGTTGTGGTCCGATCTAACATTTAACAGCCGACCGGCGGTGAGTTACACATTCATCAGCGGCCCTGTGATCTTGCGTCAAGAGCCCCCGAATGCTAATTCCCATCCCACATCTCTCCCCCGTGTTCGCGACGCCATTAAAACAAATCCACTCGTCCAATCAGAAGCTAATGATTGCAATCAGAAGGACACCACGGCTGGCTGGCGTTGGTTTAACAGCGCGGTGAGGGCGAGGGGTGATTGCGAAGAGGCGCTCTTGAATTTGTAACACTTAATATGCCTTTTAAGAGGGCGCAAGACAAGCCACTCAGAACCAACTCCAGACAGGAATACGGGGACCTTATAGAGGAGGGGGAGGAAATTGTATAACGATTTGAAAAAAAAAAGAAGCTATTCAACTAATGCGCCGGTTTCGAGTTTCCATTTGGGGTCGTTTTCATTCGAGCTGGAAGTGATTAGAAACGGTAATCCACCGTTTCCATTCAGTCAGCTTCTGAACATGATGAAAAAAATACTTGAAAAATAGAAGTTAGTAAAAGGCAAACAAAAAACTTTATCTATGAAATATAAAGCTTGTTTTTTTCTCCTCTCTGCCAAATGGAACGGAACGGTGATGTGTTCATGAGCTTTCCTGTGTGGCTCCAAGTGCCGTTACCCTGAGGTGATGTGCAAGTGTTACATAACACACACACACACACACACACACACACACACACACACACACACACACACACACACACACACACACACACACACAGACACACAGACACACACACACACACACACACACACACAATATAGGCCAGTGTTGGAAGGAGAAGCAGAGAGGAGAGGAGAACGAGCTAGAAAGCCAAGCCATTCTCAAAAGACCTCTGAAAACAGAACAATGCCATGTTTGTGATGTTTTGAGAGAATGGCGGATGAAAACAACCGTGCTGTTGTTTCTGATTGTCAAACAGCAATGAGGTTGTAGCGCCGCACCCCTCTCAGTTCTCCATTAAGCTTTATCTCATCGTCTTTGACATCAAATATTTTGATAGCTCTCTCCCTCTCTTCTTCTGGTATTATTTATTTTTGTGTCAAAAGCCCTGCTCCCCAACTCCAACGGTTTAAAGTTTGACGGAGAAAATAAAAGAGTGTTTTCCGCGTCGTAAAGCTCTATGGGCCTTAGGTGACTCATCAGCTTTCTCTTTCTTGTTCTACCCGAGCCAATCGGTGAAGACCCGAGCCAAGAGGAGCAGGAGGAGGAGGTGGAGGAGGTGGTGGAGGTTCTATACTTTACTCCGCCGGTAGGACCACTCTCTGTATCAAGACCGTTCTGGCTCTGCGTCGCCCGAGAGGAGTAACTCAACGGGTAAGGGTGGTGTCAGGGCATGAATAAAGCCGCATCCACCTAATATGAATTGAGAGAACTTGGCGCCTGTGCAGCCAAAACTCTTAACTTTATTACAGTGGGGCTGTTTCGATTGCTTGTTTTGTTTTGTTTAGATAAGGCAGACTTCAGACCGTAGTTACACATCTGTCACCCAAAGACCTCGATTCAGATTACTTGAACGTCACCCAACTCCCTAATCTTTCGCTAAAACATGTTGTTGAACCTTAATCCAGTATCACAACGGTGGTGTTATACTAGTAACACATTTGTCATAGAAAATCCAAAATATGTGCACTTTTTGTAAAAGGAAATTATAAAGTTTTAAGTAAAGTAAGGAAGTTAAAGTACTTCAAAGTACGCTGTTTCAGTAACACATACAGCCTGGCTTCATGTCAAAGTGTGTGTTTGGCATACAACGAATCCAACCCAAGAATACACAGCATATTCAGAAGAGGACTTTTTTATATGAACAGCTGTCTCCGAAAGGACGTTTCTAAATCTCTGGTGGCCCGGAACCAAACGCAACCCCGTCGGAGAGGCCAACTGAAGATGAACGGTGCCTTGCTCTGTGGCACTGTGGCAGCGGTAACCGATGCAGCCCGTGGGCTGCCGACGACCCCCTGTGGGCCACACACACACACACACACACACACACACACACACACACACACACACACACACACACACACCTGTTCTCCGGGCTCTGATGTGTTTCCAGAAACGAAATACACGATTTTTCGATCTCCATCAACTGAAAGATAGCGTTAGATGGCGAGTGGAATGAGGTCTTTAGTCTGGGTGCCGTCTGCAGCTCGTGGAATCGCAGGAATCAGAACAGAGGGAAGCCGTTTGTTCTGGAAGGGAGTTTTTTTTCTTCAAATACGAATCTCAGCAAAGAAAACATCCACTTGTTTCAGGACTGCTGGAGATATTCCGCTCTCCCAGCTCTGGTTCCCCACATAGCGGGGTTCCATGTGGTTCTGCCCGAGCCGGGCCGGCGGGCCGGCTCCCTGGGGGGGGGGGTGTTTGGCTGTCTGTGCTCAGCTCGTACATACAGGGAAACAGCTCGTCCTCATGTCTGTGTTATCGCCGTCGGGCTTCGCAGCTGCAGGTGGGATTGATTCTGCTCTTCCCGCCCCGTCGCCGTGACATTAGCCTCCGCCAGCTCATTAAAAAACAAAAAGGTGCGAGGTGAATATTAACGAGGTGGCCGCTCTCGCTGTCTCCGTTTGGCTCAAGCGCGCGTTCACACGCACACACATTTAAGCATATCACAGAAAAAAAATGCACACACTCAATCCAACACCCAGCCACATAGACACACACCCCCCCACACACACACACACACACACCGCCATGGGAACAGGTATACGTTAGAAAAGAAGCAGAAAACAAATCAATAACTTCTCAGTTTATTCTAGTGGAGTTCGGGGGGAGGGAGGGGGGGGGGGGGGGTGGCAGGGATGGGGTCATTAAGACGCTGTCAGAGATGAGGTGTCTTGGATGCATGCCAGTCTCCGTGGCAATCGCACCCCATAATAGTTGGATGGTTTCCAGGCGGAGGTGGGTGTCAGTCTATCAACCATGCGGCGAGGAAACAGTTGCGCGGTGAAAGAATAGCCCAACACGCACCAGCAAGCGAGCTTTATCTATCGTGTTATCGGGTTCAGCTAAATGAGATGCCACTGCTGGTTCAGCCTACCTGTTGTGACTGAGTGTGTGTGTGTGTGTGTGAGTCCAGGGAGATGAGTGTGTTTGTGTGTGTCTAGGGGGATTCAGGGTTGTCCATTGTGGATTGAGTGTGTGTGTGTATGTTTGTGATTTTGTATGTGTGGGATAGTGTGTGTCCATGTGTGAGACTGCGTGCATTTCTGAGTGAGGTTTTGCATGCGTGTGTATGTGCGTGTGCGTGTCAATCTGCGTACGAATGACTGTGTGTACATTTGTGAGTGTATGGTTGATTGTGCGCGCTGATGAGTGCATGGTGTATTGCGTGTGTGTCTGGGGAGGTTATTAAAAGAGGTGTTGCCCGTATATTTTTGCTGCATGGTCTAAAAGGTTTTCTTTTGGGTAAATGACGCAAAAAAACACGGTGTGTGTGGTTCAGCTCACGATATCTCTGGCTTCATTATAGCCACCTAACATTTTAATTACCCCCCCCACGAAGCAGCTCGTTAAAGCTCATAAAGAAACATTAGCCGAACACTTACACCTAAACACCTGCCAACTGCTCATTAAAATGATCAAAGTCGCAAACAACACGCTGCTTATTCATTTTACTTAAAGCGGATGAGATGCCTTTAAAGGAGAAACTCAGATAAAACATTTCCAAAAACGTTTCGGTGAACAAAAGCAAAAAGCGAGACACCTGATATACTTCTTACACAAACCGATTACACACGATCGTCGACGGAGCCGTGCCGCAGATATGGCACCGCTCACAACTTTTGGACGTCTACCTCGTTAGAAAAGATTTCAAAAACAGATTTTCAAAGTCGGGGCCTGTCCCTCAGTGGTATTGACTCCGGGAGGACACTCCCTTTCAACGCGCAAGGTAATGGTTTCAGTTCCACAGGGCCGTCGGCGACTGTGATCCTCGTCTCCCCACCTACCACTCCCGCACCTTGTAAACGCTTCAAAACACGCCAGGTCCCATCCTCACTGCCGCATGGAGGGGACTCTCCTCTCCCGCTGCTCTCAGGCCCACTACAAGAAAGCTAACGGCGGCAGGAACGCTCCAGCGTTTGTTGTGGAAAACATTAGTCTCGCGCTGGCCCCCTGGTGGAGCAGAGCCATCAGAGAGTGGGGCTGAGGTGGGGCTTTTTATGCTGCAAAGTATGATCTTTGTGATGTCTCCCAAGATTACTGTGCAGGACTGGAGGAACCAATTGAGGTCTCTTTGAGTTTTCAGAGCCACCGTTGAAGCTGCTGGGACCCGGGGAAACGTACATGAATATGCTAGCAGGGGGAGAGCCCGTGAGGCTCCTTGGTGGGGAGGAGGGAGGAAGAGAGGGAGAGAGAGAGGGAGGAAGAGAGGGAAATATATATATAGTGAGAGATAGGGAGGAAGAGAGATAAACAGATAGGGAGAGGGAGGGAGAGGGAGGGATAGAGGGAAATAGAGGGAGAGGGAGGGAGAGAGGGAAAGAGAGAGAGAGAGAGAGAGAGAGAGAGAGAGAGAGAGAGAGAGAGGGAGGGACATATATATAGGGAGAGATAGGGAGGAAGAGAGATAAACAGATAGGGAGAGGGAGGAAGAGAGAGAGAGAGAGAGAGAGAGAGAGAGAGAGAGAGAGAGAGAGAGAGAGAGAGAGAGAGAGAGCAAAGAGGGGAAATAAAACGTCTATGGAGGCTTCTGGTGAGTTGTGGTTAGGGACTAGGGCTGCAGGCCTTGGCGTGTCTTCCCAAAGCTCTCCTGAGAACCGCCCGTTATAAAGCAGCGTTGTGCAGTGCCGTTATAAAGCAGCGTTGTGCAGTGCCGGTGGAGGAATGCACGTGTCCCGCGCTGAAGTACAATCATAAATACCAGTCGTGAAAAGTGTACCGCCACGAAGGCATCAAAGAGGATTGTGTTGGGATTTCATGCTACTTGAGAATAAGTATGATGGCAGAGTTCACACTCATGTATGTAATGCAAGCACTGTGTTAGGAATAACAAGTAAATACCTTCGGCTTTCCTCAATCAAGAAATGCAAAACGAGCCTGAATAACACTACCTATGCTCTGAGTTTTATTATGTGCAGAAGATTAGTTAGAAACTTATTGAGCAATCGTTCTTGCTCACAAATGCTTCAGGGCACCACTGCCCAAACTGACGTCGTGCAGAATACAAAACACACCTAGCATTCACCCATTCATACAAACATTCGCACACCGATGGCGGTGCCAACCATGCAAGGCGATAGCCTTGCATGGTTGAGTTATATGAACTCCTCTACCATCTGTAGATGCCTTTCTATTCTACACTCACGTCCCGTCTCTGTGCCGGTCTAAGTGGACCCTGGGATTGAGGGATGGACCTGGGCATACAGGCTGTGATCATACAGGCTCCCCCTCCCTGGGAGGCCCCTGTTACGTCCACATATGGCAGGACTCCATTACGGGGCTATCAGAATTCATTATTAGCTGTTACAGCGCAACACGAGGCCCCAAAGCAATCCCCCACAAACGTTTAAACCCAGCGGTGGGTCTGAGCACATCAGCCGCCGTGAGCAACTGTGCGTGGTACATAAAAGTCTGCCGGCATTCACACACACATACATACACACACACACACACAAACACACACACACACCGAGACACATACACACACACAGACGCATGGATACACACATGCATTCACACACACACAATCACACAAATACACAGACATACACTCACACACACACACACACACACACTCATATAAAGCGTGGAGAAGAAATGGGAGCGCCCCAGTTCTCCGAGCGACCATTTTACCAAGCGTTTGAGATGCCATGAAAGCCAATTTTGACCAGCGCCTTGCTGAGTGTGGATGTCAGGAGTTGAGATTTACGTCTGCGGTCGAGGAAATGCATTTATTCTGCTCTCACATAACCAATGGAAGCCATGACGCAGCCCAGGGCAGCTCGCTCACTGTATTAACTGTATGTATATCTCTCTCTATATATATATATATAAACTGTATCTATAAAAAAATTATATACAGTATATTCCGTCCTTTGGAGGCGACGTAAATCCGAATTCCGGACTCACTGAGGTCATAAAAGATCCCAGGGCAGAGTAGGGGTATTCCCGGTGTCCTGGCTAAAACTTCCCAACCAGGCTCATTCAATCTGGCCCCCTAATCATCCTCCTGTGTAATTGGCTGACTCATTAATTCCCTCACTCTCCACCTCAAGCTTGTGTGTGGTGAGCGTTCTGGTGCAGATTGGCTGCCGTGCATCACCCATTAGGGTGCTACACACTGGTGGTGGTGAGTGAGCTCCTCCCTTCACTGTGAAGTGTCTTTGAGTGGCTAGAAAAGCGCTGTATAAATTCAATAAATTATTATTATTATTGTTATATATATATATAAATATATGTATTTATTTATATATATATATAGCAAGGCAAAGATGCCATTCATGAACCACTACAATGTGCATTCAAAAATGAATTGTAAATGTGTGTGTGTTAAAAAGGATGCCGTTCTTATTATAAGCTGAAATATTTTTGGAAATGTGATTACATTTTGTTCCATTTTTTCACATGTGAAAATGCCAACCGACTTACCAAAACCCCCATCTCCACTCTCCGAATCAGCTAACGCGTGTGTATCTTATATTTTTCCCGGTGTTAGCCAAACCCAAACCGCTGGCGTTCCCCAACCCCGGGTCCCAGGTAGCAGGTGTACGACCATATGTTCAGCGTTCATTTACACAAACATTTTTAACGACTTCTGACACAGGTCGTTACCGAGACGTGTGGTGGCATGCCCCCCTCGTCCCCCACCCACCCCAGTGGTTATTTATAGCACACATTAAGCCTTTAAATAGCTTTGTATTAGGGGCAAGCACCAAGCATAAAATAAAAAAACTAATTTTAGGTCCGAGGGGAAAAGGCCTTGAGAGGGAACGAGAATCAGAAATCCAATTATTATCCCACATACATCGGCGTCAAAGACAATGTTGGTTGGAAAAAACAAATAAATAAGGGTAAATAAAACCGCTGTCAAACGGGATTAAGTTACCCTCGCCCCTGCGTACCGTCAAGAACACAGCACCTCAAAATTACCTGCCATTCCCTGACAGTAGAAATACCGGCTCCGGCACTTATTTACCCACTAAGCTATTATTATCTCAGCCAGAGAATACGTGCGGTTTCTTTTTAACCTGGGCTTGTCTCTCAGGGGTGGGCCCTAACCACAACAGAGGCCGCAGTGGTGGGAGGACAGAGGAGAGTGGCTAGTCTGGGGCGTTCACAATAGTTAACACATTTTCTTACAACGTAATTGCTGAGTCGGTGTGCTCTCATGCAGGAGGTCATTCATGCAGGACCCTGTGCAGTGAGCTGTGGACGGGAAGGTTCGCCGGCTGGAGAAGACGTAAGCCTTGATAGACAGGAAGGGTTGTGGGATGTTATTCATTATTCTGTGCTTTTGTTTTTTTGTGTGTTTTTTGTTTTTTATTTACTAATGCTTTTATCCAAAGTGACTTTGATCACAGGAATCTCAGATGCATCTTTCAATAAGGAGCAGGTGGGGTTTATGCCTCTTTAGAACGTCGCGGGCATTGAGGATGGAAACCATCAGCTCTAACAGTGGAGACGAACCCCCTGGCTACTGTCCTGCCTTTAGCTGCATGTCAGCATAGCAAGTCGGACACATCTTGCTCAGTGAAGTCTAGTGAAGGTATGTTGCAGTGGATCGAACCCAGTTGCTTTCAGCTGGGAGTTGAACATCCTAGCCACTTAGGCATCACCATCCAGATCCTCTTTTAATTTGACGTAGTATGTTAGCTTAGTATGTTACTTTTCATGAAACCAGGACCAGATATTACTGCCAGTAAAAGGGCATCCCCAGACATCAGCCTGTGCTCATCTTATAATGAGTGTCTACAGGCACGCTGGGTCATGCACCACCAGCGTGTCCAGCCGCATCTCATCACAGTCTGTCTGTAGGGGAGATGGCCCTCCACTGACCCTGAGAAGGTCTGGAAGGGGAACCAGAAGCTGTGGCCCTTGTACGGGGCCCTCCAGGAGGGCAACCAGTCCCCCATGGCCTAGGTTGATCTGGTCGGGCCAAAACAACAGGGCACAGTTGGTTAAAGCCTGTCACACTGCTTATAGGGATAGTGTGCGTACTGGTGTTAGTCTTTGGGATGGGAGGGCTAAAAGGGGAGATGCTTGCTTTCCTCCTAGTGGCATAATACACATGGTGCCAATGGAACGAGACAGATCTCGACAACATAGAACTTTACACTAACATGAACATCAAAACCATTAACAATTGTTTGTAGTTTCCAAAACACAGTACCAACAAAAGTGTGACAGGTTGTTTCTGAAGCCATAAACAGATAACTTTTGTGGAATGCTAATAAAGCCTGATTAGTTCACCTTGTTGCATTGGTACAGGTTTCAAAAGTAAAAGAGTGCCTTTCCCCAGCTTTTGATCCATTTCCTGTGTTTAAACATTTAGAGACCAATAAGGCTAAATCTGCTCACCGCTAATAAAACCCACTTCAATAGAGTCTGGCATCTCCCCACTCGATACAACTGAATATTATAGTACTTGATTGTGTTATTGTGTACTACGTTACAAACAGGAACCGGGGCCTCAGCAAGCTTGTAACACGTTTAATTGTTAAGCAGGCGGCAACGAGCGAGCCGTTAAAACGCAGCCATAAACACGACCCTGCCGCCGAACCAGGCAGTCTTCCGAGCGCCTTGTCTGATCCGCCACGAAACTCAGCAAGCCGTGCATAATCTCCCTCTGCCTAGCAGGGCATGTGATGTTCTTCCTCAGCGACATAATGCGCAAAAAGTAAAAAACCCAACTGAAAGCCATTGTTTCCTCCCCGTGCTGTGTTCCCGGTAGAATAGTAAATGAGGGGTTTTAGGCAGAAACGGCTTGACATTCTGCCGGCTTCGTATTGGTTTTGTGATTGGTGTTTCCTCAGAGGATCTGCCCTGAGGGAAAGACCTTCACTCTGACCTCTCTCCTTCAGAGCATCGCAGGCCACAAATTAACCCCCACACATCATCACAGGCTAATTCTTCAATATTTATAATATATGTTCACAGGGTCGGATTCAACCCCTTCTCTTTAATCAACACTGCTGCGCTAGGTTAATAAGTTGCTACAAACACGTTGTAATTGCTATTCCCATGTCATCTTTTTCAGCTTTGGAGCATCAGACCAGCCGAGGGCTGGCATTTACCGTCCAAAATCAGGTCATTTTCCTCTGATTACTGTGGGCGTGTTGAGAATATCAACGGATACCATCCCAATGCGGTAGAAACCAAGGGGATTCCTTGCTTTTGCCAAGCGGTTGTTCACAAATGTAACGTTCATAGAATGATTGTCCTGGGCTGTCTGCCTCAGCCTCACCGTTTGGGACTGTTTGGGTCAGTTACTTTAGGGATCGTCAACTGCTAGAAAGGTTGAACGTCATTGTTTCTGTTGTGTCTGGAGGGCTGGCTGGAAAAAGAGCCTTTAGCGGCTCTTTACATTTGAGAAGCAACTGCAGAAAAAATGCCAGCACTTTAAAGGTTGAGTTAGAGCGGTTTATTTCTTGAAAAATACTCTTTTCAAGATTGTTTCATGATTGAGGTTGAATGCAAATCTAAAACCTCAAAATGGAGGTTTAGAACCCTGTTTGGAACTTAGAGCTAACTCAGAACTTAGATCTACCATGGTAGATCTAAGTCCTGCCAAACATGAAGATGACAAGGAGATGCAATGCTTGAACAACACGACACCCACAGCACTTGCCATCTGCTGGTTCAGATACCCTTTCTATATCCAATATAGAGTAAGCCATTCCCATCCTTATTTCCCCCTACGGTTTCGCTTTAATGCCCAGTAAATTAAAGCCAAAGGCCTCTGCCAACTTCTCCTCTTCCAGACACCTGATTACATTCTGGAAATAGGACATTGTTCCCCGTTTAAAATTCATGACAGGATATCACTTAAGTAATTGAAATCCCTGCCGTCAATTTTTTGGACTTCATATGTGAAACACATCAAATAAAATTTGCCTTAAATTGGATTTATTCTCATTTAATTTTCTGCCGTCTGATTCATGGAGGTCTATAGCGGGCACTTTGTCTTTTAATGGTCTGCCAATCAAACTGTTGGCCCATGCGTGTGTATTTTGGCTCGGGAACTCTCATCACTTGACCCACGCGTTCCGAGCAGGCGAGTTGGAACTTGCCGTTGTGCATATTGATGCCGCTTTCTGGCTAATAATCGCACGCCATTGTTGCCGTTCACACGTCTTTGTCAAACATCTCATCTACTTCTGACGGGGGAGAAATCATTGGAGCAGAAGTTAGTATTACGTCTAATATAATTTATATCTTTTTTTTAACGAGTGCCATGGTGATTTGCACACTGTGTCTGCACCGGTTTTAAGATGAATGTTACCGCGACTTGAGCGCGTTACGTTGGAAGAGAACGACACCGGAATAGCAAATTGAGATTTTATGCTAAAAACACACGGCGCCTCTCCTCGCTCCAACTTACTTTGATGAAAGGATGCAGCGAAAGGCATCCGTCAAAAAAGGATGTTTTCCTGTGTGTGGGTAGAATACTTAATGTGACTTCGACTTGAACTTGTCAGGAATTCCATATATTTTTCTCCTGTGGGTGTTCGTAGCCGGCTCAGTCAACTTATCAGAGATGAAACATGGCTTTGGCTTTAGGTCTACTATTTACAACAATGTAGTCCTATAGAAGACCTCCTTATCCAAAGCGGCCTGCGTTGAATACAGAGTGATGTAATTGAAGAACAGGTACGGGTTAGATGTGCCGACAAACCAAGAACCTTAAGGCTGGCAGTGGAACACCCTAGCCAGCCTCGCTTCACATCACAACAAACAGATGTAGCAACCACACAACACACCCTAAAACACCCTTTGTACTGTATACTGTAGGACCAATTCACAGGGAAAATCACCATCTTGCCATTCTGAAACGGTTTGATGCCGAATATAATGAAGATAGGTACTCAAACGCAGTACCTGTTTGCAATGCTATTGCAAACTATTACAAAACGTAGATGTGAGGTCTTCAGGGAGGTGGATTGCGGTGACACCGCACGTCAGACTCATTATACCTCCACGGTGGATTGAGCTGTTGGGGTGGCTTGGTGTTCAGGCGGTGCTTGTAAGGTAATAAAAGCTCATGGGGGCATCGCTAAAATGATTTGACGGTCGGCCCGAGGCGAGCCACACAATTGGATAAAAGTTAAGGTGACTTATAGAAAGAGGGCGATGTTTAGGAGGAACTAATGTTGATCATTAGCCGTTGGGGGATAGGGGTGAATTATGGTGTGTGTGGCTTGGCTTGTTCCCCACGGACCCCAGGCAGTTATGCTGTAAGTACTCTTCATCGATTGGTTGAGTTTTGAGTTTTTCAGAAACACCAGCACTTTCAGAAATTTGCTGGAAGTAAACGTGAGGCATCCATCTTCCCTGTCTCCATTTCTGAAGCATTGCAGCACTTAACCTTGTAAATCTTAGATTTTTATTGGCACTATTAGTAATGTAATCATATTTTACTGTGTGCATGTGTGTTTGTGTATACGACCATAAGCATTCATTATGTTATCATTCCAAAACAGTGTTGTTAGTGTTGTAAATATTTTATTTACGTGCAAAGTTGTAAAAATACACTACATAAAGCCTTTCAATATCAATAAAATACAAAATAAATACAAAATATAACTCCAAGTCATGAATTTCTGGTCCACAGTCATTTCCATACCATACATAAACTATACATAATCTATTTATGACATCTGTCCCATTTGATGGTCAAGCCTAAACAATAAAAACGATCAAACAACAAAGAGTGAATTGACAAAAAAGTTAGAGAGGATCGACCAAAAGTTTTGACGAAGCAAACAGACACAGCCTCAAGTTAAACACGCAACCCAAAAAGTCAGAGCAGAGAATGGACTGCAAGATGGTTTGTAGAGGAGAGGGGGGCGGGGGGACTGATGGATGTCCTCTCAGACTTAGCCAACACATTGCTAACATCCTGTCTGTGTAGTCACGGCCGGGCATCGCTTTCGACACGCAACATGGTAAATGAGGCCCGGTTTACGAAGCGCTGCCAAGCTGCAACTATCAATGCTCTGTGGTCCACCACAACAGAATCACTTACCCCCTACCCCACTGCCTCCATCTCTCTGCGGAGCGATGTGTTTTCTCCCCCCTGTCCAATTTGGATCTACTATGAGTCAGCCACACACACAGTACCTTAAAGGTGCTGTCGGAAAGATTCGAAAGTTGGAAGGGGAACAGAGCAGAAAAGAGCCCAAAAGAGCAAGACTTTGCAATTACGCAACCCACATGAAAGTCCCTCCCTCCCCCTCAATACATATCTCCTGAGAAGTGTTGCAAACACACGCCTGTGATTGACAGGCAAGACTGATCCCCCTAACCAATCAGGGAAGAGATGTCCTCTCATAAAGCAAGTGCAGTCAACCAGGACAGATATTCTCATAGAGCATTTCACTCAATCATAGCTGACCGGTGGCTGTGGCATTCTAAATTAATCTCAAATTATACCTTTTGAACCTCAAAAGATATAATTTAACCGCCGCATGATGCTGACCTCTCACACAAACAGTTCAGGAAATATCCTCTAAATGTTGATATGCTAGGTTAACACAATCTGATGGGAATGTCTGGTGTTCTAGCCAGGAGTTGAATATTATATATATATATGATATTGAATCTCTTTCTGCACACTAGTGAGCATACACTCATGGATAAAAATTAGCATGACAAGCTCAACGTATGGAACTATTCCAGGGTTCTGGGCGAATAACAACAGTAACAACAGGAACATATGGAGGTTGCCTCTCTGTTTTCAGCCCACCACACGCTTGAGTTAGCTCCTTTAGCCCTCGTTCGCTAACAAGGTTAGCGTACGGCAGCCGCACCACACTAGGCGCCGTCAGGGGGAATCAGTGAACCAGGTTGGCTCGGCTTACAAGGTGTCAGCCTAGGCCCCGCCCACTGGCTATGGAGACGGCTGCAGCTGTCACAGAGCCAGGCAGGGCTCCATCCAAACTGATGGGGTGTGTGCGTGTGTGTGGTGTGTGTTGTGGAGCATGGAAATGTGGGCAGACGCAGGTTAAAAGGTGAGGATGTGATGGCCCACACACACATGAACACAAACACATGTGCATTTGCATACTCATGGGAACACACACAGACACACACGGGACATTGTGGGGAGAGAGAGAGAGAGAGAGAGAGAGAGAGAGAGAGAGAGAGAGAGAGAGAGAGAGAGAGAGAGAGAGAGAGAGAGAGAGATCAGAGCAAAGAAAGAGGGAAAAGAGAAAAAACTGACTGACAAGACATGAAAAGAGTGAGAGAGAGCGAGAGAGAGAGAGAGAGAGGAGTAAGAAGATAGAGAAGGATAAACAGAGTCCGAGACTGAGGTATGGTGGCGGAGGTGGACGGCGTGGGAGTTGTGTGACTCTTATGTTACATAAGACTGTGATTGTGGTGACCGTCAGAGTGTGCCTTGGCCTTCGTCTCTCTCCCACTCTCTCTCTCGCTCTCTATCTGTGTGTCTGATTGGGAGATGAGTGCAGGAAGGAGCAGGCGGAGGTCCTGAAAGGGGGCCTGTTAACGAGGACGATCTGAAAAGGAGACGTGATGGTACACCGGCAGAGACAGAACATAAAGGAGGGAAGAAGAACTCTCATTACGGCGCCGTAGCCAACGTCGCCCTGTGAGGTTGTCGCCAGTGAGGGGCCGAGGTTAGTGGTTTGGCACACGGCAGGTGGGAAGAAACACTCGTCTGGCTGCTGATTCAAAACGTTAGCGTTGAGTAGCATCAGGGAGTTGTTACGGTGTGTTAGCGCTCGTTACAATTTTGTTGCTTGGACCCCCCCCCCCCTCCGCCAACTGTCGGGCGCCTCGTACAAAGATCCCCTTTGAGACGCACACAAACCCACTGTCAAAATGATGCACAATAAGTCAATTTGGTCGTTTTCAGTGGCGGTTTCGGCGTGTTCAGAGTCCCTAAATGCATTCCACCGGTTGAGTTCGGAAAGAAAAGAGAGTCCCCCCCCTTGTCGCCATGACGCTGGAAATATTTCATTTGTGAGAAAAAACAAACAACGGATGCGATGTGGCATATGAAACCATATATTCAAAAAGTTAACTGTGTTTATTTATCACTCGCACGAAGGTAATCATTTTTGCATCCTGTGCGAGAGAATGCATACCCGTTCGGGCGTCACCGATACGGAAGAACGGGCAGCAGACAAGCTGTGTGCCGGCTGATAGTGACGTTCCGTGGCTGTCTGTAGAGAGTCTCTTTTGGTTTGAAAATATCCGTTACCTGTACCGTTCTCAACTCAATTTGAGGAAACGGGGGAAATGGAGTGAAGTGAACACTGTTTTCTTTTGGTCACATCGAAAAACCAACGCTGGTGTTTGTTTGTTTTCTTAAAAAGGACATTAAACACGGCGTTTGGATCAGTTGTATGATTGGACTGCGAGGTCAGCTCAGACAGTGGTGCAGGAATCCAATACCATCAAAAGAACAGAGATATTCGCCATTCTAGTTCTGATTCATGCGATTTTGGTAGGAAAACAAACACTGAAATTACATTTTGTGTTGTCCTGCATTAACCTAACAATCCTAAACATGAAAAGCAACAACTCCACACACAAAATTGCCATGAAAACAACCCAGCATGGAAGGCCTCCGTCGGGTTGACCGTGCGACCTTTGGAGGCTGACCTGGGAGCCTGCCGGGGTCAGGGACCGGAGGTCAGGAGTAGTTGACCTTCAGGCAGAAGGCCTCCTCCGTCTTCTCGTCCAGGTTGTTGATGTAGATGGAGACCTCCGTGCTGCCGCCGCTCTGGCTCGGGGCGAAGCGCAGCCCGACGGTGTACACCTCTCCACCCCCCACCTGAGGAGACACCACCAGCCGTTGGGAACACTGTTAACGCCCGCTGTTAGTATGTGGGTCACTTCTCCATTGTTGTGTAGTGTAACTTTTGTGGTCAGGCTTGCTGTGGGATTGTGTGTGGATGAGGGTATGGTATGAGCAGCCCCACCTGGCCAAGTCTGATTGGACTCTGGCGCTGGGTGAGGCTGCACACCTGTTGCACATTGAGCCGTCAGTGTGCAACAGGTTAACCAGCCATCTCCACTCGCACTCGGGAGAACTCCTGGATGGTAGTGGGGCACCATGGTCAAACCTTTGCAATAAACACGATTTGCAATTTCTAACACCCTTGTGTCCTCGGTCTGGAGGAGCCCAAAACAAAACACCAGGGTGGACTGTGGCAGGCACCTAGGTGCAAGGACCTTTATGGCATGGACCTTTGCTGCGCCTGTGTTATATGTTGTCTGTCTGTGTTAAGTGTGCTGCTGCTTATCTTGAGCCAGGACACTCTTGTGGAAGACATGTTGAATCTCAATGAGGCTCTCTCCTGGTTTAATAAAGGTATGATTATCAAGTAGATCCAACGTTTGATGACCACAAGTGCATCTGTGCGAATTGACATAGTTACAATTAGCATTGGGTAATTTATTTGATGCTTTTATCCAAAGTGACTTTCAAGTCAGTCAAGAATAAGATCAATATTTGGAGTCGAAAAATCCAAGTGCCATAAAACAGCACAGCTGGATAGCGTGCAGAATAGCTGTAGGAGTCAGAGCATCATATAAGGTTAGGAGAATCCATTTTTCATTGTGGAGACGATAGCCTAGCTTAAACAAATCCCAAGCCCTAATACCCATAGTGAGGCACAGGTTCTCAAACCAGTGGCGACATTTTGTGTAATATAAGTACAAAGAAGAACTCAACAAAGGGGTAAGAAGAACTGAAACTCTGAAACTTGGTAAAATACCCAGAAACATTAGAACACAATGTCCCTCCAAAACTCATCCTTATTTCGTTACTCTTCAATATACCCACTGACCAACTTTCTTTATTTGTTTTTATTTGTGTTGTTCAAATGATCTCCAGAGGGGGCTGTATTTGGTGATACTTCCCCTCTAAGCCTCGTCTTTCTCCCGCATTGTGTGTGTTGCTGTGACCCCCAGAGCTAAGGGTCTTTATTGTCAGTGCCAGCATTTCATTTATCTCCCTCTGACCCCCGTATCAAATCAAGGGCCGCTTCTCCAGCGGCGTTTCCTTTAATAGGCGGCGGGAGATAAATGGGTCAATTCTGGGGATTTATGCCTTAATCTTTCCCAAATGCAGCAGCGTATCGATCGGCCCGTCGCTTCCCAGAGCCTGCTTTATGTTGTGATTTCTTTCTTTTTTAAATCATTCCAGGGCAGATATTTCAAACCAGCAGTGCTGTGTTTCCCCCTTCGCACTTTCAGCCCAGGCCCTGGCAATCTTTGGGACATCGAGAAATTCTAATGCACGGGAAAATAAAAAGTGGTGGGGATTGTTCCGTCCATTCGCCTTTGCGTCCATCTCTCCACTCTTCCTCTCTCGATGTCTTTCATTCTCTCCCGGATGGCTAAAACCAAAACACACCGAATTTTTTTCACTATTTAGCCATTAAGCAGGCGCCTATCTCAGAGTAATTTTAAGTGACTTGAGACAAATCCTACTGGAGCAAACAGTTGTGTGTGTGAGGCATCTTTCTCAGAATAACCACGGATGAACCCCTGGAAATTGTGGGATTGAGCCAACAAACAATCATCTGCAGGGAGTCCAACACACTAACGACCAGACTACCCTGCCCTTGTTGAGTGGTAGCACCCTGGCTGTCCCTGTGTGTGACAGCAACACCACCTCCGTGGTTATTTCAAGATAGTTTCCCTCCCGTCAGTTCGTCATCCAGAGTCAGATCACACCTGTCTAAATGCGGAGCGTGCTGATGATGACGATGACGCACGTGATGGGTTCCTCCATGTCGGGTGTTCGCCGACGTGATTGCGTGTCACTGAAATGGCGGTGAGCGACGCGGGGGAATGATCCGGGAATAAGCCGACGCAGGGGGAAGGGGAAGAGACGTCACCCTCAGCTGATTGAGTCAGCTGGGGAGGAAGCCCAGGATTTATTGGAGTCGTGAGTTTCGAGAGGCGACGGCAGTTCAGCGGGATTTCATCAGCGGTGAGAACACATTAAAAAGAAGGGGCAAAACAAACACTAAAAGATGGTAAAAGAGAAAAGTTCATGAATGATACAACATGCTGCAGACATGTTAAAAGTTTATTATAATGAGGCACTAGTAAGACAGTTTAGTTGGACAGAAACTCAATGCTGTTTGGAAGACAATTAATTGGGACGTGTTTGTCGGAACATACTGTAAATTATATGATATATTTATATTTATTTATATTAGTAGATAACTGCAGCAGCATGAATCACTGTTTGAACTGAGCTGTGAATAAATAATGACATTATTGTCAACGACCCCTTCGCTACAACAGTCTTCTAGAAGAACAAATCAAGGGGAGTAAAAAACAACTTAAGCTGAGCCGATAACTAAACTGCTGACAAATGAGACCCAGACACCCACGCAGTCTCACACACACACACAACCACACGCCCTCACACATACATACACCCACACATCCAAAGTCACACACATACACACACATCTAAAGTCACACACACAAACACACATGCACACTCACACCCGCACCCACACATGTGTGCGTGCACACACAAACACAGTCAAACCCACACACGCACTCTCAAAGACACACACACACACACCACACACAGTCTCACTCAAACAAACACCCACAAACAGTCTCTTCCACACACACACACACACACACACACACACACACACACACACACACACCCACACCCCCACCCCCCCCCCCCCACCCCCCACCCACCCCCCCCCCCCCCCACCCACACCCACACCCCCCCCCACCCCCACCCACACCCACACACCTGGAAGCGGTCCTCCTTGAACTGCAGCAGGTCCGGCCGGTCCGAGTGCAGCAGGAAGGTGCGGGTGTCCGGGTACGGGTTGGTGTAGGTGATCCTACGGGTGCTGCCCCGCCCCCCAGCCACCGGTACGGAGAGCTCAAACGCCTGAAGGAACAAGCGGTTCAAAGGTGACGTGAGATGCCACCAGGGGTGAGTGTGATCAGTCGTTACAAGCCGTTTTTGAAAATCGGCCTCTTCCGACATCACGAGCGGGCGTGTCCCCCTAGATCCGAGCGGAGGTGACCCAGGACGGTCTAGTGGTGGCTGAGCTGGATTTTTTTTTGAGTTATTTTTTTGCAATTACAGTTTACCTGTGTGGGGGGGGGAGACTTTGAGCTGGATGCCCCTCACCTCCCATATCTGGCTCCATAAAGGTAATGTAGGTACGATTACAGAGCAATTATTATTGAGTGCTTCTTTAGAAATGCCATAGCCGTCCGTAGGCAGAAATGTGCAGAGAGAATACCTTTGTCTCGAGTTTGACTGAGACTGCCTCTGTAGGAGACAATTTTTGATTTTAGACGCAATCAGGGCATCTCTTCCCTAATTGGCGCAGGGAATCTTGCCCGTCAATCACACGGCAGAGGGGGAGTGGAATTTTTTTGGGGGTTGTCAAAATTTTGCTCTCTTCTGCAAATTTCTGCTCTCTCTGCCTTTACAACTCTCGAATCCTACCGGCAGCACATTGAAGGTTCACATCTAATGCCTTTGGTTCTTCTGTGTGGCGTCTGCTATTTCTGAATATCGTTCTTTAATATCGGTGTTCTGCTGGTCCGTGGAGCATACACTGTACCCACGGCACTCACTTGTCCCCTCATCGCTCATTCATGAGCACATATGCAGCACGACTGTGTGGTAAACATGCCGGGAACACATATGGCATGAAATACATTTTTAATACAGAAGTGAGTGCTCCACGGGATGCTAAATGTAGGGATGGACTTCTTGGCATTGCGTCCTTTCTCCCGCCTCTCTACTGTGTTTGAGTGGCTGCTGTGTTCAATTCAACCTCTACAGATGTACTGCTGTGTAGAGATGGGGGAATGAGGGGGTACTATAATAGGAACTTCCTGCCCTCACATTAAAGGTAGGGGGGGCAATTTGGAGAGACCACACATTTTAGCCCTAAAACAAAACGTGCATGCATCACCCAAATATGGTGGAGAAGGAGGAAATGAGGAGGCTGCTCCTCACATTCTCCTCATTGGCTACTCCTTAGGGGAAGGGGGGGGGGGGGGGGTGGCTGTCAAACGGGGGCTGTCAGATGAACGATGGCGTCATTGGAGCACCTTGACACGGGACACGTGATGGTGACACCGATGTGCACAAGTGGCTGCATTCAGGTTCAGTGTGCACGGAGGAGGCCATATGTTGGTGGAGGAAGGATGGTCACGTACCATCACCTCCATCAAACACACACACACACACACACACACACACACACACGCCTGAAGGACAGCCGACCACTACTACAGCCATAAGGACTGCTGTCCAGTTTAAAGGGCATGTCTTTAAGTCACCTCTGCATGTTTCTCCTCTCTCTCTCTCTCTCTCTCTCTCTCTCTCTCTCTCTCTCTCTCTCTCTCTCTCTCTCTCTCTCTCTCTCTCTCTCTCTCTCTCTCTCTCTCTCTCTCTCTCTCTCTCTCTCTCTCTCTCTCTCTCGCCTCCCTCTCTCCCTCCCTCTCTCTCTCTCTCTCTCACCTTAATCACTATCTCTTTGTCCTCCTTCCTTCTCATTCACATCTAATCTCGAGCCTTCTATTCAACCCTCTCTCTCCATCACTTTCTTCCATTCACTGGCGATCTCTCTCTCCCTTTAATGTCACTCTCTGGCCTTTAACTTCACTTGCTCTTTACAGGCTCTGCCCCATGTGACAAATGGCACACATTAGTCTGTATTGAGTTGGGCTTTGTGTGTTGTGTGTTTGTGTAGATGTCAATGTACCTCCGTGTGTGTCTGTGTATAGTAACGCTGATTATGGTCAATTTAGGGTCTGCCCGTGCACTTCTAGAGAGAGAACTACAGTAAGTAGCACCAAATCACACACTTTCTCAGGCAGGTGCTACCATGTTAGCTACTTTTGTTGTCGTGGGCTACAACAGAGAGATGAGGCACAGGTTCATTCATAAAGTTACCAAACCCTGATTCAAACCTGTTGTCATTCTCATTTTTATTGTTATATTTTCCAACAGAGTAAGTCAGAGTACTTCTCCTGCCAATGACAAGGCCAGTTAGCAAGGCAGTTCCAGCAAATGAACAACCCAATACAAAAAAACAAAATACTGTCATAATTCACCACAGGTACAATAAATACATATTCAATGACGAATAACCGGTTGCAAACGTGACGTTCACGCTGCCCGGGTTGGGGCGTCGGGGGGGGTGGGGGCTGACCTTGGACAGGACGGGCCGGTGGGCGTTGAGGCAGACCATCCAGGCGGCGAGGACCTGACAGCGCTCCACGTCCACCGCGCTGACGAACGCCAGGCGGGAGCCCGAGCGCCAGGGCTGCACCCGCACCTGCAGCTCCTGCACCGCGCCTGCAGGGGGCAGCACAAACAGCCCCGCCGGGTCCACCTGCCAGGGCCGGGTGGGAAGGGGAAGAGGTCGGAGGTTAAGCGGGTTGGAACTAAAGATGGGGATGGACGTGGTCTAAACAATGTGCTTGCATGGACGCGGTTCAGCGGTGTTGATCGATGATTGAGTTATGTTAAGATTATTGTCATATTTTAATTCAATATTTGTAATCATTGATAGCTAATTACTGAGCTTGTAAATTACGCTATTAGCTTTACTTTAATGAAGTAAGTTATAATTACTAATTACTTTTTTGGTAAATATTGATTATGTACTTCCATATACATTGATTCAATCATTCCCAATCAACCATCATCAATCCCTCCAGCCATCATACGGAATATAGTGGGAGAGACAAACAATGAACAACATCTGCTGGGAAATGGGTCCCTTTTGAGAGGGGAAAACCAAAGCGCTTGTGTGCAGGAGAGGACAGAGGAACCAGTCCTGAGGACCGAGGTGGAGTGTGTTGGAGGGCTGGTGTGGTGCACTTCACCACAGAAGGGAGGAGGGCTGAGACAGGGAGCGGAGGAACAAAGCCCTTGGTCAATACATGGCACAAAGAAGAGAAGGAGGGGAAACAACGAGAGGATTGAAGGACGACGATGGAGACGGCGGGAGGAGAGGTTACCAGGGAGACGGAAAGAAGGTCACAACAGGATTGCTGTATGGGTTCTGCTTTTCTTATTTATTTTTGTTATTATCAAAGTTGTTGAGAGGAGGGGAGCTAATCATTGGCTGGGCGTCATTCCTTTCGTCTCTCTCTCTCTGTATGTCAGTCTGTCCATCTCTCTCTGTATCTCTATGTCTCTCTGTCAGTCTGTCTCTCTCTTTCTTGCTCTGTCTGTCTGTGTCTGTCTCTCCATCCCTCCCTCACTCTCCATCATACCCTGTGTCAATCCATCTTTGTTTTCACTCACCCTTGCTCTGTCAAACTCCCCTCTCTGTCTGTCTCTCTCCCTCTCTGTGTCTCTCTCCCTCTCTGTCTCTCACTCTCTCCCTCTCTGTGTCTCTCTCCCTCTCTGTCTCTCTCTCTCTCCCTCTCTGTGTCTCTCTCTCTCTCTCTCTCCCTCCCTCTCTGTGTCTCTCTCCCTCTCTGTGTCTCTCTGTGTCTCTCTCACTCTGTCTCTCTCCCTCTGTGTCTCTGTGTCTCTCTCCCTCTCTATGTCTCTATGTGTCTCTCTCCCTCTCTGTCTCTCTCCCTCTCTGTGTCTCTCCCCCTCTCTGTGTCTCTCCGTGTCTCTCTCCCTCTCTGTGTGTCTCTCCCTCTCTGTGTCTCTCTCCCTCTCTGTGTCTCTGTGTCTCTCTCCCTCTCTATGTCTCTATGTGTCTCTCTCCCTCTCTGTCTCTCTCCCTCTCTGTGTGTCTCTCTCTGTCTCTCCCCCTCTCTGTGTCTCTCTCCCTCTCTGTGTCTCTCTCCCTCTCTGTGTCTCTCTCCCTCTCTGTGTCTCTGTCTCTCTCACTCTCTCTCCCTCTCTGTGTCTCTCTGTGTCTCTCTCCCTCTCTGTGTCTCTGTCTCTCTCACTCTCTCTCCCTCTCTGTGTCTCTCTCACTCTCTCTCCCTCTCTGTGTCTCTCTGTGTCTCTCTCCCTCACTGTGTGTGTCTGTGTGTGTCTCTCTCTCTCCCTCTGTGTCTCTCTCCCTCTCTGTGTCTCTCTCCCTCTCTGTCTCTCTCTCCCTCTCTGTGTCTCTGTCTCTCACCCTCTCTGTGTCTCTCTGTGTCTCTCTCCCTCACTGTGTCTCTCTGTGTCCCTCTCCCTCTCTGTGTCTCTCTGTGTCCCTCTCCCTCTCTGTGTCTCTCTCTCCGTCTCTCTCTTCGAGACGTCTCCTATAAATCCGTACGACAGTGAACTAACCTGCGGAGGTGGACTAGATCAAAGCGTCCATCAAAGCACAGAGTGAAACCTTTTATAAAAAACATCTGTCAAGACATTCTTCCCGGACGGCCGTCTCTCCGTGTCCTCCACTTCCTCATTAAGGTCAGAGGATACAAAGCCTTGTGGAGGCAGATGTTCCCCAGCCTGAGCAGCTCCTTCACTCCTTGTGCGGAGATGAGAAACCTTCAATCGCCTTTGTTGTCGGTTTGGATCATTCTCTCAACGTTTCCATTTATTTTTCTCAGAAAATGTATCACAGGTAGCGACTATGGAATCAATTCCTGTCTCAATGTGTGTGTGTGTGTGTGTGTGTGTGTGTGTGTGTGTGTGTGTGTGTGTGTGTGTGTGTGTGTGTGTGTGTGTGTGTGTGTGTGTGCGCATGTGTTTGTTCATGCATGCATGTATACGCCCGTCTGTGTTCTGTACATCATTTAGCCGTATGTGAGTGTGTGTGTGCCCTCATGGGTGTGTATCCATGTGTGTGTCCATGCGAGTGCGCGTGTGTGCGTGTAGATGCACGTTTGTGTTCTGTACGTGATGGTGCCGTAAGCGAGTGAGTGTGTGCTCTCATGCATGGGTATACAGTATATGTTTGTGTGTGTTCTGTATGTGATTGTGTTGTACGCGAGTGTGTGTGTGTGCTCTCATGGGTGTGAATATATGTGCGTGTTCATACGTGTGTGCGTGTGTTCTGTACGTCATTGTGCCGTATGCAAGTGTGTGCGTGCTCTCATGCGTGTGTATATATGTACGTGTGAGTTCTGTATGCGATTGTGCCGTCTGCGACCGTGTCCGTGCCTTCATGGGTGTGCATGCATGCGTGTGTCCATAAATGCGTGCGCGTCTCCCAGGGTGGGCCGTACCTCTAGCTGCCGAGGGTGGGAGCAGTAGCAGCGGACCTTGCGGGGGGCCCGGGACCCTCTGAGCACCAGGGACTGCAGGGTCCGCTGGCCCGCCACGCAGCTCAGCTCCACCCGCTCCAGGAAGTGCACGTGCACCCTCCAGATGGAGGCCGGACGCGCCAGCCAGCAGTCCCTACGGAGGGAAGGGGGAGGAGGAGGATCACAGTGACAGCTAGCGCTGAGGTGATGCGCATCACCGTGGTAACCTGGTAGGGACCGGGTCGGTCGGTGACGGGTTTGGATCGTCCGACTCGCCGCGTTTGTTTTTACATTCGGTTTTTCGTCGACATCCTGATTGTGCAGCAGTTTCTCGTGGACGATGAGACCCTTTAGGTTCCAGGTTGTTGGTCGAAGGCGAGGCCATATGTATGTTTGTGTGGTTGGGACTATGATGGGAACAGGTGAAATGTGAAAGTGTGTGGGTGAACTGTGAATGTGTGTGGGGGAAATGTGAATATTTTTGAGTGGATGGAAAACCCCCAAAAATAAGAAAACATATTCAAGAGGCTGTTCAAAGGACTACAGTGAAGTTAATCTTCGTTTCACTTTATTTGCTTTAAGGCATTCGATTTTGAGACAGAAAAAGGGGGGGGGGGGGTATAGGGTGGACTTGGAAGATGTGCCAGGGCTTGGGGCTGTTTATACAGGGCTGGGTCCGTCTGGGCTCCGGTAGGGATACGTACGTGAACAGCATTATGTAGAACATCTTCACGTCAGGGCTGGGGCTCCCGGGTACCTTCATATACACGTCCTGGGGCTCCCCTGGCGCCTGAGCAGAAATACGCTTTCACATGACCATGACTGGCCACTAAACACGTTAACTACTTCTGCTCCCAATGCATTGCTAAACACACCCCTGAAAAGGTTTGGCCCCGCGAAGAGAACCCCAGTGATGTTTGCTTCAAATAAGCAATATATTAATGGATTTGCTATCTAAACATCGGTACAGCGTTTCACTCACCAGCATCTTGGTCTGGCAGACGACGCCGGGGTCACTGCAACGTACCAGTATCTCCTCTTCAGTGCCATCTGCGCTGCCTACCAGTGAGGGAGGGAGGGAGGGAGAGGGAGGGGGGAAGAGAGAGACAGAGAGAGAAAGAAAGAGACAGAGGAAGAGATTGAGATACAGAGGAAGAGTCAATCAGAAACGAGTAAGGATTGAGAAGGCATGCATACGTGAATTTTTCTGCACACATCATTTATTTTTCAACAAGTCCAGTGAGAAGTGTATATTATTGATTTTTTTTTCTGTGTTGTACGGCTGGAGGCTTGTTTCTGGATGCTTTCCGTTGAGTCGGTACACACACATTGGTCAACCTCAACAGGGACACGATCCGTTGGTGTACTATTTAATCACAAGCATGTGCACTGACATATGCACGCGGAGGCACACAGATGTACACAAACACACAACCACACACACACACACACAACCACACACACACACACACAGGTAAGACATACACAATAGGAACGAACACACACGCGCACACAAAGGAAGGAAGCATTCATACACTAGGGACATAACCCCCCCCCCCCCACCTCCCAATCAAACACACTGTGAAACAACAGTTTTCACACTGGCACATGTATGTGCCAATTTCAATGTATTATGATCACATGCATGTGCACACACACACAAACACACACACACACACACACACACACACACACACACACACACACACACACACACACACACACACACACACACACACACACACACACACACACACACACACAAACCCCCCATGTGCTCCCAGCATGGGTGTGTGTGTGGGCGGGGGGTAGCTGACCGGGGGCAGAGGCCAGCCCGGGGGGGATGCGCAGGGCCTTCTTCAGGAGGCAGAGCTGGGGGTGGTAGAGACGGAAGGTGTGGGCCACCAGGTGGGGCGTGGGCTCCACATCCACCTGCAGCACCGCCAGGGGCTGGCCGTCCTCCGCCCGGAACGTCACCTGGAGGGGGGAGACGGAGGGGGAGACGGAGGGGGAGACGGAGGGGGAGACGGAGGACTTATTGATATCCTATAAGCTGGATCCTTAAATCACACACGTTGGCTCACAGTGAAATATATTCGTTGTTTTTGTTAGTCCGGCACTTTTTTTATCACTGCATCCAACTCCTCTCCCTTACAACATTTTATCTGGAATGTATTTTTAGAGCCCTTGGTTCAACGAGAGAGAGAGAGAGAGAGAGAGAGAGAGAGAGAGAGAGAGAGAGAGAGAGAGAGAGAGAGGGAGAGAATTGACAGCGAACGAGAAAAGAGAGTCTGACGAGAGAGGGAGAGAGGATAGAGAGAGACAGAAAAGAGAGAGCGGGTGGAAGATATAAGACAGAGAGCAAGAAAGAGAAAGAGGGAGAGAGAGCAAGAGATATGAGAGAGCGGGAGAGATAGAAAGCGGGAGAGTGTGAGAGATATGAGAGGGGAAAAAGAGAGGGAGAGAGAGTAGGAAAGGCAGGATGGAGAGAGAAGGAAGAGAGGGAGAGAGAGTGGGAGCTGTATGATGGAAAGCGAGAAAGAGAGGGGGAGAGAGTGGGAGAGTTATGATGGAGAGAGGGAGGGCAGAGAGACAAAGGAGTGAATGGTCACTAAGCTGGGTTGTTGTCGGTATAAATCCACAACGCCCCGTTTGGATGAATAAGGCAACAAAGGTCAGACAGTAATCCATTTCCTCCGAGGACGCTTTGTTGTCTGTAATAAGGGTGTGGGGACTTGCTATCAAGGAAACTGTCCAATGTACCTTTCTGACCACTCCTCAGAGCAACCTTGCCATTTATACCTCAGCCAAACACAAAATCATACACACAAAAGGCACATTTCACAGCCAAGCAGAGGAAGTGTTCACACTTGGCGGCTATATTGAGGTAGTACTTCTGAAGATGTACTAGTAAGGTAGTATGGATTTATGCATTGATTTTTTTCCCCCTCGATTGGAGCTCCAGTCACTCATTTATAAGACAATGTCCCCTCGAAAGGGCAACGCAATGAACAGTACGACGTTGAATTCAAATGACTAGAAAATAATGACAGCATGGAGCATTGCAGGTATACCACAACAGCCTGCACTCCTGAATGAATGATTCATGGGAAAGTAATTATTTGTATGCACATCATTTGTCTGTTTTGTTTTCCACTATTGGTCGGCCTGTCTCAGGCAGTTTCATTACATTCCCCAAGGGGGGAGGAACCAGTCCTAAATACTGCTGAGTCACACTGAAGGACCACTGAGCACCAGCAGCTCAATCAGCTGCTTATGACGGTCGCCTGCATCCCTCCTACCCCTCCCTTCCTCCTCTCCCTCTGACGTGCACACACACACACACACACACACACTCACAAAGAGAGAAGCATACGGCAACACACACACCTGCACACACACACTCACAAAGACAGCAGCATACACCATCATACAGAGACAAATACCCCCCCCCCCCCCCCCCCCCCAGCATGGCACTTTGAAGTCCACTGCATTTAAGGCTGCCCCTGGGATCCGTGCAGACAGGAACACAAATTGTATTCATACGCATGCAGCAATTACATGCTGACAAGAGTCGTCCCGTGTACAAGCATGCACACATGACAGCGTTCATGGAGAACACTGGGGCGCATGACCCGCGCTCCGCAGGCAGGCTTAGGCTAATGGCGGGCTCCGCGTATGAGCGAGAACAGAGCCTGTAGACAGGACAAGCAACCCTGGATTACAGTGGGAGGTGACACCGGCTGGGTTCCAGCACTGAGTGAGCTGGCTAAGGAGAAGGCTGTGGGACGCAGGGGGCAGGAAGCGAAACAGTGGATTGTGACGCAGCCACTGGATGGAACTGTACAAGAAAGAAAATGAATGCAGGATTTCTACTGATGTTGAGGAAATCGTTCCTTGATACAAAAGTGTTAGTCGTTTAAAGTCGCAGTGCGTAAGATTGAGCCCCTCTCAGTGAGAACCACAATTTTGGGGAAAATAAAGCCAGGGCTTGTATTCCGATGTTCCGAAGCAAAACTGTCGCTGCGGCTTATTTTTCGCAGCGGCTTATATGAAGATTTTGCAAACACAATGTCTTCAAAGAAAAAAAATCGGTGCCGTTTTCGGTGATTTGCATTCCAGTGATAAACCGTGACGTTTCTAATGCCGTCATGATGAAAAGCCCATAAGCTCATTTACATTAGAGGTTTGTGGGGTAAAAGATAGCCGGGTAAAGTAGCAAACATCGGCATCAAAAAAAAGAGGACACCCGTTTGCCACAATGTGCTATAAAAGCAGTGTTTCAGTCACTAGTTGTCCTCACTTTCCTTGGGAGCTCGGGGCGTGCTGCTTGCATTCGGTCCAGGCGCCTCACCCAGAACATGGATTCCTCAAAATCAAACAAATCTGACAAGTCTCCCGGCCCAGCTCAGCGTGCCTCTCCTCAACGGCGCTCGTACACCAACGCCTTCAAGCTGCGAGTCGTCGCGGCGGCTAAAGGCAGCAGCAACAGAGCCGCGGCCCGGGAGTTTGGGGTCGACGAGAGTCAAGTTCGCCGGTGGAGGGCCAGCGAGGAGACCCTCGGCAGACAGAAGGGCACCGCCCGGGCCGTGGGCCGGGGACAGAAGTGCAGGTGGCCCGAGCTGGAGCAGCGGGTCGCCGAGTGGGTGCGTGCTCAACGGGTCGCGGGCAGAGCTGTGAGCACCGTGGGCATCAGGTTAACGTCAGGCGTCGTTGCCCACGACATGGGACTCACTGGTTTTAAGGCCAGCCCTTCGTGGTGCACGCGCTTTATGCGTAGGAACGGATTATCCGCCAGAGCCCGGACAGCGGCGGGACAGAAGCTTCCCGGCGCCTGGGAGGAAACAGTCCAGGAGCACGACGGCTATGTGCACAGGGTCATTCAGGAGAACAACTTCCCTGCGTCAAAAGTCGGAAACATGGACACAGTTGCGATGTCTTTTGACGCGCCCCAAACTCGGACAGCAAATGAGGTTGGAGAGGAGCCGGTTAAGGGCAGTTCAACAACGGGCCATGACCGCACTCGCTTTACCGTCGTGCTGGGTTGCATGGCGGACGGAACCAAACTGCCACCGATGCTCATTTTCAAGCGAGTAACTCTTCCGAGGGAAAAGCTACCTGGGGGATGTGTCGTCCATTGCAACAGAGAGGGGTGGATGAACGAAGAAGTGATGAAGTTATGGCTGGAGAAATGCTGGCGAAAGCAGCCAGGCTCATTGTTGAACCCCGAAGGCCTGCTCATAATGGATTCCACGGCTGCTCACAGAACAGACGGAACCAAGCAGGCCGTACGTGACCACCGGTCCCAGCTGGCCATTATTCCAGGAGGGCTGAGTTGTAAGCTGCAGCCGTTAGATGTGGGAGTTAACCGTGCTTTCAGGATGTACATTCGGGAGGAATGGGTGAAATGGATGACTGCAGGCCTACACCAATTCACTCCATCTGGAGAAATCCAAAGGGCAACCTTTTCAGAAGTCTGCACGTGGGTGATCGATGCATGGGCAAAGGTAAAACCGGCCTCCATTACAAACAGTTTCCAGAGAGTGGGTATTAACTTGGCGCCAGCCAATCAAGCCTCGGAAAACGTAGACACAGACGCAGACTCAGACAGTGAGGATGCATCCACCACCGGTACTCTTCCCAAAGCTATTCTGGATCTGTTCCATTCAGATTCAGAAGATATTGACTTTGAAGGATTCAATTTGAGCAACTGCGATTCCAATGACGTCAGCTAGGGTCAGAGACTTTTATCAAGTTGTTTGAAAGTAGAAACTAGTATTTTCACGTTCAAAAGTTTAGCCAAATGTCATATGTATTTTCAAAGTAAATTTTTTGCAAACAAAAAGCGCAAAATAGTTTTTCCCCTTCATGTTAAATGCCGAAATAGTTTGTTTTGCAAACAATTTTTTCGGAATACAAAGTTGTTCGGTATTGTTATTGCATGTGTAAATGTGCTCTTTTTGTGTGGATCATTCTTTAACTGTTATGCAAAGCCAAAGCTATTCTAGGAGCATGTCTCAGTATAGGCCTACATGCACAAGGAAGTGGAGGATGTCGCATCATAAGATGTGGCTTATAGTACGGAGCGGCTTATTTGTGAAATTTTGAAAACATACAACCACATTTTACTGCTCCAACGACTTATAGAAAATGCATCTGTATTTGAGAAAAATACAGATGCAGTGTGTAGCTCAGCTGGTGTAGCTCAGCTGGCTTGGTTTCGTAAGTTGGAATAATGGAGTGTCGATAGCAATTTTATTGATACATTATTTAAATCAGTATCAATTTACTGTCATATAGACCAGAGATATGTCAGTTTCTTGTAAGCTAATTGTCGTTTTTTATATTGCATCAAGGGGGATAGCCCAGTGATGTTCCACTCCCAGTCAAAAGGTACTGGGGCCGGTTGCACCAACTGGGCGTAAGCCTGGTCGTAACTACGCCTGGTCGTAACTTGGCGTTCTAAGTCCAACCTAACCGTTACGCCGGTTGCACCAACTGGGCTTAGCGTTCTTTTCACTAAGACCAGGCGTAAATCCTACGCCTGGTCAGGGGCAGGCGTAGAGTTGAAATTCCGGGCTGTTTCTATAGCAATTACAGCCAATCCAATGCAGCTTTACCACCATCCTTGCACTGCTTCGCTAAACTGCATTTCAAAGCACAGCCGGCGATATGATCAGTGTTCACAGATCGACTGCCTGTCGGGAAGATATCGCTGGCCGATTAGTCCGTTCTCAACTTATAATCAGTTGTGAATGTTGTTTTAACTATGTTTATATGTTTTATATAGGCCGACACATTAAACAAATCTCTCCTACAGAACCATCACCACCAGCACATAACTCCTGCATGAACCTGATTGAACTGTATCTGAATTCACTGTCAAACCCCTACATGCGCCTTAACAACATGCATCTGTAACCACTGTCAATCGCTTTCTGAACATCTGCTCAATGAACAAACACTAATTGAAAAAGACCATAACATCCATATTGGCTCAAAGTCATTTTCGGTTTCAACTCAACGCGCTCCTATGCAAGATTCACCATCTGTGAATAATAGTGCTGAGCGGGACTGAATCCTCCTGACAGACGGCGCTTTCACCGCCCCTGACAGACACTTTACCTGGAGGATCGGACTTGGTTTCTATTATTATTGGTAGTCAGACGCAGAGGGGTGAGGTCGGGGCTCTGACCTCCCGTCGGGGGGTGTGTGTGTGTGTGTGTGGGATGGGGGTGTGTGTGAGATGAGGGTGTGTTGTGTGTGGGGCGAGAGGGGTGACGCGGGGTAACAGCCGGGCATGTCTCAGACAGACGGCTCCCGCCAGGAACTTATTGGCAAACATTTCATCATTCCACGCAACGCTGGAGCGCCTCGGGGGGGAGGGGGGGAGGGGGGGGGGGGGGGGGGGGGGCAGGGTGATGGGAGGGCTAGTGGGGGGCTGGCGGGTGGGTGGGGGGAGGGAGGGGGCGGGTGGGAAAGGGGGTGGGGTATAGTAGTAGCAGACGTAAGAAGCACGGGGTAGCACAGAGGCAAGGCTGTAGCTCGGTTTGATTGGAGGAGACACACACGGATGTGTGTGTGTATGTGTTCAATAATGGCCATAGAATAACCAGGGGCTCTTCATGGAAATGGCAGCTGTTGAAAGGGTGAGCATCTCTCTCTCTCTCTCTCTCTCTCTCTCTCTCTCTCTCTCTCTCTCTCTCTCTCTCTCTCTCTCTCTCTCTCTCTCTCTCTCTCTCTCTCTCTCTCTCTCTCTCTCTCTCTCTCTCTCTCTCTCTCTCTCTCTCTCTCTAAAATGTCTGAACAAATGACAGATTCCATGACGATGAAGAGAGTGTTAAATAACAATAAGACAACATAATGAACTGTAGATGCATGCGGGTACGGATCACTGCGTCTGGACACGTTCCGCCGGAGAGATGGCCTGACATTTACTAGACGGGCCGGAAAAAAAGAAAAAGACAAACAATGTTTGGAAAAAAGTGATTTATCCCGCGGATAATTTCTCTTGACAAACTTGTCTGGCAAAGGCAACTTCTTTTTAGAAACAGTTGACACAACAAAGATGTCTCCCTCGCAGGCCAAGTCAGCTGGCGTAGGAGGGAGCAAGTGCAAGGGAAGAGGCTGCATGCGTGCGTGTGCGTGTGCGTGTGTGTGTGTGTGTGTGT